>NW_024884475.1:1672961-1954982 GCF_019232065.1 Centrocercus urophasianus | reverse complement strand
TTTTTTTTTTTTTTTTTTTTTTTTTTTTTTTGCAAAGTCTCGTTAAACGCAGTTCAGAGAACCAGCAACAGTCAACGCAGAACAAACAGTAACAGAGTCGAGTTCAGAACACTTCTGGTTTGAATTCACAGTAAGAGCAGAGAGAGATCGAGGCTTCAAGAAACAAACAGAGGAGGGGAAGCACAAGGCTGGGGTTGAATTTACAGTCAGGCAGGTCCAAAACATTGGACAAAGGGTCTGATGCAGAGATCCTACACACACACACACAGCCTGGAAAGCTCTGGCTGCTCTCCCACGGGGCTTTTATTGCTGGTGAGATCAGACAACAGGCTTGCTTGGGGTACAGGCTTGCCCAACCTGACATCCCACTACTGGGGAGCTGGGTTTTAGGGGCCTATTCTACCTGGAGAAGAGACACAGAAACCGGTGACTAAGAATGTGCATCTATTGTGGATGAGGAAACCCTCGCAACCGCACTGCCCTGTGCAAGGTGAAGGCTGAGAGTGAGTCCTGAAGGGCCACCTCTCAGCTCACAGCATTTATCGGGTCCACATGAGTGCAAACAAAGACACCTCGGAGGAGACCCAGCCTCCTTGGGCTGGGCTCTGCAGGGACACTGCTGTGTGGGAAAGGACTGCATAGACTCATTGGCCAGTTGTGCAGCATTTTGGCACCGGCGGCAGTGCGTTTTTGCACCGGTGTCTGAGCTCTACCTGGACATGTTTGCTCCCTTCGGCTACTGGAAGGGAACCTGCGTGCCACCATGGGCATCTTCATCTCTGAGCGAGTTCCTAGGACAGCCTGGCTCCCAGGAATGGGAAAGCCTTGTTTCCCATTGGTGCGTGGCTGTCATCAAATATGACTTTTGGGTTCAGACACCTCTGGGGACCCAGCGGCTCCCATGTCAGTGATCTGCAGTGAGCTGACTGGCTGCAGGCACCCAGTAACAGTCACGGGATGGGCACCAAAGGAGGATGGTCCACACATCCCAGGGACCCACACTGATTGCCTGCTGGACGTGGGCTCTCTGAAGGAATGGGGACCACCAGGCTCGTACATTTTTCACATTCCTTACATGGAGCCAGACCTGGCCTCACATCGCTTTTTGAAGGAGAGCCCAGAACTGGAGTTATGATGGTATTCAAGAGAACACTGGATTGCCTGCAAGTATCAGAGTTGGGAAGAGTCCTTTTTAAACCTCCCCAGAAAAACCTATTGCTTTGTGACAGAAAGCAGAGACTTTCTGCTTAGAAAAGACATCTGTAGAGGAGCCCTGAAAACACAACCATACGTGTCAGAGGTTGTCCCAGGATCCAGATCTGATGCAATCCCCCTTCATGGAGAGAAACTGGGAAGAGGCTTATCCTGAAAGTGCACAGGCTCATTTCTGTTTTGCTGACAGTTGTGCTACCAATGTGGAACATCTGATTGGGAAGCTGACATCTGAAAACTGCTGGATGTGATCCCAGTGCCTCATTGCCCCCATGGGGACCCAGTGGCACGGGAGCTGTGTGATCAAGGTTACTTTTATGTCCCTTACACCCCTGCCTTTGCAAAGGGTGGAAGGACTGGGGAAGCCTCAGTGCTGGCTGGGTTTAGTATTGTGATGGTTTGAAGTCCCGTGAAGTGATCTCAAAGGATTAAAGGCCACGGAGATGTCCTTCAGCAAGAAGCAAGATCTCTCATGGAATTAAAACAGGGCTGATGTAGCTGACATGGGAATGATGGAGAGATGTGAGGATCAGTAGTCTAGGAAGGTCCTCTAAGGGCAGGGTCAGGGCAAGCCGCTCTCAGTGTAAGCTCCTGCTTGTTAATGGAAGTGTCTGGGAGAGCACTGGGAAAGGCAATGAGTGTTCCTGGGACAGTGTTACATCAATGAACTGAAATCAGGCAGGAGAGTCTGGAGAGCTGATGCAGAGGGGCAGCAGGACACAGGCAACATTGTGAGCAGATCTTGAATGAGGGATCTTGGTGAAAGGTAACTCTGTGAAGTGCCCTTTAAGGCTTTGACTGAAAGATTGGGTTATAGTAACAGCAAGCAGGACATGCTCCCAGACAGAAGTGAGGGCTGCCACTGCCCATCAGCAGGCTGTTATTCCTGCCAGAAATGGAGCAGAGCTCAGCACAGCCACTGGGCAGAAGCATAGTGCAGGGGCATACGGCAGAGGCTGAGGATGCTCAGTGGTGATCTGGGGAGGGGACAAGGGGACAGTCAGAAGGACCACTGGCTCTCACATTTTCCTGGCCTATTCACATTGAACCAGAACAGGCCTTTGACTGCTAAACTACAGACCTGTGGCTCTGAAGACAAGTGTAATGGCTTGGTGTGCATCCTTACAGATGAACTCGTTACTGCTCAAGAAAAAAGGGGAATCAGATCCATCCTGCCTGCTGGGTCCCTACTCACCCTGGGTGACACATGGAGATACTTGGCACCAAGGAGGACACTGGCATCACCAGCTGGGGACATCCTGGAACTGTGAAAAGTACCCTCCTTTCTACCCTGTCCCCTCCCTCAGCCCACATCAGTCTCTTCCTTCCTGGGAAGGCTGGGAATCAGCTCCAAGCACACAGTCCAACACTTTCCAGAGATCTTTGGTCACATTTCTCAGAGCTCGCTGTCTCAAGCAAGCTGTAAAGTGCCACAGTGAGGGACAGGACGGGGGTGGGTTGGTCCTTCCCATGGAGCTTGGGGGGACACCACTGGGAGCCCCAGTGCAGGAGGTTTTCTGGAGATATAAGATGGGCAGGGGGACTTCAGCCTTAACCTGGGGGCAATTGTAAGTCCTAGCTCAGGGTGAAAGCAAGCATGGAGGCAGCACAAAGTGACACCAGGCTGCTCTCTTGGAGCTGATCCCAAGCAAATTGCTTTCCTGGGATTTGCTGAGCCTTATCCATTTTCCAGTGCAGCCAATAGAAACTCAGAGGGTGCTGAGCACCCTCCAGATAATGCTCAGTGCTCAAATGCAACATCTGCTGCTACTTCCAACCCCTTCACTGGTATAGAAGCCACAAAGCTTTCTTGTCTCTTCATTTAATCATTCTTATATAGAGCTGGGCTATTTTTCACATCCAAGTACACTTGTCTCCATATAACATAGCAGTGTAAGAACAACGACTGAACTCCTATCTTGAGTGGAAACCCAGAGGTGATCTCCCTGTGGCATTACACTAGTGACAGCTGGAACTCCAGCTGGCTGCCACGAGACGCTGGCAGAACCTGAGTGGGACTGTGTGAAGCACAACGTGTGAAGCATCACAGCCAGGGAGAGAAAGAAATGCTGTCTGTGCAAAGGGTGCTACCTTAGTTGGGTGGGCACCTTGTAGCAACAGGATCACAGCAGCCTCACGGTGATGGTGGAGCAAATCAACTTCACTCCCAGGAACTGGTCACTCCCAGGAACTGGTCAGAAGGGCTGCTTGCTCCTCTGCTTGCATCAGGAGAGCTGGTCAGCCTAAGTGGAATTTGCTGGAGTTAATCAGTGCCCTGCATTTGTTCATATAACAGCTGTGTGCATGCAGCATGACTCAGTTTCCTGCATATGGGTGGTATTCCACTAGGAATGCTCCAGGTCTTCCCACCTCTGGCTCATTCTTCCACAGGGCTTGGGTAATGTTGGCCTGCCCCATGTATCAGGTATCCCAGACCATCTCTAGTGGCTCTAAATCCTATCTGTGGACAACTGACCTGAGCCCCTTGTGACTCAAAGCTCTTACTGTTAGAGACAAGTTATAAAACAATTTATCTCTAACTTGCTTCAGTAAAAACACTGATCACATGCAAGATATTGAGGGCGATACCAGAACCTGAAGAATTACACCTGAGTACATCATGTGGATTCCCATCAGCTCTAGAGCTGGATGAGCAAAGATGGATGGGGTACCTGGGATATGGTCAAGCCCAAACTCTCTAGGACAGAAACTTTTTACCAACCCTGTCTGAATTTCAAAGGAGGACAAGATGTGACTCTTCTTAGCTGTTCTTCGGATATGTCATCAAAACACTATTTTGGCACCTGGGCAGCAATCAGACAACCCTGCTGCTTCCAGGTTTCGCTGGGACTGTCAAGACACATTCATCCTTGCAAAAAAAAAAACCAAAACTCAAAAAAAACCAAAAAAACAAACCCTAAACATCTGGGAAAAAGATGACAGAGCAAGCCTGGAACACTGGAGGGCTTGCCTGATTGCTGCTGGGGGGATTTAGGTACGTGGGGAGGCCAGAGGAGCCTGTTTTTCCTGCCCCTGGACTAATGAGGAGCTCTGGTGAGAAGGTGTCCCACAGGATGATGCTGGTGCCAGTTCCTCTTGGATGTTAATGCAGTGGGGAAATGTAACTTACACCTCCTCAACATCAGATACTCAAAATTCAATCACTGTAGGAGTTCTTGAGACACTGACTGAAAGCCTGGTTCTTGCAATGGTTAATAGGAAACCAACCTCAAATTCAGCAGGGCTGTGAAGAACAATGACCCAACAATGAAATAGATCATTGGACCCATCTTATGGCCAGGGTACTTTGTGTTGATGGACTGTTTCCTTTTTGTGTGGTGGCTTCAAAATCATCAAGAGACAGGCATTTGAGACTTGAAACTTCTTGCATTTCTTACATTTCCTCCATGCTTTGCCCTTTATGTCCAAGGACTGCAAAACCCTTCACAAGCACAAGGCCCTGTCAGCTGCTTTGGGATGGAAGACGATACAGATGTGGAAAGAGAGGCACAGAAAGCTGAGATAACACAAGACATCATAACTTCAACCCTGACATTGTGGGGTGTTCTGCTCCATCTACAAAGCCCAGTGTATGAAATGGAGGAAGCCCAAGGATCTACCTGCTAAGGGTGTATGCAGCATACGTAGGATGTCTTTAGAGCCTCTGGCTCAGGCTGCAGCCTCTGAAACACCAAAGCAAAGAGGAGGGCTGGCGTGGGAACCAAGGACCTGCTCCATTGATTCCAGCAGGTTGAAGCAGTTCTGTGCCAATGACCTTCTGCCAGGTCCTTGCTGGAGGACTGGAGTCTTGAAATACCCTGGTCTCATTGCACATCTCCATTTTTTTTACAGCTCCAGGGATCACTGCCAGCTACTAGCAGTTCCTCCCTGTAACACTGTCTGTTGACTTTGGCTGGAGGTTGGTGAAATTGGTGGAGTCCCTTCTGTCCTGCTCAGCCTCTTTGCTCAGTCTGGAGCTCACCATAACACCACATCACCCCAGCATGAATGTCAGATCTGGTGACAGAGAGGGGAGTGCTCAGAGGGAAGGGAATGTGGAAGGAAAGTGGCTTCTGGACTTTTGTTTGAAAGGTCTTCAGCCTCTCAACACTCTGAGGTTCTTCCTTATTGTGCAGGCATCATCAGGCCAAACCCTCCCTGAAGTCACCTCATACAGGCATCCCAAGGTATAAATTCTGCCTTTGTTCTTCTAGCTGCTCCTTAAAGAAAAGAGCCTAAATTTCCACTTGCATTGATCCTTTGGCCACTGCCTAGTCAGTACAAATCCCACTTTACAGCACTTTTTATTCTTTGCTGTAGATCATGGTAGAAAAGTGTCCGTGAAAGGGAGCATTTTGCCCACCTTTTAAAGTGAAATGCTGTGTTTTGGTGTCTGCATCATTTTCAGTGAGTGCACATGTAGGATTTGGTTATTATTCTGCCAGGGCATAAGCACTTGTATGATCTGTGTACTGTGTCTTCTTATGAATGCTCTCATACTCAGAGTTAGTAGCTGACAATTTTGTTAAGCTGGCCCTGCATTATCTGGAATAGATGATGCCATTTGGGATCACGATGGGCACTATTCCAAATGGTTGTGCTGAAGGCTGATGCTCACTTCCCTCACTGCAATCTAGTGGTAGTGCTGATATGTGCTCCCTGCAGCTCCTGAGTGAGGCTTGGATGCCATTTGTAAATAGACCCTGGGCAGAGAGAATGCACCAAACTGTCTCTCTTTTGGGAACGGGTTAGTACAATTGTCCACTATTGGGAAATTGCTAAAGCTTCTGTTTGCATAAACAACCCACAGGTTTGGGGGTTCCCCAAACCTTGTTCCATTGACTGTGGGAATTCAGAGGACTCTGGAGAAAGGGAACTAGCTTGGATCTAATATTTTTTTTTTTCTTTTCTGTATCCAGCATGAATATATTTAAGAACAGAGGGATCAAGGCAGAGGTGGGAGGGTATTTATGCTCCCAGGATTAGGTCACAACCCAGGAGGCAAGTGGAAATGAAACAGAAACCACAACAAAATGAAAACACAGCATGTACCAAGCTCTGTTGAGTCTCAAACAAGGCTCCTACTGGGTAGCCACTCCTTGTTGGCTTATGTTACCAGGACTAGCTCACACTGCTTCACAAGTAGGTCCTAACCTCTTGCAACCATGCTAGCCATGGGCTGCAAGAGAGAGTCATCTGCTGGAGATATGTCTGGTTTCACTGAAATCAGTGGCCATTCTCCCACTGACTTCACTAAGACCGTTGTCTAGACAAGATACTTGATGCAAAACAGTGAGTTTGCTCGTGATCCCAAGAGCTTTGCTTCGTTAGCCAATGTGGCTAAAAATGCCCTAGAAAAAAAAAAATAAAAAAAAAAACCTGCCAAATTTGCACTGCTTTGCTGCACAGAAGTGCTTGGAAAACCAAAGAAACCAAGTACAACCCTCCAAAACAACCAACCAAAGAGGGGTGAATTGTAGGAGAGGGGATGGCAGCCTCTAGTGAAGTAACAGTCACGGCAGATTACAAATGAGCCAATTGACCCTCACCAGCTGTACTAGGAAAAAAAAACAAACAAAGAGATGTCGCTTCATCATAGAAAAACAACGCACGTCCACGGTTATTTACCTACAGAGCACAGAAGAATAGAGTAAGGGTGATGGAGCTCAGTGCAAGCCACCTCACACCGCTCCTACGGTATTGTGTTATCCTTCAGAGGACCACTGGCTTGAGCAGGTAGTACATGCACAGCAATAAAAAGAATCACGGGTATTGTCCTGGTCCCACCTCAGATCTCAGTGGACTCTATTCGCTCCAGCCTGGAAGGAGTCCACGTTTTTTTCTCCTCGGTGTGCGGCGGGCTGGTGGTCTTTGTGTTCATCTCGTTCACCTTGTGCTCCAAGAGTTGGTTCTTCTGGTACATCTCCACGTAGTTCAGCTGCAGCTGCTTCTGGTACTTGATGACTTTCTCCTTCTCTTCTTGCCACGTGCGCCGTTCCTCCTCGAAGTCCATCACCTGCTGCTCCCTTTGCTGCCGCTCCAGCTTCAGCTCCGTCTGCAGCCTCTCCACCTCCTTCCGCAGCGCGTTGACGCTGTCCTCGCTGCTCTGCCTCTGCATCTTGGCCTCGTCGCTTTCACAGGCCAGCGGGTCCTGCAGCTTCTCAGCCAGGTCCCCACCAAAAGGCCCCGGAGGTCCCATGCTGGCAAGTGTCCGCTTCAGTCCTGAGACCTCCAGCTCACAGTGGTTCAGTTTTTCCCTCAGCACCTGGACCTCGCTCATCTTCCGCTGCAGCTCGCTCTCGCAGATCTCCAGGTTGACGCTCTTGGAGCTGTAGGAGTCCTTCAAGGTGAGGATTTGTTCCTCCTTCTCCCGGAGGAAGTTCTTACCTTCCTTGAGCTGTGTCCGCAGCCCCACAATCTCGTTCAGCTTCTGGGAGACGTCCGCTTGGGAATCCTTCAGTTGCTGCTTAAGCAGGGAGATCTCACCCGCCTTCTGGCACACCTGTGGGGAGAGCTTTCATGAGGCAGGGGGAAGGCAGCAAGAAGGCACCACCTTTGCTTATCCTACAGGACTTACAGGTTGTTTCTGTAGCAGTGGGGGACATTTGGCTCTCAGGGATTTGATGGTGTTCCCAGAGTTAACCAAAAAGCTAAGCTAAGCACTGTGGTCCGCAGTGAGCTGACACCAGTGTTTCCCTCCATTCACATTCCACACGTAACCACAAGCTTGTGGTGCCTGACCTTAAACCCTCTGCACGAGTTATCCCACTGACCTCAACGGGTGCTGGACCTTGAGCAAGCCTGAGATGGAAACATCTCAGAACCAGAGAGCAGCCAGGCTCTCCCCAAACACTGAGGATGTAGACAGGATGCAGAGACAGTGGATGTTAGCTATTTGCTGTATGATGCTCTCCTTCCCAAAGGTTCCTAAAGAACCCAGTTGACTTTTAGTGTTCAATGCACTGGGGGCAGTCCAGGGACTGGTAGCTATTTAATTCCTTTGGGTTAGTGCATGAAGAGTGACAGCCCTCTCTGCTAAAGATCAAGGTGAGAGATGCAGCTCACTCTTGCTGAACGGGGGCTATCAAGCACAGGTTTCATCCTGACTGCCTCCAGTCTCATCCATGTGGTTAGGAACAGAAGTCCCATGCAAACACCTAGTGGAAATACCCCTGCTGCGGTGTATGTGCTGTGTAGGTGGCACAGTTATTACATGACACATCTCTAGTTCTGCTTAATCCAGCAAATGTCCACAAAAGTGTTGAAAGGGATCTATAAAAATGACCAAACCCTTATTTTCCCATGGACTTGGGGGTTTCCATGTCTTTGTATTAGCAGATCTATCTCTGGACGACTGCAGAGAAAATCTGCACTGGCAGGAACCTGGGCAGGGAAGCAGCACAAAGGGACTAGCAGTGATCAGAGAGGATGAACATAATTAAAAACAGACTTTGTAGCCACCTCCAGGACTTGATGTCCTGCCTTCCTGAAGCCCCTGTCTCTTGTCACACGTGACATATTTGTCCTTTTCTCCATTTATCAGCATCTGCAAGAACCCTTCCTGTTGGGAAGGATGCTCCTCCACTGCCTTCATTGCAACCTCAGTTTTTCTCAGCTGTAGAAAACTACTCTGGTGCATAATACTGAGCAAAGCCTTTAAGCTTAGCAATCCGGACGGCCCATTGTCAGCAGCTGAAGAGCTAGGATACATACCCACAGTCAGTTCCTGCAGATACCAGCTTTTTCTGGAGCTCAAAGACATAAATCTGAGTACTCACATCCACCCCAGTGTTTCTCTGCAGCAGATGCAGAACAACATCACGCTGGTTTAGCCGTAGTTACAGTGACACAGTTAATGCTCAGCTAAAAAAGTGCACAATCCCAATCGTGGGTTTACTGGAAGTGCTCTCCGTGGGCTAGCTTTTCCCAAAAGGCAGAGAAATACGTGATGAAGAACAGCTTGGATAAGAAGCAACTAACAGATTAAAACACTTAAATTTTGGTCTTTAGTTACGTGCTGGGGAAATTTAGGCAATACAGTCTGTGGAGTCTGGAGTGTATCTCAGTCAATGAGAATAGGTGTCTACAAATTTTAGGTGTCAAGATCCATCAGCTGAATCGCATCTCTTTGCATCTCTATCACTGGATTAGCTGCTGCAGACTGAACTAGAGCAGTAAATAATCAAAAATCATTTGGTGGTTTTACCAGTGCAGAATCAGGAAGCTTTCCAGACCTAACTTAATGGAAGACACACAAAACCTGGGCAGAGCACCTGGTCAAAGGAGGCATCATGTTGGACAAGGCAGCCCTGCTTGTCCTGCATGTAACTTGCAGAAATTTTAGAGCAAGCCTCTAATAAGCTCTGCTGAATATCTCCAAACAGTGTGTTGCAGAGCCCTAATTAATCCCACTTCCACTGACTTTCCATCAGGATTAGCAGAATAGGGCCTTCATGATTCTAGAGCTACTTTTTTTTCTTTTTTTCCTCCCCACTGCAGCCTTAATGAATTTCAAGTTTCTAGCCAGTCCATGGAAGGATTAAAATTCTTTACACGATCAAGCTGAAAAAAAACCCCACCAAAACTGTGTTAGCACTGGCTATTCAAATGGGTTTTGATAAAATGTTCTAAAAATAAAAGCAGAAGTAAAAAATACGTAAAGAGGAATTTGCCTTTCAGCCTTTTGAACGAGATCAACTTATTAGCAACCGAAAACAGGGCACTGCGATGGAAAGCATGAGGTAGACTTGGCTACAGGTATCATCCTTAGCTCATTTGCTTTAGATCTTCAACAAGAACAGAAATCAAATATTTATTTGAAAAGCCATTTCAAGCTTTGCCCAAACGCAGGTGTTAGAAGAATTTAATTAAAATAGGCTTAAACTCAATTTTGGGAGGCACAAATACCTGTATGGAGAAATCTTTATTCACTCAAACTGGATTCAAATCTCCCACATTGCAGTGACCTGACTGTGAAACCTAATTATTAGCCAGCACAGGACGTGCACACAAAAAAATTATTGCACTCATTTTATTTTAATTGAAAACTGTAGGTTTGAAGCTCAGACACGGAGAGGTGGCCAAAGTGTCTCCTGTTATCTACAGGCCACTCACCCACAGCCCTTGTCTTGGGCTGCTCATGGGACCAATGCAGGTACTTTGGGTTATCGATGAAAGCCTCATTCAAGATTTCTTACAACACCACTCTTACCTCCCATTTGGTCTCTTCAATCTTCGGGAGGAACTCAGCCTGCTCCTTCTTGAAAGCCACAAATTTCTTCTCCAGCTCCTCTCGCTGCTGCAGGAGTTGCCCCATGTCATCCTGGAGTTTTTTTTTCTCCTGCTGCAGCTTGAATATCTGGAGCTGCAAGGCCTGTTGCGCCCGCTGCGCCTTTTTGGAGACCTGCTGCAATTTGTTGGCGTAGTTTTGCCTGAGATCCTCCATTTCCCGCTCCCAGATCTTCTGCTTCTCCTCGAACACTTGGAAGATGGCTGCCTCGCTCTTGTCCAAGTTTCTTCTCATCTGGAGCACCTCCTGCTCCTTCTCCCACAGCCTGTCTTCCAAGTCTTGGATGATGTCGTCGGTGGAAGGAGAGTGGAAAGGCATCGTTTCGTTGAGATGGTTCAGTCTGTTGAACGAAGAGGTGCTCTTGCTCGAGGAGCGGCCGCTGTCTGAGGTAGATATCCCGTTGTACCCCACGATGTTCTTGTCCGTGTAGGTCGTGCCGATGCGGTTGATGTGGCTGGTCGAGGCGCTCATGGGGCCCACGTGCTGGCTGTAGCCTGTCCCATACGTGGGCAGACTCGTTAACGAGTTACGGCCCGAATCCGAAAGGCCTCCCACTTGGTTTGTAGTCCTGTTAAGGCTGCTCTTGTCGAGTCCACTTTTGGGTGCGGATGGGCTATTGCTGTTGGCGTGGTTCAAGCTCTTTCTGTTCTCTGTCACCCCGTTGCTCTGCGGCGGGCAGAGGTTCTGCATGGAATGGAAGTTTTTAGGAACTACTGGTTTAAAGGCTGAGGGTCTAACTAAGGGCTCATTGCTCTGCAAAAGGAAAAAGGATCACGCATCAAAGACAGCAGGACGCTTGATAATGACACACACAAGAGATACATCAACACAGGCTGAGTCTGGTGGAGCTGAGGCCACTCCAGCTAGCTGGTTCAACATTTCTCAGCTTTAACACACCCCGGGTCATTTGGGATTTAACATGTGAAACCCGAGAAGAGTCGGCCACTCATAAATTAACACTTCATCTTCCTTGGCCCGAGTGACAAAAGAGCTTGAACCTGTCCCAAATCTGCACGTTTTTTTCCCAGAATACCCCATTGGTCCTCTTACCATTGATTGCTCTTTGCTAAAAGAACAGCTGCCACCTGCTTACCAGACCTGATCAAAACAACTTCGATTTTAGAAGATTACATTCTGAAGGACACCTAGATTGGAGGGTGCATTTTTCTTCTGCTGAAAACTGAATTAACCCCATGGATGAGCAGCTGTCCTGCTCTAGAAGCACATGGCAGTCAGCTCTCCTCTACATGGATATCATATCCTTCATGCACTGGGCAGGAGCAGGTGGGATCTACAGCCCCATCATAGTGATGCTGGGCAAGTAACATGCTAAAGCTGCTCCTGATTTAATTTTTTTGTTTCCTGTGAGCAGACACAACGCTGGAGGGAAAATGGATTGCAGCTGCAAAGGATTTACAGAGGATTTTAGAACCTCTGAAGTCTTGCACATTCCTCTCCCCATGAGTGCACCTACAGAAATAAAATTTTCCTCAAAATAGGATTGAGTCTCCCCTACTGTGGGTTGGGCTGCAGGTGAAAATTAGCCCAGAGGAACCAGCCTCGTATTTGAAAATGCCTTGCAGAAGAAACAAAATGAGTCCTGGTGAGCAGGCAAGGCTGGAGACCAAAAATCTGGCATCTGTCACGTGGGATTGAGATGGACTATGGGAGGCATCAGGTTAATGGCCCACGAGACAAGGCCACCAAATGCTGCAGAAACGACACTGCTTCTGGCAGCCTCCCCAGGACACAAATTATAGGATCTGCTGGAGCAGAGCAGCAGGCTGCATAAAACATCTGGGCTCTGGGCATCCTCTAAGCTGATATGAGCCATGAGGACTGTGCTTGGACAGGGAATAATGTCTGCAGAGGTAGTTTACAAGCCTCATCAGATTGCCCCTCACCAGGAGCACTAGGATTTTGAACAGATACACACAGCTTCATTCAAGTAAGACCTTTCTGTGGTCTTACTTGAGTGAAGTAAGTAAGACCTTCAGCAGTGGGCTGTAGAAGATGGCTTGTAAATGGCCCCAAAATAAGAATATGACATGCTGGGCTGACTGGAAAGAAAAGCAGCTCCGGCTCTCTCTTCTGTCAGTAGGAGAGATAGGCACAGTAACTGAGGTGGGTTAAATAATTCAAAGAACTGGAAGCTTAGCTGTGAAAGAGTTGTTATCATGCTCTTGGATCCCTCCAGAACTAGCATTCTCCTTTGCTCAGCCCCACGAAAGTAGTATTGCATTAACTGTAAATAAAAACTGTGCCATCTACATAGTAAGAATTAAGACTAATTGTCAGGATTACTCCATTGCCTGGGTTGTGCTTTTAGAGCCAAGCCACAACCACCACACTGCTCCAGGAGGCAGGAGTTCTCACCTGGTCTAGTTTGCCGGAGATTGGCAATATCTTTGGTGGGTTACTGGGCTCTCGGTACTGGGGAGGAGGTGGCATGTTCTTCTCGTTGTTGGTGGTCACATTCCCACAGATGTCCATCTTCACCTTCTCACTCTTACGCAGGTCGCCGTTGATGTAGAGGGAATTGGAGACCTTCTCTGACTTGTACGTCTTCTCCTCGCCGGAGTAGCGGTTGGAGATCTCCCTTGTGGAGAACCCATTGCGTGACCCCTCCATCTGCCGGCCGCTGCTCTGCGTTCTGGTCCCCACGCTCTTCATGGCAAACTCCTGGTCGTTGGCCACTCCGCTCCCCACGCTCCCCATGATGCTCCGGGAGGTGTTTTGGGATGGCCGAGGAGCAAACCCGTGGAAGTTCTCTGGATTGGGGTACGTTGGGTCACTAAGAACTGGCAGCGTCTCTAGCGTGGCCATGGCAGCTCACAGGTGAGGTGGAGGCACAGGTCAGTGGCACTGGAAGAAGGAGGAAAAGTGAAGGAATTTTAAAGAGATGCCTTTTTGCTTCCATACCCTTTTGTAGATCGGCATCATGCAGAGATGAGCAGATCCATGGGCTGGGTGGCACAAGGGCAGGAGCTGTCACAGCTCAACGTGTGGCATGCAGCAGATGATGGGGCTGCCCTCCTCTCTGTGACCTTCAACCCTCCTAGGAGGAGCAGCGCTCAGTCTGTGCCTTGGGCTGACCAAAACAAGGGAAACAACATGCTGATAAATGGTTGTTTTGACCTGGTTGCAGTCCCATAACACCTATTTCTTTTCCTCTTCCATTGGAACCAGCCTTCACACGACTGGATACTGTCCCCAAGCTCTATCACCACTTGAAACCCCAGCCCTGTGATTTCAGCCCTGGCTTCAAAAACATCCAAGCTCTATGAACATCAGCGTTTTGGGGAAACACCTGAAACATCTGCGTTTTAGGGAAATTCCCCAAATAGTGGTGGTTACATTAGTGTTGAACTTGCTAACAACTGAGGGGGTCAAGGTCTAGAGCTATTGATGCCCAATTGTATTCCTTGTAGGAATACAATTTATCACTTCCAAAAAAATTCAGGCCTCTTCTTGAAAATCCCTTCTGAAAATAAAGCTGTCCGTGCACTCTTGCACCCAGCCTTCAGGATCTACTCTGCATTGGGTCTTATCCCATTTCAAGAAATAAAGGCTCACAACAAACCTTTTTTGATTGCCTTATTAGATAATGAAGAATCTGACACCAAATCTTAGTACACTGTACCTTTGATGCAGGATCCTGTTACCTGATACGTTGCAAGGGGAGGGAGAAGTCACATTGCTAAGTTTGGATGATTGTAATGAATCCTACAGTCTCTATATTTTGTGAAAACCAATACACTTCTCATTTCTAAGTTGCCTTGTAGGGTCTGCATGCTCTTCCCAGTGCTGCTCCAGAAGAGCTTTGGTCTATCTGGAGTCCCATCTTTTATCTACCAGCTCTTGCAGAGGTCTCTGATGCCTTCAGGTGTTTCAATTCACACTGGGCACAGCTGAACCAAGCCTTCAAGCTCTCAATTTCAGAATTTCCAAGGTGAATCATCCTGCCAGGATGGGTACTAAAGCAAGACTTAGGAGCAGTGGGGGATGCAGGTTTCCCTCTGGATAAAAAAGACACTGAGAAAGTATTGCCCTTTGGATAGAACATTGGTGATAGGGAGGCTTAGACAGAGCTGGCAGGAAAGGGAGATCAGGAGGGTATTTCAGTGGGGTTTTCCTTCTTTTTGAGGTGGAGTTGTTAAGTCAGCTCTTCCCCAGCTCCAGCAGAAGAGCTGAGCTTATTTCTTTGGAGAGCTTACTTAGCTGTAGAGCTCAGCTCTGATGTAATATTGGTATTTATACTAATAATGGGAAACTTGTACTAATAATGGAAAAAATCATGAGTCTGTGCTGCTTGTCATTGCATTTCTACAGACTTCCTTCAGGGTTACTGCTTGTAGCTTCCTCTATTTCTCCAGAGCCCTGACCTTAAAGAAAACTGCCATGAAATGTGGTCTGAGTAAGGTGGGGCTGGCACCATGGTGCTGAAGGGAAATGATGCAGAGCCCCTCTGGGCCAAAATAGGGAAGGGAGAAAAAGTTGTGCCAGGTGGGTAGGAAAGCCAAGCTCGAGTCCTGAGTGGACCTGAAGGAGCCTCTGTGAGCTGAGACACACCAGATGTGTCCACCTGTCCATAACAGGATGCGGCTGGTGGTGTAACCTTCTCCATCCTGAAAGGACATCCAAAATCCACCCTGCAACACTGGTCTGGCACTGATGCTTTCTGCGTGATCCCCTGATGGATTCTTAGTATCTCCATCCAACACTGCAATCAGAGAGATTGCTACGAGAGGCAGTTATTTATAACAGAACACATTTACGTTTACACACTTGTGCTGATTTCTGCTCTGTCCATGGATGTGGCTCAAGGTCAGGATGGAGCTCCTGGTCTGGTAGGAGGTGGCCCTGCTCATGGCAGGGGTTGGAACTGGTTGGGCTTTAAGATCCCTTCCAACCCAAACCGTGCTGTGATTCTGAGGGCAGGATGAGATCATTGGAAAGTCTGATTCTATAAAACGAAACAGAGAAGCCAGCACAAAAGCAAGCAGTGTGAGCTAGAAAAGAGAAATGTTCTTCTCTCAGGAAGGAGCTTTGGACTGGACAGAGAGATGACAGTGACCTTTAGGCCGCCATAGAGGAAGGTGACTTATCAGCTCCACCATCAGTGGTCCTCATCACAGCCTTTCTCAGCCCTCAGAGACCCCAAGGATCCCAGGGAATGGTTTTCACATTAAGAGGCTTTCGCTTAGGATCACATCCTTACAACACTGAGACATTGTGCTGACATTCCTGTTCAGCCCCAGCGACCCAAGGGCAGATGCTTCAGCTGCTGTCTCATGGCGTGGGATCAAAGCTGTGTCACAGAGGCAGTCTCTGCAAATGGAACTTTTTTTTGCATGACTTTTTTCCCCCCCTCCCTTTTAACTGGAAAGAATCCAATAAAATATTCTGAAAAAAAAAAAAAAAAACCAAAAAACTGGCTATTAGCTTATGTTTACTGTAAACCCAGGAGCTGATAACCAGAGCATACGGGCAAGCATTTCAAATATGTTTTCAAGGAGATTCCAGAAGTGCCAACAGATCCCCAGCAGTACAGGCTTTCTTTGCCAAAAAGGGATTTTTTTGGGGGGGAGAGGGGGGAGGTTCTGGGGGGGGGGGGGGGAACTTTTGTTTCTTTTGGCCAGCACCAATTCTTAGCCAGGTTTTGCCTTGCTCACCCCTTAACTGAACTGTGAAATCAGGTTTTGAGCATGGCTGGGGTGAGGGATGGGTGCCATGGGAATGCTAACTAAAATTGGGTTTATGGATAATTCCCAATGAAAGAACCAGCCAGAGCTGAGCTGGGGCTGTGGCTCGCTGCCTCCATGTCTGATTTCTTCTTTCGTGGTCCTGCAGAGCTTTTCACCCTGTGCTCATCCCCAAGGACCTCAGCACACTCTGCAACAGCAGCCACAGCATTTACGAACCCCCAGATTTCATTAGATTTATGGTCCTGTGCTCCCTAGGAAGCCTCATTAAACACAACCAGCCTAATTAAAGCGTGAGGCGGACGAGATGAGGTAGCAAACAATGCAGACATCTGTCCTGCTGCTCCATCCATGGTGGGACCTCGGGACTGGAAAATTCCCACTCTGCCCTCCAGCACCTGTAACGCTGATGCAGAACTGGGGCTGTGCTGGCTCTCTGGAGATGCAGCTGTTCTTACACTGCATTAGCAAATTAAAGATGGAGCATCAGGCCAGCGTCTGCTTTTTGGCAGGGCTACAGCCCATCTAGCATGGCCTCCCAAGCTATTCTATTTTGTTCTCTGCAAAGAGCTTTGACTTTCACCCGCCCCTGGGGAGCCTGTGAAAACTGATTGGTTACCTTAACCCAGTTAGCTCTGCACAACCCAGATCTCCTTGGCACAAACCAAGCAGCAAACCTTGAAAAGCATTTTTCTCCCAAGTTCTTTCTTTAGTTGATGAAGGAATGAGAAGCATCATGAAAGTTGGAGAAGACCACTAGGATCACCAAATCCAAACCCCAACCCACCCCACCATGCCCACGTCCCTCAGTGCCATATCTCCACGGTTCTGGAACACCTCCAGGGTCGGTGACTCCACCACTCCCTGGGCAGCTGTGCCAGTGCATCACCACTGTTTTGGAGAGGAAAGTCCCCACTTAGCATGGCTGGGTGGTGAAGAGATTCCCCAAGCCATGCAAGCAAGGTGGAAGTGGATCTGCAGGAATCACCTTGGGAGCACCAGGGCTGCCTTCTTGTCCTTACTGGGCCCTGGAGAGCACACCTGTTCCATCCCACCATCCCAATGCCCATTGCAGCTGCAGCCACCTAAGAGCCACCCCTCAGCCCTTGCTCTGCCCATGGCTCCCCAAAGCCCCTTGGCAACAGCTAAACCAAAGAGAACCGAACCATTCCAGAACAATTCCTGATCTAATTTCCCCACTTCCAAGCATCTGCGTGTTCAAAAAAGCTGAAAAGAGTTTCTTTGTCTGCCTGGATCGATGCTTGCAGGCATCTTCCCAACAGCACATGTCCATGGGTACAAGCAAGTTCCCTCTCCTTCCACACCCTTCTCCATATTGCATGAGTTGCTCATTCCATCTCAACTGCAGGGTTATGCAGACTTTCCCTGAGCAGCCATGCCTTGTGCACAGTGACAATTTTGCATCCAATGGAGAAAACCTGAGGTGAGATTTCCTTCCTCTTGCATGCGGTGGGTGAGTCCTTCACGACTGCCTCTTAGCATAGTTTTCATAGACTCCTGGGCTACAGCTCCACTGCCTTCACACTTTGCCTTATCCAAACGAGTTAGCAAACGCCTTCCAGTTAAGCAGAAGAAAAATTGCTCTCCGATAAGCAGCTGAATAGTTAACTAAGCCTAGATTATGAAGGCCTGGCTCCATTTCTGCCTGAGCAGGTTAATTGTTAACACTCTAGTAACAAAGGCCTTTGGGAGACATACCTAGGCACTGTGCCACGTGGGAGGGAAATCAATCGCTGCTCGCAGGCAGGGCAGGCGACAGCAAACAGCCTGAGAGCAATGCAGTGCATTGGAATGCTCACGTGTGGTGCCCACTTTCCTCCTCCTGCAAAGGCACCCAAAGGTCAAAAATCGCCCCCACGCACCTCGTAACAGGTGTGCCCACAACCTTCAGCTGTCAAGTTGGTTTGCTTGGGTTTTAATGAGCACGCAATCAGTGGAAGGGCGTAAACACTCGTTTCTGTAGGACCTACACCTGCACAGTGCCTAGGGCTCTGCTGGTGTTCCAGTTTGTTGGCACTGGTGCCAGAGAGGTGTCTGGAGAGCAGCAATTCTTAGAACAGTGGAATGGTTTGGGTCGGAAGGGATCTTAATAAACCATCTGGCTCCAGCTGCCATGGGCAGGAATGCCTTCCACTAGACCAGGCTGCCCAAAGCACCATCCAACCTGGCCTTGAGTCACCTTGGTCCAAGGTAATGGAGCGGGATAGGAAAAGTGTCACAGTTTGAAAGGAAAGTGCTGTGATCATATCAGCTTCTTCCAGAAAGATGTATGGATGAAGAAGGGAAGACCACTAATAGGCAAGTTGTGGGATGACAGCAGACTGTAGGGAGCAAAACCACCTGTGTTTGGAGGTTAACAAGCCCTGGAGGAGAACCAGCACTGAAATGCAAAACCTGCAGTTAGGCTGGGCAAGTACCTCCTTGGAAGCCCATAGAATCATTGAGGTTTGAAAGATCAGTAAGATAATCTAGTTCAGCCACCCACTCATGTCACTTAGTGCAACATCTACCCTTTTCTTGAACACCTCCAGCAATGCTGACTTCACCACCTCCTTGGGCAGCCTTTTCTAATACCTCACCACTCCTTCTGAGAAGAACTTTTTCCTCATATCCAACCTGGTGTTTGAGCCTGAGTCTCAGAAAAGCACCACAACCTCAAAGGTTGCTGCTGGGGTTGGTATGGACACCCTGCATCCCCAGGAAAACCTCCAGAAGCAGTAATGAGATGGGAGCCCACCTCCTGTCCCTGCATGGAGGATTGCTGCAGAGGTTGGATGGACTTGCCTCATTCCTCCAGCAAGGTTTTCTTTGTTACCGCTGCTCATGTGCTACCTTCTTATGGCCATGCTGGGCCCAAAGCAGGCAATCATAGAATCATTAAGACCAATAAGTTCATCTAGTCCAACTTGTTAACCCGTCCTCATCATGCCCACTAAACCACGTCCCTCAGTGTCACATCTCCATGTTTCCTGAACATCTCCAGGGATGGTGACTCCACCATTTCTACCACCATGCCCACATGAGTGCATGCAAGAAGCAGGGACACCTCTGCTCTGCTCTGATCTGGCTCCAGCATGTCAGCATCTCCTCCTTCACCCTTCTCAAATTGCCTCACTTTGAAGAGGAAAACAGAATGAGGTTTCTCAACTGCTCGCTCCCAGGCATTCTTTCCATCCCTCAAATCATTGTTTCTGCACCTCCCCCAACTCCTTCTCCCCTCTCCTGACTTGGTGGCTGCCAGGTTTTCTTCCACCACTGAAATATGGCACAGAAGCACAGCCCTGCTGGAAGTGAACCTGTCTGCGGACTGTGCAAATTGCTGACTTCCCTCCCACAAACTTTTTCCATCGCCAGAATCCAGACAACATCAGGAGAACTCCCTGTGCTTTCCAAGGACCCGGAGCTCTCCTTCTCCTTTCCCCAGGCCATTCATCTCTGCCATCTGCACCATACCTACACTATCATCCCAGCTTGGGAATCCTGCTGGGAAATACTGCTTTTGGGAATCGGGGACCCACAGCAGTCCTGGAGTTATTGCTCTCAGCTAGAAGCCATCAGCCCCCAGGATGTGGCTGGGTAGGAGACATCAGGACCCACTGTGCCTTCCTGTGCATGAAGTCAAGGTGGCAGGAGATGGGACACTGAGGTCACCCTTGGGGGCTGCACTTTCTTGAGCTTCTGTGGGAAATAAAAGCAAGTGGCTCAGAAACGCTTCCTTTTCCTTTCTGCCTGCTAATGAGATAATTACAGCCTTTTGTATTCTGGGAAACTACTTTCTCATTACAGGGGCCGCATCAGCTATTTACATAATAAGCCTGAAACAAAAGAGATGAGATGAAAAGACCCAGGCAGCAATTCAGGGAGAGCTGCACTGCTGCCAAGGGGGAGCCCACAGATGGTGGCTTCCTCCGTCCCCATCCACCCCTCTGCTGAGGTCAGGAGTGGGTGGCAGTGCCCAGTGTGGGACATTCCCAGCATGGGATGCTGTCTGTTCTCAGCTGCAAGGGGCCCTGGGTGTCCCAAGAGTCCCACCACGGGGGGTGCAATGGGTACCAAACTCTCTCATCCCCATGTCCCAGATTCTTCATCTTGCCAGCTGGCCAAGGAACATGGCCCCATCCCATATCATATCACAGAATCACAGAATCACCCGGGTTGGAAGGGACCTCAAGGATCATGTAGTTCCAACCCCCCTGCCTAGCAGGGCCACCAAACACACACATTCAGATCAGGTTGCCCAGGACCCCGTCCAACCTGGCCTTAAACACATCCAAGGACGGGGCATCCACAACCTCCCTGGGCAGCCCGTTCCAGGGCCTAACCACTCTCCTTGTATAGAACTTCCCCCTAACATCCAACCTAAATCTTCCCTCCTTCAACTTCGATCCATTTCCCCTAGTCCTGCTGTTGTCAGCCCTTTTGAAGAGTTTACTCCCCTCCTGGGTGTAGGTTCCCTTCAGGTATTGATAGGCTGCAATGAGGTCACCCCGCAGCCTTCTCTTCTCCAGGCTGAACAAGCCCAACTCCCTCAGCCTGTCCTCATAGGGGAGGTGCTCCAGCCCCCTGATCATCTTAGTCGCCCTCCTCTGGACCCTTTCCAAAATCTCAATGTCTTTCTTGTACTGAGGGCTCCACACCTGGACACAGCACTCCAGATGGGGCCTCACAAGAGCCGAGTAGAGAGGGACGATCACCTCCCTGTCCCTGCTGACCACCCCTCTCCTGATGGAGCCCAGGATCCCATTTGCCTTTCGAGCTGCCAGAGCGCACTGCTGGCTCATGTTCAGTCTCTCGTCCATCAGGACCCCCAGGTCCTTCTCTGCCGAGCTGCTCTCAAGGACCACTCCTCCCAGCCTGTACAGGTGCCTGGGGTTCTTCCGGCCCAAATGCAAAACCTTGCACTTTGCCGTGTTGAACCTCATTAGGTTCACCCGAGCCCAGCCCTCCAGCCTGTCGAGGTCCCTCTGAATGGCATCCCTTCCTTCCACCGTATCAACCGCACCACTCAGCTTGGTGTCGTCAGCAAACTTGCTGAGGGTGCACTCAATTCCCTCATCGATGTCATTAATAAAGATGTTAAAGAGGACCGGTCCCAAGACAGACCCTTGGGGGACACCACTTGTTACCGGCCTCCACCTGGACATAGAGCCATTGACCACCACCCTCTGTCTGCGGCCTTTCAACCAGTTTCTTACCCATCGGGTCGTCCACCCATCAAATCCACTTCCCTCCAATTTGGAGATGAGGATGTGGTGGGGGACCATGTCAAAGGCCTTGCTCAGGTCCAGGTAAATGACATCAGTCGCCTTCCCTTCGTCCACCAATGCCGTCACTCCATCATAGAAGGCCACAAGATTAGTTAGGCATGACCTTCCTTTGGTGAAGCCGTGCTGGCTGTCTCGGATCACATGCTCATTCTTTATGTGATCGAGCATGTTGTCCAGGAGGATCCGTTCCATGATCTTCCCAGGCACGGAGGTGAGACTCACCGGCCTGTAGTTCCCCGGGTCCTCCCTGCTCCCCTTCTTGTATATGGGAGTGACGTGACCCTTCCTCCAGTCATCCGGGACCTCACCTGACAGCCACGACTTCTCAAATATGATGGAGAGCGGCTCGGCAACCACCTCAGCCAGCTCCTTCAGGACCCTGGGATGCACGCCATCCGGCCCCATAGACTTGAATTCATTCAGTCTAAGGAGGCACTCTCGGACTTGCTCTGCCCTTACAGTGGGGAGGGATTTACCTCCTTGGTCCCCACATAGAGGTTTGGGGATGCAGGGTTCAGGGACGTGAAAAAGACTAGAATCCTGGCCACCAGTGAAGACCGAGGTGAAGAACTCATTCAGCACCTCAGCTTTCTCTTCATCTGTTGAAGCCAGTTCTCCTTTTAAATTTACCAAAGTAGGTACGCCCGTTTTGGCCTGTCTCTTCTGGCCAATGTACCTGTAGAAGGTTTTCTTATTGTTTTTCACGTCCCTATATATATATATTTATCTCTTCAGTTGGCCAAGGACCCATCCCATGTCCCATGTCCTAGTTCTCTCTCCCTACATCTAGCCAAAGGACACAGTAGGTACCAAAATATCCCCTCCCAGTTCCTTGTGCCCCAGCCAGCCAAGAGACACACTAGATACCAGTGTGTCCCATCCCATGTCCCAGCATCTTATCCCTCAGCCAGCCAAGGGACACGCTGGGTTGTCACATATGGGATCCCATGCTCCATGTCTTACTTCCCTGTCACGACAACTGGCCAAGGGACACATCAGGTACCAAAATGTCCCATCCCACATCCCATGGCCAAGTTCCCTGTCCCCTTAGTTGGCCAAGAGATGCTCTGAGTTCCAACCTGTCCCATGTCATGTCCTTTTTCCCCAAGCTAGCCAAGGGTTAGCACTGGATACCAGCCTGTCCCATCCCACATCCCACATCTCAGTTCCCTGTCCTTCCAGTTGTCCGAGGGACACTTTGGGAACCAACTTGTTCCATTCCACACCCCTACATGCTGTCCCCCCAGCTGCCTAAGGGACACTGTACACCAACTTATCCCCAGCATGCCAACCCCACCACCTCCCTTCCCCAATAAAGGCCCTATTGTTCTTCCTCACAAAGCCTGAATAGTGCAGCCTGCTCCACCTTCTCCAGCTAATCCTCCCGCTTTGCTATCAGTTTTCCCCCAGCTCGTGGCTGTGCTGAAGGTACACACTCTGCTGCCATCAGGAAGTGGCAGGAGGGAAATCACTGCAATGCAAACTGAAACCTGTGCTGCAACAGATCAGTGGGACGTTATATGCAACCCTCTGCTCAGGAGCTGCTTGCCCAGGATCACATCCAGACGTGCTGCGGGGTTGCTACAGGTTTTGCAGTCTCCATCTGGAGGTTTTCCAGCTCCCTTCCTATGAGGGCAACCTGTCCTTGGAAGACCCCAATGGGGACCCATGTGCCTTTGGGGCACCCTCCTCCACCTGTAGCATCTCTCGATCATCCCCACTCCTTGGCCCCCCGTGGGATCTCCAGGGCATCCAAGCAAAATTCAGAGGGGAAGGACCATGGGGTGCCCCACTGGGCCAGGGTTGGCTGTGAACCAGCCCTGTGCCAGCCGGATTCCATCACCATGGGCCCGGCTGTGATTTATAATTAACTCACTCACAGGAATTTCAAGGGCGTGGAGCAGCTGCCTCATGCTGCTGGGAGAAACTGTGCTCACATTTTGAGCTGGGAGCCCCCCAACAACTGAGATGTGGGGATACTGCACCCCCAGAATGAAGGGGAGCAAGGTGCTGGTGGATACCAGCTAGATCCAAGATGAGCATGTATGGGGGGGGGGGGGGGGGGATAGCATTTCCCCCCAGAGCAGCCCACAGCTTACATCCCACCACACACAGCTTGGGGACAAAGCACATCCCACCCTGGTGCCACTCCAAGCTCTAACAAAGACCCCAAAAGCTGCTGCAAGAGGGGGAAGGAAACAAACCCCCTCTCCCCCCCCAAAAAAAAACCTTCCCCCAACTCTTTGGGGTTTACCTGGTGCACCCAGTGCTCTGTCCTCCCGCATTCCCCGTCCTGCTGTGGGCTCTCTGCTCATCATCCACCTGCTCAGCACCCCCAGGAAAAACTCCCAAATCCTACCTGGCGTAAACAACGCGCCGCACTTTGCTCTGCCTGATTGGCCTCCGCCAGCCCTGTGCCGTGCCTTAACTCTTTCTTTGCATCTTTGCACCCAGAGGCCAACAGTGTGAGGAGGAGGGAGGCACCCAGAGACCATCCAGCATCTCTGCATCTGTCATGGAAAGGTGCTGGGGGTTCTCACAGCACAAAGGGATGTGCGACATTTCAGGTGCCGGACCCACTACTATTGGCCCTGGGAGAGAGGTTCCAGCCCAATAGCTTTGAGACAGTCTCAGCTCTTCAAAATTTGGGTTAATTCATATTTTATATCTTACAACGCATGCAAAGATTTGGGTTAATTCATATTTTACATCTCACTGACAGGCATGGAGGAGGCGGATTCTGGCTGTGTTTTCTCTGTGCCAACGCTGCCCTACCTCAACCCCAAAATCTCTGATAAAGCCACATATCAATTAAAACAATAATTGAAAAAAGAAAACAAACCCTTACTGATGGTGGGATATGATCCCTGCAGCCCATTTGCACTTTTCACATTTCAGCACAGAGGAAATGGAAGGGGCAGTTGCTGCCTCCCATGGAAGCGAGCAGTAAGCGGTCACGCTGCCCATCTGTCCATAATTGTGGCAGGTTCTGGCTTCCTTTAGGCCATTTGGACAAATAGGTTGGAGAGGTTTCCCTGTGCACACGGATAGGGGAGGTGCTGTAAGTGAGATGCTCAATGTGGGATGCTTTACGTGCAATGCTCTACGTGGGATGCTCTAAGCATCCAGGTTTGGCTGCCAACCAATCAACCTGCACAAAGTGGCCTCAAGCCCAGGCAGAAAAAGCTCTCAGCTGTGGCCAAAGAGCAATCAAACTTCCCCTGGGGGGCCAACCAGCCCCCAGCACTCATGTGGGATTATTTGTAGTTATACAGCCACACAAAGCTGCCGTTAATTTGGACTTACTTGCTCAAGGGAATTTGCTGTCAGCAGGATGGCTGCGTGTCAAAGGAGCTGTTGGTTGCAGCCTTGCAAACACAGCATCGCCCACCACATGCTAATTGCTGCAAGAGTGGTAAAATAGCAATAATGCTAACAATAACCTAATATGGGCTACATGTGTATTTAAACTATGGCAACGCACGCTGCTGGGGTGCATGGAGAAGGTGTAAATCATGCAGAAATAGATTCCTACAGAGCCTCAAGCTCTTAATTTTGCCCCTTGACTTCAGAAGTGGGGGATTCCCAAGAGGCAGTGGCTGCTTTGGGCTTTACTAGAAGACCCCCACCAGCAGGATTCATGGCTTGCACCTTGGAAATAGAAATACTGGAAAAAAGCCCTTCCCACCCCAGGGAGAACAGCTGGGGTTGTGCAGGTTGATGTTGTTTGAGGTTACGCTCGTTCTTTCTTTGGGAGCTTTGCTATACCTAAGCACTTCCTGAAGATGAATAAATCTCAGTGGAGGAGGCTTTGGAGAACACCAGGATCTCCACCATGATCCATGCTCCCAACAAGACAAGCCATAAGCTTCTGAACCCTAAATTCCCATTTCTAACCAAGGACAATGAGTGTTGAACCTCCCATCCACCAGGACCACCTCCACCAAAGCCTCTGCACAGCCTGAGACATCAGAGACCCCCAGCTCACAGTATTCTATCTTGCAGGGGTTCTTGCACGTCCAGTTGCATCTACACCATCACGTTTCCCAGTCACCAAAGGATATAACCACCAAGCCTCTTTGATTTTAGGTTTTATCTGGATCTACAGTGCCCTTTTTGGGCAGCTATGGTCAGTTCCAGGTAGTGACCACCCTTCTCTGCCATGGGTCAGACCACGAGTCTGCCAATGCGCTTTTAAATGCTGTTTAAATTCAACCAGATCACGGTTATCAGCACAGATTGCACCCTAATTAACAACACAGCTTGAACTCTAATTAGCATTCTGCAGAGCTCATCAGCAGGGACAACTTTCAGCCTTGCGTTAGGGGTTAGGAGTTACCCACCTGCCTACCCAGCAATGATGGACTGTGTCTTCCTGGGGGAAGATACATTGAACACCCACCAAAACCCCAGAGTTCATCCTGGAACTCTGGATGCCCATGCCAAGAACAGCACGGATTTCTACCATGCACAAGGCTGCAAAGCTTCTAGCAGTGCAGAAGAGGTTAAAATTAGAGGGGTTTGCAGATTTGGGGTGGGAGCCACAACAGAAAGAGCACCTGTAGCTGTTCAAAAACAGAAAGAAAGGAAGAAGAAGGGCAAAAGGAAAGAAGCAGATCTCCTTTCCCCGCTCAATGAATCTCCTGGACTGACTGCTATCAAATGGGACCCTAGGGACTCCTATTCATTTTTTCTCTTCTGCAGAGAAATTCTCTTGTTTGAGAATTATTTCTATGGAAATGTTCTGGTGTTTTTCTCTCTCCCTTTTTTTTTTTTCCTTCTCTTCAATGAAATAGGGTGTGTGTTGTTTTCTTTTCCAATGCCCTCTCCTTCTCTTGAATAAAATTCAGTTTTCAGAAAGAAAAAATACCGCTTTACCCCCCAACCCCCCCCCCCTCTTTTTCTTTTCAATGCCTTCTTCCTCTTGAGGCAAAGAAAAATAAACTCGACTCAAAACCAAACGCTTTGTTCCTTGGATCCTTTGTTTCCCTTTTCCTTTCTCTTGCAGCAGTGGCTCTGAGCAGCTCCCTGGCGGGGTGATCTCACTCCTGCTGGAGCCATTTCGGTTCAAGATCTCTAAGCTTTGAGGTCCCCGGACTGTGGCTATAAAAGTGGTTAAGTGTTTTCTGCTCCGATCAGAGCAGGAGCAAAAATGTCAGCAGCAAGGAACGTCACCGGGTTGGGATTTTCCCCTGGGGTTTGTGGGCAGAAAGCATCAATGTGCTTGGGGAGAGATGGAAATGGGAGCAGACGCCTGGCTCCCCGCATTGGGATTTCTTCCTTAAAGAAATGCTCAGTCAAAACATCCTGATGTAGGCTAGAGCCATCCTCAGACTCCTTTATTTACAGGAGTAATCATTTTCAAAGTCTCGAGGAGATCAAAACCCCAAACCTCCCAAATGGGCACCCTGCCCCGACTGTGGGGCAGGGTTGTAAATCTCCAGAGTTTTCCAGCCAGCATCACTACAGCTTAAATTCAGTTCCAGCCCTCAGCTGGGAGCCAACTCCACTTGTTGCAGAATCACAGAATCGTTTGAGTTGGAAGGGACACTTTAAGGTCATCTAGTCCAACACCCCTGCAATGAATGGGGAAAGTAAGCAGATAGCATCCAACAAAGTAAGTGAATGGCGTCCAACAATCCACATCCAGAAGGTCAATCTCATGCTGTAACTCCAAACCACCCCTTGGGGTGAGCTACAGCAGGGCTACAGCTTGTGGAGGGGTTTTATAGGATCACAGAATCATTAAAGATGGGAAAGATCTCTAAGATCACCAAGTCCAACCCCAACCCATTCTCACCATGCTCACTGTCCCTCAGTACCACATCCTTAGGGTTCTGGAACACCTCCAGGGATGGTGACTCACCACCTCCCTGGGCAGCTGTGCCAGTGCCTGACCACTCTTTTGGATAACAAATCTTTCCTAATATCCAACCAGAACCTCCCATGGCAGAACTTGAGGCCATTACCTCTCCTTGAGCGTTCGCAGCTTCATATCTCGATGTGCTTTGTTGTAAGCTGCCCTTGAATCCGTGGCTGTTGTTTGAAGATTTGGACTAGGTGATCTTATAGGTCGCTTCCAACCTTGTGATTCTAAGATATTCCCCACTATAGAATCACAGAATATCCTGAGCCAGAAGGGAACCACAAGAATCACCAAGTCTAACCCCTGAGATGTCATCCCTGCGCCGGTCTGAAAGCTAAAATGCTGAGGGAATTTGATCATGCTCATAAATTGAGGCACTTCCATACTGCCCCAGAAGTGTGGATTGGAGGGGACCCTCTACAAGTCACCGTGGAGGACTGTTGGGGGGGTCCTGATCACTGCAGAGCTGGGTTGGTGCCATTTGTTGCAAAGGGGGTGCTTTCCGTCTCCAACCCATGACAGCATCTGCTTGCTCAGCTTGAGGCAACGAGAACAAGCCAAAAGACTCTGGTTCCTGTTGTCCAGAGAGATGGTTTCCTATTCTGGCAAAGCAGTCCTGCTGGTATAAGCTGTCTCTTCCTGAGAGGGCTGTGTTGGCTCCACACTGAGCAGACAAGCTTATGCAGTGCTGGCAAGCCTGGAGCTGGTGCATAGCCCAGGCCTTCCCGTAAATCACAGCTTCTGCAACTCCAGCTGCAGATGATGAAAGCCTGGTGCGTGTGCTGTGATGCTTCAGCATGGTGGCTTGGCCATGCTATGTAGGTCAGTCTGAGCTGTGTGGGGGAGCATGTGATGCCTGTCCCTGGCCATATGGCACTCCCACTCATGCCTGCTAATCGTAGCTGCTCTTAGGCAAGAAGAAATGCACTTTAAATGGTCACCTTCCTTCCTTTAGCTAATGAGAGGAAAAACTGGAGGGTTTTCTTTTCACTAGCCCTTCACACCACATGTCCTTTGCCTGGGAAGAGAGCTCCTGTTTCTCTCATGGGAGCTAGAACCATATAAAAGCTGGACAAGGTTCTCATCTTTTGAGCTGAAGAAATGGTGTAGGCAAGCAATGCTATTCTTTTTCCCTTCTCTTTCTTCATGCTTTGGTGGAGCTACCCCAGGATCAGGAGACAGTGACGAAGTCTCCAAAAAGAGGAGTCAATATGCCTGTAGAAAATTGGGGTTAGTAGCTCTCCCAGCTGATTTTTAGGCTGGAGAAGCTTGTCTAAGCATCCGGCCCTTAGTGCTTATCTGGAAGAAAGGAAGCAAACCTCCTAGAGAGTGCCCAGGCCCATTCATAGTCCCAAATCAGGAGGTCAACTCCGGTAAAAATTAATTGGAGCAAAACAAATTGCCACCAGAAGAGCTAGCTTTCCAATGGAACAAGCAGGTCAGCATGCATCCTGTTTAAAAGGGCTGTTTCTATCCACATTGGGATTCAGGGATTGGAGGCAGCCCCCTCGGATGAGGATGGATGGCACTTTTTTTTGGCATCACAAGGGGGGAGAAAGGCTAAATCCTCAGCAAAGCCTCTCTGGGCTTCAGCAGGAGCAGGAACAGTGGGATCTGCTGGAGGTGCAGGCAGCCTGGAGCATCTCAGTGGCCCCAAGCTGGTGTGCTTGCCCTGGGGTGTACGCTTTCTTTCTAGTTCCTGAGGATCCAGGCACAGATCACAGAGAAGGATTCGTCTGAAGGTGAGTGGGAGTTGAAATGCCATCTACATCCATGACTGACGTGCCTGACAGCACTGGGCTCTGGCAGGAGTTAGTTTACAGTTAATGAATGACACGAGTGTAACAAACATCCATCAGCTATTGGCTTCCCCATAGATGGCTTCTTTGTACTCAGAGAAATGTGGGGATTCCCTGCCCTAAACACAAATTCCTGTGCAGTGGCTGGCACTGAACCATGACTGGAAACCAGTCTCTCCAGTAACGGCCTTAAGTTGCACCAGGAGAGGTTGGATACGGGGACACGTGGTTAGGGGATGGTGGGGATGGGATGACTGTTGGACTCCATTTTTTTCTTTTCCAATCTTAATAATTCTGTGGTTCTAACTGGAAACCACCAGTTTTGTCTCCACTCCCTGCTCCCCTTCCTATCACCTACTAATAAAAAAAAAAACAGCAAGAAAGATCCTTTGGAGCAAGCAAAGCTTCCACCATACTGCCCTTCTGCTTACATACTGCTTTCCTGACTGATTCACCCATTGCTTTCTGAATAATCCATAGAGATTTTAAAGTGAAAGAAAAAGAAAGGTGTTGAGCAGAAAGCCATAGATGGGCCAGAGAGGGAAAACTTCCATAACTGCATAATAATAACATCAGATTACATAAGGACATCTCGCATCATCTGTGGAGAAGTAATTACATCTACACCACACATCCAAAGAAAATATCATCACGTTGACTTCCATATCCTATAATTAGACCTCACAAGATATGTGCCAGGGGTTTTATTATTTTGTTTACGTTGACTATTCCATCTTTTTTCACTGGCTAGGAGAGTTTTTGGAGGTAAGTATGGCAGCTGACCCAGCTCCCCATGGAAAGGGATGCGATGAATGTCATCCTTGTGAATGGGGTGGTAAAATATTTTAGCCACCTCTCTCAGTGCCAGCTAGGATGATGGGGACCCTGGTGGGACAGAAAGGCAAAGCCAGAGCCTTGGTTTTCAATCCTTCAAATGGTCTCTGATTTCTACCCCTGTGCCACGAAACTTGGGAAGCCATTTCTCACTTGCTAAGAAAATGACCTGATTTGCAGGGAGGTGTTGCTCTCATGGGTTCCTGAGGTGTCTGCACAGATTCATTAAACAAACACTTCTGCTCGCCTAGCTTTGGACTTCACAACAAGATTTGGGCTTTGAACACTTCTCCCTTCCCTCCAGATCCTCTGCAAAAGGAAAATGAGGCTTTGAAATCATGACAGGGCTTGCAAATGACTTGGTTTGATGTAGTCTTTCTCATGTGCTTTGTCTTGCTTGTGCAGCATTTGGATGAAAAGGAGCCAGAAACAGCACATGACAATTCTCTTCTCTCTGGATCCAACAGCACGACGGACACAGCTGAAAGCTTTGGGCCAAGGAAGGAGGACCAACGAAACACAGTTCATCTACAGTTCTGGTTTCCTCCTTGCTTTCCATTTGCCAATAAATGGGTTGAGAGCACTGGGAAATACCATCAGCTGTGTTGCAAATGCAACAGATTTGTCCAAACTAGATGACCATTGCGGTCCTTTTCAATCCAGGCCATTCTATGAAATCATGCCAAAGAGGCTCCTCCAGCAAGATGGCACATTTCTCTAAGCCAATTGCATTCCCAACACCATCATCAGCTGCAGAAAACTCATCTCTACCCTGGGCTCTTAGGATGGGTTTTGTCTCCATTTCTCCTTTTTACTATCTTCCATCTGGAAGACTCAGAGAATCACAGAATCATAGAATGACTTGAGTTGGAAGGGACCTCAAGGATCATCAAGCTCCAACCCCCCTACATGAGGGATGAAGGAAGAGAAGGACTACCAAGCTCAACAGAGCTGTCGTAAGGTCCAGATCTAATGGAGACATAAAGCCCTGCATCACTGAATAAATAACCAGTGGATCAGTGGTGCTTGAGGTACTCCATAGCATGCCATCACATTGTGTTTTGTTCCCATACCTACATGAAGAAAAGCCAGCTTGCATTGCCCTCACGGTCTAACCCCACTCCTATTTATTTTTCACTTTGCTTTGTGCCAAAGCAACGTTAGGTTATTTACAACCATGAGAAAATGCTTCCTATGGTTTCACGAGAAGAGGAGTAAATTAACTGTGTAGATAACCTGCTAAGCAAACACTCCTTGGGATGCTGCACTCTGAGCTGCCAGCACTACTTGTGCTACTGGGAGAACACGACACCCAGCTTCTGGAGCACTGTCTCCACCCCAGGACTCCTTTCAGGAATGACTGTGCTGTACCCATCCAGCCCTGCTCACCCTCAGCCTTGTTGGACTAACACCACTGAGCCCAGAGTCCCACCTTAGCCCCCTTAGCCATTGCTTTTCCAAGCTGAAGAGTCCCAGCCTGTTCCTTACGGAGAAGCCATACCCCTTCCACATCCATCTTAATGTCCCATTCCCATCTCAGATGATGTCCTCCTGTCCCTATCTCCCTGTGTACCACTTTGTGACCACCCTGAGCTGCACCAGGATCAGTTCCCAGACACCTCTGCTCCTGCCTCAACACAGAATCACAGAATTGTAGGGGTTGGAAGGGACCTCCAGAGATCATCGAGTCCAACCCCCCAACACCAGGCACCAAAATGCATCCTCTACTCTGATGCCCTTTGATGGCAAATGTAAAGGGCAAGAAACCTCTAAATGACTATTTGAGAGTCCTTATTCTTACATTATGAGGATTATTCCTCCTGACAGTGATGATTTCATAGAGCCTCATACATAGACCTCCTCCTGAACCATTTATTTTTTACCTAGTGCTTTGTTCTAGGAGAGAACCAAGACGTGCAAAGGAGAAATACAGCTTGGAGCTGGGCCCTCACCAGCTCCCAGGACTCCTGAGGCTTTGGTTCTCAGCACAGGGCAGCAGGATGCTTCAGACCTGCAGGTAAGCTGGGAAGCTCTTGTGAAACACGTTCCAGAGGAGCCTGGCATGTGTTGAAAGCTTGCACTTCCTATCTTTGGGGCGGAATTCCTTCCAGCACAACATCCTTATTAATTTGCCTGGGCTGTGAGCAGACAACAGCAATCCCACGCCGTTCATCTCACCTGTGCTGCTGACAGCAGCTGCCGCGGGATCTGCTGCTACAACACCAGATGTATTTTCAGCATCATTCCCCTGTAGGTTTTTAAGTGAATCCATGCTGGATAAGCACTCAGGGAGGGTTTACAAGCATGCTTTAGGGCACTGCTTCAGACAGGACCACAGCCACAGTCAAATGATGCACACAAGTCGATCCCTGACTTCTTTTTAGGGTGGGAAGAAGGAGCACGTAGCCAAACACCATCAGGAGCCAGAGAAGGGAAGAAATCAGGAGTGCCCACTGCTCCAGGAAGGTAGAAGGGTGGAGAAAGGTCTGGGAAAGCCCAAATGATCATGATCCAGAGGGTCATCTGTGCATGCTACGAAAATAATACTAATAAACGCTAATATTTTGCTAAGCGTAAAATAAACAGCAATTTTTCCAGACCAAGGGCAGCCTATATGGCAAGAGGGCAGAGGGCTGCACTTGTTTACAAAATGAAAAATAGAGAGGAATTTTCTTTTTGACAGGACCATCCTGCACACAGGACTCCCTGCAAACCCTGTTGGGGAAACCTTGGTATGTCATCCTCTGCAGAAGGTGGTGGCTCCCACAGACATCTTCAGAGCAGGAGCTATTGTGCCACAACAAGACAAAACACTGGGGGTGTCCTGGGTCCACATGAAGAGATGACTGGACACCTCTCATTGCATTCTCAGTGCAGCTTGCTGGCTGACCTGAAGCTTTTTTGGGGCTCAATGTCACATCTTGCGCAGCTCGGTAGACCACAGGCCATCCATGCTCCACAGCTGGCATACAAGGGGTGGCTTGACTCTGAGGGTGATGCTGTCCCAGAGCACTGGCAGCTGGACAAGTCCCGTGATGCCACGCCAGCAAGTAGCTATGCCAAGCTGTGTTGACTCCTGGGGAGAGGATGCCAAGAAATGCAGGAGCTGGCAGCTCACCAGCACACAAACTGTGGCACCGGGCAGAGCTCCGTGGGTCATGCAGGTACACAGGCATCCAGGCCAGGCTGACATGGTCAAAGGATTGGATTCTAGAGAAGTAGTCAAGCATTGACACGAGCTGCTCAGGGAAGCAGTGGGGTCGCCATCCCTGGAGGCGTTTCAGAGCCATGGAGATGTGGCACTGAGGGACGTGGTCAGTGGGTATGGGGGGGATGGGTTGGGATTGGACTTGATGATCTTCCAACCTTAATGATTCTATGATCATTCATCCTCTCTTCCCAGTCACCTTGACTCCTCCATCTGCTCATCCTAGCAGGCAACATTCTACAGTACCCATTTGCCCAGGGAAAGGTCTCTGTTACCTGCTACAAGGCTTGCACTGCCCCCAAGGAGCCAATCTTTACTTATGTCAGTATGGCACTGGGGATGGCTGTTGAGCAGTGCCTTTGAGTTCCCTCCTCGTGTAAAGGAGGTGCACCACAAGCTCTGCATGGCTGAGATGCTGGATGTGGGAGGAGGGAGAGAGCTCAGTCACCCCCAAATAGCAGCGGTCCTAAAAATAGGCAGCCTTTTCCCGCTCACATTGACTCAGCCTTCACAGACCACAAATTCCTGAGATGTCACTGTGAGGAAACTGCCTCTTTGTGCTGACCCTCTGTCTGCAGAGTGCCCTTCTGTGAGGGGCAGCTCCAACACCACAAGCACGAGGAAAGGAGATAAGGCTAAGAGGGACCAAAGGAGATGTGTCAGCATCCCAGCATAAGTGAGCCTGGATCCTTACCAGAAGCTGAACACCCTTCTTCTCTCCTCCAGGGCTTTGGTAGGAGCCCAATTTCGGGTTCATCCCTACCAGTGGGGTTTTCTATGCCTGAAGATGCCCTTCTTCACCACAGCGAGATGGAGCACTGAGAATCATGGAATCATTAAGGTTGAAAGAGACCATTGAGATCATCTAGTCCAACCCATTATTTACACCCACCTCCACCGCAGCAGGTAACAGGACCACATGCATATCTGTTCCCTCCAAACTGGATTTCAGCTCTCATTCCAACCATTCTCCAGTCCTCTCCCATCTCTTCCAAGTGCTAGCACTTATCCTCCCGTGAGAATGGCTTGAAAACACCTCTTCAACTCTAGGAAAGACACTGCCCCAATGATTTCAGAGATGCTCCATGTAACTGTGGCCACCTCAGCTGGGATCACAGCCTCAAAAAGGCATCACATGACCCTGAGAGCCCGCAGCCACGGGGTCCCACTGCTCAGAGGGACAGTGGCCACAGGAAAAGGGGCAGAAGGGCCTTCATGTTGTGTTTTATCCTGTGCAAAGCAGATGCAAACAGCCCTATGATCTTTGGTGCCAAGCCGGTCCCACTCAGCTCTTTTTCAGCCTTCTGTCTCCTCTCCAGCACCTGCATCTTCACATTTTTAACCCAATCTGCACCAAACTCTCCAGTTTCATCACTGGGGCCATATCCCACCAACACAGAGGTGCAGAAGTGTGTGCTCTTATCTTCTGCCCTGTGAGGTCCTGCTGTTACAGAGACATCCAACCTACAGCCACAGCTAAAGGAAGGGTCATCACTGATATTTCAGAAGCCACTTCCTTCCCCCTCCTCTCTTCCAGAAAAGCCTTTTGTCTCTGGGTTTCTTTCTCTCTTTCATTAAAAAGAAACGCTTTGAATAGATTCAAATGCAGCACTGAATGCCTCTCAGGATGGGGCTCTTCTGGGCAAAGGAGGGATTTTCATTGTGTCCAACTTTTGAAGTGAGGAAACCTGTCTGCTTCTCCCACTGCTCCCTGCCTGGGTCCCACATCCTCACCCAGCTCCTGCCTTAAGTCCAACTGCCCACTCCATGCGTGTTCAGCACAGAAAAAACAGGCATTTACCCCACTGGCGGGGGTAAATCTCCATAGCAGAGGTGCTCCAACCTCTGAGCATCCTCACGATCTCCTCCAACAGCTCCATAACCCCATTCTGGGGGTCAGAACTGCCAGAGCAGAACGTGCCATTATTCTGCCTCGAGAAAGTTACAGCATTCACTCTGCAATCCAATTTGCAGCAAATCCCTCTCCCAGTCCCGTATCAGATCTCTCTCAGATGTTCACAGACAACCAGAAGGAACCCTCCTTTTATTTTGCTAAACGAAGAACACAAAACAACTGAGCTGCTACAGCGTTCCCAGGACTTGGCTGGCGATCAGAAATAGCTGGTAACAATGGAGAAAAGGCAGAGGCACTCAATAATTTCTCTTCTGGCTTTGCAAAAAGCAGCCTGATGTTCTCGTATTGCACAGGGGCGACAAAGTGCTTTCCAGTCCATTAGTATCCTAGGAAAACACTCAGTAGCATGGCCTAGGGATAAACATTTTTAAACAGCGAGCTCTCATAATGTGCTCCCAAGGGTCCCATAGAAGCAGGGTGAGGAGTGCTGTGGACTGCTGCTAATCCTATCTAAGAAGTCCTGGGATTTCTCTCCGATTCCAGCAGACTAGGAGGATGCTAATTGCAGGGCAGCAGTCAAGAAAAGAGAGAAAAGTGGGAAAGAAGAGCTGGAGGGGTACAAGGGGTGCATCCCAGCCCAGCAGAACGGATGCAGGACTGGAGGGATGAAGCATGGGTAAGCGTAAATGGATGGCTCATGCTGAATAAGACTTTGCAGATCCATTCAGCTCCATTTGGGGCAGGCTGCATTAGATGACCCAAGTAGCTTCACAGATGGGAATACACATGTATGAGGTCTGATCACGGTCTGATTTTTGGCTGGTTCTGCATAGAGCCAGGAGTTGGACTCAGTGATCCTTTATGGATCCCTTCCTACTCGGGTTATCAATGATGCTGTCCGGTCCCTCCTCACTCAACCCATTGGCATTTCGGCCTAACAGCTAATTTTGCCAAGGAGGGATGCTCTCATTGCCCTTTCACAACATCTCTGCAGGTCACAGGGGTCCCTGCAAGGTGGCCTCAGAGAAGAAGCCTTCTTGCAGCACAAGGCACTGTCCACTGCAGACCCTCCGATCAGCACAGTAATTTATGCCAATTGCTGCAATCAGCTAATTATCACACAAGATCGATTCAAATGAAGTTAGGTGTCAACTGCTATTATGAAAGCTTGCCACGCTGGAATAAAGCTGTGAAAGCTGTCAGGGCCCAAAAGCCATTCTGGCAGTGAAGTGGGAAGAGCTGGGTGGTTGGACTGAGATTCTCAGCCCACCCCCACCTTACCCACCATATCCCTCAGTGCTACACCTCTATGGCTCTTGAACACCTTCAGGGATGGTGACTCCACCATCCCCTGGGCAGCCTGTATCATAGAATCCCTTACAGTTGGAAGGGACCTTTAAGGGCCATTTAGTCCAACTCCCCCACAATGAAGAGGGATATCTACAGCTCCATCAGGTGCTCAGAACCTCATTCACCCTGACCTTGGGCGTCTCCAGGGATGCAACATGCATCACCTCTCCATGCAACCTGTGCCAGTGCCTCACCACCCTCGCTCTAAAAGACTTTTTCCTTCTATCCAACCTAAATATCCCCTCTTCTAGTTTGAATCCACTTCCCCCTGTCCTGTCACCACAAACCATGCTGAAGGGTCTCCAGTGTGAGGTCATCCAGGCTGAGCATATCAGCCCATCCTGCCTGGTGGGTGTGGGACATGAGGGACTGGAGCCAGGGGCAGGCACAGAGCCCACAGAGACATGGGATAATCCTTCCCTAAGCCGTCTGTGACAGATTTAAAGGGTGTTTGTGTCGGTGCCCTGGGATCAAGATCCTTAAGGGATAAGTGTCCGAAGGAAATGAAAGGATTTGAGTTCTCAAGGCCAGGCATGAAACAGAGACACAGCTCCAGGGTGGTGTGCAGGGAGGGAGCAGGTTATGTTTTGCATGCTCTGCCTTGTTGGAGCAGGATGCTGGCCCAAATCCCTGCCTGTCTCTATGAGGCTGAGCCATGCAAGTCCTTCAGGGTACAACAGTGCTTCTGTCCCCATGCCAAGGTGGGGAACTGCAGCAAAAGGTTTTGTCCCCATCCTGCCTGGTGCCACGGTCCTCACATCCTCCCCTCTGCTGCTCATTCATTCACCCAATGGATCTCTCCCAAGCCACCAACACACTACTGCCTCTTCAAGGGTTAAGGAAGAGGGGGAAAGCCATCAACAGATTGATGGAGGAGTTCATTAAAGAGGGAGCAATTAAATTCCAGCAAGGAAGAATGACCTGCACATTTATGTAGCCCCAGGGAGCAATGCTGGTAAGGCTGCACAGGGCACACGTGGTCATGCTGGGGGACAGGCTGGTGACCAGCAAGACTTGTTCTGAGAGCAAACACTGTGCTGCATTCCCTCCAGGATTGTTTGCCGTCCACGGGCTGCCTTGTTTGCTCAGGGTTGTGGTTTGTTTTACTGATATTTTAGAAAGTTATTATTAAAAGCTACTTCAGGTCCCTGAGAGCATGGAGGGAAGACGAAATTCTGGTTGTCCCTAGGGAATGTCAGTGGTGCTGTGTTTGCCATGGATGAGATGAGTTTGGTTGGGCTCTGCTGGAAAACAGAAGTGGTCCTTCGGCTGCAGGAGATCACCTGCCCCCCAAAACACACGTGGCTCATAAATTAACTGAAATAAGGTATTAGCATAGAACAATGGAATCATTAAGGTTGGAAAAAAGCTCTAAGACCATCAAGTCCAACTGTCAGCCCACCCCCACCATGCCCACTAACTATGTCACTCCAATCATCCTTTCCTCCATCCAGACAGCAGCTGGCTTTCCCCACATCTCACCTCCTTGCACAACCTCCTGGGTACCATTGCTCTGCTATGTCAGCCTGGCCCTAAAACACCACTTGTGCCTATCAAAAGTGAAGTTCTGGAGAGCATTATGGAGAAGCAGGGACGGGTGGTGGATCTCCATCTGCCTTAGTGTCCCTGCTGCAGGGATGGCCCTCCCTGGCTTCCATCCCACAACAGTAAGGGAAGGTGCATTGTCTGCCTTGAATGACCACCAGCATAGAATCACAGACACATTTGAGTTGGAAAAGACCTTCAGTATCACCAAATCCAACCATTGACCTGACCTACTAAATCACAGAATATCATCAAGCTTGGAAAAGTCCTCTAAGACCATCAAGTCCAACCCCAGCCCATCCCCACTATGCCCACTGACCTTGGGCTCTCAGCATTACACCTCCATGGTCCTGGAACACCAGACTCCATCACCTCCCTGGGCAGCCTGAAACACATCCCCATTCCTTGTTCCCTTACAATTCCTTGCATTGTAGGGGGCAGAGGACCATGATCCCAAGAGCAAGAGAGACAGGGCAATGTATGTGGTGGGATATGTAGTCCTCCCATCCTTATGTCTTGGGTGGGATGGTTTTGTTAACACTCCAAGTGCTTGTGAAGGGCAATGCTGGGGATATAATTAGGGCAAGGTCCGTAGGGAGCACAAAGAGCTTGTACTAGATCAACTGATATAATTAGAAAGCAGGGACAAGGAGATGAGCTCCTGTGCCCACGGCTGGTCTATTTTTCCCATCTCCAATTGGGCTAATAGAAGCTGTGACCTTCACGTGCACATCATAGAATAGAATCATACAGGCTGGGAAAGGTCTCTATGATCACCAAGCCCAAGCTCAACCCGCCCCCTCCATGCCCATTGACCACATCCCTAAGTGCCACATCTCCACGGTTCTTCAACACCTCGAGGCATGGTGACTCCACCACTTCACTGGGCAGCTGTGCCACCACCTGACTGCTCTTTCAGATAAGTTTCTCCCTGATATCCAACCTGCACATCTGTTTTGCACATCCCAGCCCCTCTGTGGCACACGCGGACATCCCTGCACGGCCCCATGCCCTCCTGCCTTTCCCCAGCTGGTGGACGTGCAGTCAGAAGTTGCTTATCGCACATTTTTCCTGGCTCAAATCATTATTATTGTTCCTGGTGCTGTGCTTCCAGAGGAAAACATGTCTTTGGGCCACATACCAACGGATTTGGTTAATTCATCACCCGCAGACGCACATATATTTATTTAAAAGCGCCTCTTGTTATGTTACTTGGCAACTTCTGAGCCCAAGTATTTCTCCAGCTGATAAATATTTGGGAGATTGTGTGCATCTGTTAATGAGACCATCAGCTTTCTCCTAAGCTTCCCTGGCCCCATTGCATCTGGGCAGTCCCAGAGCGGTGCAGGGGCCAGCCAGGCTGATGCAGAGGATGCAGGAGATGCTCAAGGGTTGGAAAGCAACTGAAGAAAAAGATTAAATTAAATCATAGAGCAAAAAGTCCAGCTCAGCTCATTAAATAAATCCCTGAGCTACTACTGCTGGAGGATGGAATGCTTTCTTCCAAAGGGGAATCCAAACAATTCACAGCTCTCTGAGCTGTCCCAAAGCTTGAAGCAGGTGCATGAGAAGGGTGGCCACTATAAAGAGACTCCATGCAATAAAAGCAGCAAGATGAGAAAACCCACAGGTTCACTAACAAGACCACATGAAAGGGCAAAACTCAGGTTTCCTGAGATGAAGCAGGGGCTTGGAGGCTCCCACATGGGATACGAGGGGACTTCCACCTCCCTCCAGCTCATGGCTTCAGTCTAACTTGATTATAAGGACATCCTTCCCAATGGCTCATATAATACTCATGTTTTTGCTACTTAAGGAGGCATAGGAGAACGAGGGAAGGCAATTCTGTCCCATTGCCCCAGCCCTAAGGGGACCTGGAGGCACCAGGGTTCCCAGGCATGTGCCTCCATTTCACTTTCAGATCCCTCAAATAATAATAACTGTGTTTGCCAGCTCCTGTGACAAGAATGACTAATGGGGAAAGATCTGCCGAGAAGGGAAGAAAAAAAAAAAAAAGAAAAAGATTTCCTCTTTTCACCCTTCATTTGCTGGATGTCTCTGACAGCCCTAGGCACATCTGGGATTTCCCTGGTGCAATCCTATGGGTTTCAAAAGCCTTAGCACAGCTCCAGAAACACCCTTGTCACACATCAGCTTCCTCAAAGGGACAGGAATCCACTCAGTAAACTTTTTGCAGCCTGATTTACCCAAATTCCTGCTCCACAGTGAGCTATAATGCCACGATTTTCACTGTGCATTTGGAAACCACTCTATTCATCTGCCTTTCTGCAAGGGAATGGAGAGGTGCCCTCCCCACACACCACATCATGGCCTGGACCCTGTGGTGATGCAGCAGAACCTGCAGAGGTTGGGGACACCGGCAACACTAAGAAATGCTGGGGACACTGAGGGAGATGGCAGAGGTAATGGGATGGAAAGCTCAGCAATGACAGCAGAGCAACAAGGTCCTGGGCTACAGCAAGAGAGGATTTGCTCAAATACAATAGCCACAGAAATAAAAGAAAGACACTGCTTACCTTCAGAAGGCCTCAGGTAGGCAGGGATCTGTAGCAAGATACCCTTACCTCCACTGCCAACCCTTAAAGGGGGTTTGGGAAGGGGTGGATCCTGGCTCCACCCTTTCCAGTCACTCAGGTGCATACAACGCACCTGAGCTCCCCTGGGTTGGCTTTGCCTTCCCACCAGATGCTGAATCACTTTTTCCAGCTGTGACAGCATTTCTGCTACAGCAGTGCTGGGGACATGTTGGGGAGATGCTGAGGCAGATGGCAATGTTGGGAATGCTGGAAACGCTGGGGATTTTAGGGTTGTTGGGGACGCGGGGATGTTGAGGACATTGGGGGTGTTGGGGAAGATGGCAGTGTTGGGGATGCTGGGGATGCTGGGGAAGCTGGCAATGTTGGGGACTTTGGGGACATCGGGGATGTTGGGGAAACTGACAGAACTGGGGACTCTGGGGATGCTGAGGATGTTGGGGAAGCTAGCAATGTTGGGGACATTAGGAAAGCTAGCAGTGTTGGGAACTTTGGGGACATTTAGGATGTTGGGGATGTTGAGGAAGATGGTGTTGGGGATGCTGGAGATGTCGGGGAAGCTGGCAATGCTGGGAATGCTGGGGACATGGGGGACACAGCGGGGCTTTATGTGATGTTGGGGACATTGGAGATGTTGAGGAAGCTGGCAGTTTTGCAGACTTTGGGGACACTGAGGATACCGGGGACACTGGGGATGTTGGGCTTTCCTGCACTTTTCAGCCTCCTCCTTTTGGATCTGGGGGATACTCCTTAGGACATCAGCCTGCTGGCCCAGCAAATATTGTCTCGGGGATGGCGGATCCCCTCCGTGAAGCCACACACATCCCTGTGCTGCTCTTTAAATGCCCCACAAAGCCACGGCGCGATTTTCATCCCCTACACAAATCCCTCCCACGCTCCCACATCCCCACGCATGGGACACAGGGGAACCACGCCGTCCCTATGCCGCTCCCCATCTCCTTCCAAACCATTGCAAGCAAATCCTTTCCCCAGCCGGGCTGAACTCTGATGACAGCATTGCATGCTATATATAGCGACAGCGGATCGCCGCTCCATCCAAGCGGGGCCACACATAAACAAACGGCAGCGCGCGGATACCTCTGTGGAGAGGGGATGGTGTGTGATGGAGGAGCCCCCAGACCCCATAGCAAGGATCCCGAGCCCCTGTTTTAATGCCTGGATCGCTCTGCTGCTGGTGTAATGTGGGTTTGAAGATGAAGGATGTGCTGGAGGGTGTTGGGAGAAGAGCTGAAGGAGGCACCAAGGGTTATCCCACGGGGCAGAGGCATCCCCAGGATGGGATCGTGCTGAGAGCTCAGCATCCTTCTGAGCATGCCCTCCCCATAGCATGATGCTGCCAAGGGGTCCCCGGGTTTGGACCCACGGATGGATGGAGGGATACATAGGGGTTGGCACACCCAGATGGGGCACAGTGCTGCACTGCAGCACAGCCCAGGTCTTGCCCTGGCTTTGCCATGGGGCCGTGCCATGGGGCCGTGCCATGGGGACAGATGGAGCCCACGGGGTTGGGGAGCACCCACATCCCTGCCAGCGTGCACCCACCCTTGTGGGTCTGCACGAGCAGCACAGCCATACCCACATCCCCCAGGCGAGGTCCCAAGCTGGGAGCCCCGTGTCCCCCCCATGACCCCCCAATCTCCCCCCCCTCGTCCCTCCCTGCTGCCACCGCTGGGCCACCCAGCGCCGAGGCAGATGACATAATTCCCAGCAGCTGCACACGGAGATCGCTCGGCCCCTTTGCCGAATCCCACCCCAGCCCCTTCCCCTCCAAAATAAGCTCACAAACGAAGGAAGCTGGGGAAGAGGGGAGGCGGGGGGGGAGGGGATGGGGATTTTGGGGGGGGGGGAGGGGTACAAACAGGTTTGCAATCCCCCACCCATCACCGCCCCTCCCCTCCTCGCACTCTATTTTTGGGTGCTGTCATTTCCAAGCAGCTGTGACTTTAGGCACAAACAAGCAGCACCCCCAACCCTCTCCCCTCCCCCCCACCCCCCCAAAAAAAAAATAAATAAAGAAACCAAACAACCCCAAACATTCTCCATCACAGAGCTCCCCCCCAGCTAATTCCTCAGGGGTGGGTGCTTGGGGTGATATCCCCCCTTCTCCCCACACATCTCCCCTCTAATCTCAAAGCCACTTTGGGAGATGCGGGCAGAGATAAGGGGCACCCACCTCCCCCCACCTCTCCCCAGCACCCCCCCCCCAATCCTCCCGCAGCCTTCTCACCAGTATCTCCCAGTTCCTCCCCACCCTTTGCCTTACTGGTGGCGGGGACTCTCGCCGGGCAGAGCTGCGGGGTGGCGGTAGGGCTGAAGCCTGGGGGGCCCCTCCGGCCCCATCGGAGAGCTCTCATCTCATTTCGTCGCGCGTGTCACCCCACGCACACGCACACACACACGCCTCTCGCAGCCACGTTCCCCCCCTTCTTGCGGCAAAACGGCGGCCGGCCCCGACCCCACCCCCTGTCAAAGCTTCAGCCTAACAGCGAGGGAGGGAGGGAGGAAGGATGGAGGCAGAGCTGCTCGCGGGCCCTTTAACCCTTCCCTCTCTGAATCCGCTGGGGTGCAGCCTGGGGACCTCTCCACCCCCCCCTCTCCCCCCCATAGCCTCCTGCTGTGCCTCGCTCGTCTCACGGTACTCGGCCAAAGATCTGAGCTGATTCCCCCAAATCTTCCATACGCCGAGCTGCATCTGGAGTGCTGTGTCCAGTGCTGGGCCCCAGCACGGAGGAATCACAGGATCACTGAGGTGGGAAATGACCTCTGAGATCACCAAGTCCGATCGTCAACCCATCCCCACTGTGCCCGCATGTCACCCAGCCATCCAGGCTGGTCACTTCATCCAGAAGCACAGACACAGCTGCACCACGGTGAGATGGGCTCCAAGTCCCCTCTGGAAGGGGGCGCTCCTGGGTACCTCAAGTGGACAGGAACAGAGAAGCAACCCCAGGTGTCCCCCCCCAGTGGTGGGACATGCTCAGAGGAGGCTCAGTGCAGCTCCACCAGCAACCTATCTGCAGTACAGCTGTAGATGGACACCTGAGGGAAAGCAAAACCAGGACAGTATTTCCCCCCAGCACTCTCCAGTCATCTTCAGTTTAGGGTATTCCCAGTGGGAGAGCTTTTGACCAGCAGAATGAAGGTCTCACTGTACCCCATGTTTGGAGCATCAGCAGTTCCCAACTCTGCTTCCACACTGTTACAAAAGGATGGGTTTTGCAGGGTGCAGGGCTCAGTGAGATGTCCAGGTTAGATATTAGGAACAATTTCTTCTCCAAAAGAGTGATGGGGCACTGGCACAGCTGCCCAGGGTGGTGGTGGAGTCGCCATCCCTGCAGGTGTTCCAGAACCATGGAGATGTGGCACTTGGGAGCACAGTTAGTTCACATGGTGGGGATGGGCTGACAGCCTCTGTAGAAGGATCACCCCAGGCTGGCATTGGAGCAGCAGGTTTTGCAGCTGTTGATCTCTTTCCACAAGTGCTTGATGACGAAGTTGGCTCATGCAGCAGCCCAAGGTGAGTGCTCTGTCCGGGGGACATCGCTGTTCCTCTGCTGTTTGTCACCATCACTGCCCTGCCAGCATCTCGAGTGGACTTTGTTTTCCCTCATCCTCTGAATGTTTTGTGCATCTCGATGCGGTTATCGTGCTCCATCCGTCAGATTGCAGCGAGTCCCAGGGAGAAGGTGCCAACTTTAACATATGCCTGAACAGTTCTTTTCAGACATATACAAACTGGAACAATGCCTCGCTGAGAATATGCTTGTTGATGCAATTTGCCAACTGTGGTTTCAGATCTGCTCTTTTCAGCAAGTACCAGCTATGTGTAGACAGTGCAGAATCTTGGATAGCTGCACTCTGAAGGGCTCTCTGGAAGTTTTCTCCAGGCATGGGTGAGCTAATGGGGAAGAGAGTGTAAGGATGAGTGAAGGCTTCCATGCATATTGCAAATAGCTCTCAGAAAAATGCAGCTCTGCTTCTAGGAACCTCAGTCCCACTTCCCTTTGCTTCTCTCTGCTTTAGGAAGTGGCCAACACTGGTTTCTCTACAAGGATTTAGAATCATAGAATCATTAAGGTTGGAAAACACCTCTTGGACCATCAAGTCCAACCTCACCATGCCTACCAACCACATCCCCCAGTGCCACATCTTCTCAGTTCTTGAACACCTCTGGGGACGGTGACTCCACCACCTCCCCTGGCAGCCTGTGCCACTGCATTACCACTCTTTCAGAGAATACATTTTTCCTAATATCCGACCTGAACCTCCTCTGGGATGATTTAAGGGCATTCCCTATCAAGCAGGACTTTGCTCGGCTCCTCACACCCTCTAGGTTCAGATGCCTTCACCATCAGTCCCCATCATGGAACATGGTTGGTTATTCAATGGGTTGATGGTTGGGCTAGATGACCTTAGTGGTGTTTCCAACCTTAAGGATTCTATGATTCTATGATACCAAGGTGGGTTTGGAGTTGTGTCCAAGCTTGCCAAGCAGGCAATGAAGCCTGCTGGGTCTGATGAGGCAGAGATGGTTTCTCATCACCACCTTTCAGGACGTGGCTCTACTTTTGCTTTCATGCCCTTCAGCTCCCTGGGGCAAAAATCACGCCTCGTTCTTTGCTGATGGAACACCCTGAGCAGCTGTAGGGTTGGCTGTGGGCAATTGGTGAGTCAACCCAAGAGCAGAGGGTCAGTTCTGAATGGCCCATTCTGCACAGAGCACTGCCAAAGGCAATGTGTGTTTGAGGCAGCAAATAATCAAGAGACCATTGTTCATAGCAACCTCAGTGGAAATATTTTTGTGTGTGTATGCATGTGTGTGCTGGCATCCAATTTGGCAATGGTTACTCAGCACTCGTGGGCGGCCTGTCCCTTTCTCTCAGCTGGAGTCTCCTCCTCCTCACAGGGACCCAGAAGAAGGTTGGAACTGGAGCAGATGGTTTGGGGGTGCTCAGAAATACCACTGCCAAGGGCTGTCTCATCACCAGCTCCAGCTCCTCGGTGTGTTGAATGTGCTTGAGACCAAGGAGGTCTCTCCAAGGAAGTGGGGACATGGGGACATGCCAGAAGATCCTGGAGACATCATAGAATCGTTTGACTTGAGGAGGACATTTAAAGTTCACTTAGTCCAACTCTCCTGCACTGAATAGGGGCAACTACAGCTTGATCAGGTGCTCAGATGCTCAGAGCCCTGTCCAGCCTGGCCTTCAGTGTCTCCAAGAACGGGGCATCCACTGCCTCTCTGGGCATCAGCTCTTCGTTGGATTTTGAGAAGGAACAGAAATGGAGATCTTTGGATCTTTGGAGATCTTCCCTACCCACACACAAGAAAATTTAACCTGCCAACACTGAGAGGACGGAGAGACCTTGCTGAGCAGTTTTGCTGTGAAAAAAAGCTTTTGTCCAGGTGAGAATCCAAGGGTGGAAACCTGGATAGTGGACGAACGCTCCATACATCCACACATCTTCGAGTACAACGCAAGATCCACCACAGAAACTCCAAGGCTCCCATTGAAAGCCTCACTGCTGCTCTCATTCCCACAGAAGTGAATGGAGAATGACTTTCTCCTGATCTCTGTCCCCTCCACAGCTCCTGGCACTTTGCTTTCTCCAAAGCAATGCTCTGAAATCAGCCGAGATGAAACGGAGCAGCTCCTACACACCTTGGGAGCTCAGGCAGGGCTGCTTCCCACGCAGTGTCTTTCACCCAAATTAAGCAGCTCTCAGCTGAGCTCTGCCATCCATCACGCCAACCCGCAGGCACAGCTCGCTTTTGGCAGCTTTCTACACATTTTGGTTCACGTTCGGCACAAAACAAGCTGGGACCTTTTTTGTGAACGTGTTGCAAGGGGCACACGAGGCTACAAAACTGCAGGGCCATCCTTGAAATGGCTCACATTGGAGTCAGTGGGAGGCTTGCAGTCATTAAATATAGCCAAGACCTGGGTAACAAGTGCTGTATTCAGACCGCCCACTACAGGGGAAGGATGGATGGGGTCTGTCCCCAAGGGCTGGGTCACTCCTTGGGAGGTATCACTGAGGTATTGGGTTTCCACTGAATAAAACAGCCTGGGGACCTTGGTACAGCAAGAAAGTAAATAACAGCAGGCTTCTCTGGCATCTGCATCCAGAAGGATGAGTGCACTCTGTTGGTGGTGTCTGGATCATAGCATCGCAGAATCATTGAATGGTTTGAGATGGATGGGGCTTTTAGAGGTTATCTACTCCAACCCCTGTGAGATGAATGGGGACATCTATTGCTTGACTAAGTTGTGGTCCAGCCTGACCTTGAATGTCTCCAGCTCCAGGGGCATCCACCACATCTCTGGAAAACCTATGCCAGTGCTTCGCTAGCTGGATCTAGCTAGCTGGATCAAGCCACATCTTGGTGTCTGAATTGATGCATCGCCCTACACTGTATTGGTAGGAGGCCCCTTCAGTGTCTGAAAGCACTGTAGGTGTCCCAGGTTATTACAGGCAAGGAGATGGAATATAGCTTCTGTGTTGGCATCACTCAGTGGAGATCCTTGGTGGAGACCAAAAGCCGTTTTCTCATGTAGGCTGACATCTGTGGTGACAAGTGCCACAGCCCCCCGTTCACATCCAGCTGCTTCAGGTGGGAAACTGAGGTGCTCCCAAGCAACCTGTGCCAGAAACACCTGCACTGTTCATGCCCAGATCCATACTGGGTTTGGATGGCTGCATTTCAGCAGAAATCACCATTGCATTTTTAGCTCTGCATCCTTAGCCAGGGCTAGCAAATCCTCCATCCCCTCGCTGCCTGCTCGCCTGAGAGCAGCCCCAGGGAATGACCTTAGACTCAAACTGCATTAAGAAAGGTCCCGGTGAAGCAAGGCAGCTCTCAGAGCCAGAGTTTGCTGGCAGCCTAGGCAACCGCCTTGGGCTCCTTCCAGCCTCCAGGGAGAAGCACAGTCCCCAGGAATCAATAGCTGAGTGCTTCTAACAGTCAGCAGGGCTTTGGCTTGATCTAAGCCATTCTGTTTGGTTATTTTTCTCTTCTGAAAGCAAACAAGGTCCCTAAATGAGGGTTCTGGATTCAGGCAGCCTGCAGAGGATCAGCCCTGACCCATTGCAAGGGGAGGGTTGGGTTCATGCTGGCTGATCACATTTGTCCCTCTCTTCTCCTGGCCTCTGGAATGCTGAAATCCTATTATGGGAAAGTTGGGCAAATAATAAAAGATCCTATGTGATGCCAACTCTCGTAGCACATGGGAGAGGTAGGCTGAGGGGGTCCTGCTCTAATCTAATCTGGGCCATATAAAGCCCCATGGAATCAGTTAAGGCTGGAAAATACCTCTACAACCATCAGGTGCTCCAAGAAACCTGAAAAAGAAACCCTGAGAAATGTGGTTCATGGCCAGAGATGGCAGAGCTCAGCCCGGTTCATGCGAGAGGGGTGGAAGGTGAGTGGGTCACGTTGCACACACTGCACTGGGGAGGCTTTTCTAGGGTTCAGAGCTCATCAGCATAGCTGGGAAAAGGCACAGAGAAAGGCAGCGAGGAGCTGTAGCTGCCTGAATTCCCAAGTTCACCCATTTTTCAACAGTGAGGGTGTTTCACCAGCTGGACAACTTGCAATTGGAATCTCTCCCAGTCTTTAAACTGAGCCCATCTGTGTTTTTAAGTACTGAGTTTAACCCCAGAAAATTATGATCTGGATGGAAAAACATTGAGCTGCGAGCCGCCTTCTGACAAGGTTCAGACGAGATGCACGTAACGACCCCCCAGAAACAACATCCAACCTATGCACAGCTCCGAAACAAACTCCAGGATGTTTTAAAATCTGTTTGTGCTACGCCTCGCATCATGTAGCAACAGCTGAAGGTCATAAGTGCTGTATAAATAGAAAGGAGATTTTATTGTGACATGTCCATCCGGAGCCATTGCTCTTGGGGATGCCATCTGGGACAGGGGAATGGGATCCTGCACATTGCCTCTGCAGTAGAGAAAAAGCAATCCTTGTCGTTGCAGGAGTGTAAGATGATACTGTGGGTGCAGGGAGGTTGCAACTCTGCTCCTAATTTTGCTGTTTCTCAAGAAGAGCTGGATGTGTGAGAGCCACCTTTGGAATGCAAACAGTCTCCAGTGGGGCTTAAATCGTATACCCAAAAAGGAAAGTTTTCACCCATAAAAAGAGAACTCCTTAAGAGTGACTTGTAATGACTGTGCTTCCCATGTGTGCACATCAGTGCTCCCATTGCATGGGGTGACTGGGGCTCTCTGATGTGCTGAAGGCATTTATGCCTGCAGAGCCTGACGACACATTGTTGGAGTATTTTCTAGAGATGGCCAAATCCCTGCGTCAAGGAACTTTTGTGCCACCCATCAACTCCTTGCAGCAGCCCTTTGCCTTCCTGGTGTCTATGGTAAGCTCTTCAGGCTCTGGAGCAATCCATGCTGCACCTTTGGTCTCTGCCAGAACGATGGCGGCTCTGGGAGGTCTTCAGCAATCTGAAAGTTGACCTGGAAGTAAGAGAGAATGGGGAACTATGATAGAGGAACCACAGGAATCACAGCAAAAATGGAGGGGCAAAACACATGAGTTTGATCCCGGCTGCCTGGCTGAACGTTGGTGGAGGTCCCTGCTAGGGAGGGTCACCTCAACACCTGCTGTTCCTGAAGCAACACATCAAGGTAGCCTTGGAGAGGAGACGAGCCCTTCCCTTTCATTGCTTGGTGCTGAAGATAACTCGTGGTATTTACTTAAGGAAAGCAATCTGAGAGGGATGTTGGCTGTAAATCTTCAGGCGTCGTTGCTGGACGAGAGCCAGAGAGCCTCTCAACTCCATCTGTGCAAGGACCCAGACCGTGCCATGGCCGTGTTTGCCTTCCCATTGAGGGCAGCAGCAACACAGCCTGTCCCAGGACATCATCCTGCTTCCTCCCAGAGCTACACTCCCCCTGTTCAGTGCAGGGGAATTGGACTAGGTGACCTTTAAGGATCCTTTCCAACTCTAACGACGATTTGATAAGGAGGATGCCAGTGCTCTGCAGCTATAACTGCTTCTTCCCCTCCTTGAAAGGCAGCCCTGTGCATGGCATTTTAACCACGGGGAGGAAAATCTTTCCCCTCCTGCTATGATTGCTGATATGGTATTGGATTGTGCAATGGGTCACACCTATTGATCACAGCAGGCTAAAAAAGAAACAACTCATAAATAACTCCTGACATCCCCAGCTGTGCCAGAAACCCTGGCTGAACAAAGAGCTCTTGGGAAAGCTCTTGTTGGTATTTCTCTGTCCCTTTCCTTTGGAAAATACTTGGGACAGTTTTGGCTCAAGCCAGATGATAAGGACTCACTAAATGCTATTGCAGATGTTTTCACAGTAAAGCTGAGTTATCTCAGCCCTTAATCCAGCCCTTTCTGGTAGAGCATCATCAGCCTAATTAGTCTGGGGCAGTGCTGCTCATGTCCAGCCCAGCGCTGGTCCTGTGCCCTTTCTCACTGATGCTGGAGCTGGTATGTGGGCAGATGGCACAGCCAGAAGGCAAAGAAAGTCACAAAAATGAGTGAATTTGGCAAAAAGAACTGTAATAAATGTGTGCTAGGGAGGCTGAGGGGATCATTCTTGGGTTGTGCTTTCTTAAGGAAACTCAGCCCTAAATGGATCTGGGGTGATGAAAAAAAAAAAAAGCATGGTCCATGTAGGGCACCTGAGACACATCCAGTGCCTCTGCTGGAGTGCAGCGATAGGAAGCAATTGTGCTGTTCAATGGATGAGAAACTGATCTTAAGATTGCACCCAGGGAGTGGTGGTCAATGGCTCAATGTCCAGATGGACATCAGTGATGTGTGGTGTCCCCTCAGGGGTCAGTACTGGGAGCAGTGCTCGTTAGCATCTTCATCAATGACACTGACATGGGATTGAGAGCATACTCAGCAAGTTTATGGGTGACAGCTCTTCTATGAGGACAGGCTGAGAGAGCTGGGGCTGTTCAGCCTGCAGAAGAGAAGGCTGCAGAGAGACCTTCCAACTCAAAAGGTTCTATGATTCTCTGAAGGAGCAAGAGGAGATGCAGTGGGGCACAAAGAGTGGCTAACAAGAAGAAAGGGCAGACAGACAGACATCAGGATGCCTGGCAGCAGTGCCCTCCATAGAGCACTCACTGGTGCTCACCAGATCCCATGTGCTCTTTGCAGAGGGACCACAGTGAGGGACACTTGAGAACAGGGAATTCCCAAGCACTGCATCTCTCCTCCCTCTGCCTCGTGCTCCCTTTCTCCCTCTTTTTTTTTTCTTTTTTCATGGCAGAAAACAAAACAAAACAAACAACAAAAAAAAACAACAAACTTTTCCCCACATAATGATGATTTGGCCATCAGGTCAAGCATGAGAGATTTCATTTTCAAGCTTGGGTCAGGCGGTAAATTGCTTTAATGCTGTTGGCACGGAGATCACTGTGCTGAAAGGCTCTTTCCTTACAGCATGTTGTAAGGGTGCAGAGCAATGCACGTCCTTGGTACGTGAGTTATCTCATGAGCAACATACAGTGGCCATACACCATATAGTTGGCAGTTGGACTGGGTGTTCTTAGTGTCTTTTCCAACCTTAATGATCCTGTGCTTCTATGATCTCACTGACGATGGCCCTGTGATGTATGTTAGGGCATGCTGGTGCTGAGAGAGCTCCAAGAGACACCAAAGCCCTGATATGAACTTCAGAAATAAATCCATCTCACTGCAGAGGGAGATGGAGAATCAGCCAGGGAGGGGAAAGTTTATTTAGAGAAACAACCGTGGGCTGCCTGCCCACACCAGGCTTTTAGCTGATGAGCTGCACGTGCCATGCTTGGGGGTGGCTGGGGGAAGGAGGCTGTGGATATGAGGCACGTGGCATCTCCTGCAGAGCCCCAGAGCTGGTCCAGCAGGACCTCACTTGTAGCATCACCTCTGCCAAATGAGATAACCCCAGCCAATCCTACCTCTTTTAAAGGTTCAGTGAGGAAAATCGGAGGTGTCCAAGGCCATGGATGGAGCCCTGGGCATCCTGATCTGGTGGGGGACAACCAGCCCACAGCAGGGTTTGGGGCTGGATGGGCTTTAAGGTCCCTTCCAACCCAACCATTCTATGATTCTATGATCGCTTTGCTGTGGGTGGGTGAGCATGCAGGCAAATCAGCCTTGGGAATCCCAGTGAGTGTGGCTGTTGTGGGCTGCCATGTGTTTGGATACGTGGAGGAGATGGATGGCCAACATGCTCATAGCTCTTGGTGTCCCAGATTTGCTCTAGGATCAACCACATCTGTTTGCATGGGAGCAGTGGGGAAGCTTTGGTGTGGGGCACAGGACTCAGTGGGCTTCCACATGTTGTCACTGTATGATGTAAATGGGCTTTCCATTCTCCTCCCAAGCCCATCAGCTTGTTCAAGGGCACCTGGCTAACTGCTTTCCTGGCCCCACGCTGTGCATTCTGTATCCCAAGAGAACTGCTCACACGCCTTTAATTAAATGTCAAGTTATGCAGGGTTTTTAAGAGCCCTGGAAGATCAGAAAGATTCATGGAGAGCTCAATTATGGCGTAAGGAGGAGGTGGGCAGGGAGGAAGTGATGGGTAGAGAAATTCACAGCATTCAGTTCTGCGCTGTGTTTCCCACCCCTGGAACAGGAAAACTGAGGAATGTGGGGGTGCTTCCTAATGTAAGACCCTTAGAGGTGTGGGTAGACGCCACCAGCCTTGCATCTTCTCCATGCCAAGTCCACTGAAATCACCTCCCTGTCCTGACTGCCTCCCCATTAAGGTTGGGCCATAAAAAGTGCACTGGCTGATCGGGAGAGATGCCAGATGAGCTTTCCTGCAGCTCACTGTACAGGGCTGAATGCCAAGTGCTGGCACTCCCAAAGGAGTTTGGACTTTTCAGGACAATTTGTTCTCCCAAGGAGACCTGGAGGTGGCACAGGAGACAAGCAGGCAGGATGGAGGGTTGAAGGTAGGACACATCCATCTTCTTCCCATAGGCCATTGCTAATGCTACATGCAGGCAACTTCTGCCCTGGGGTTGCTGCCTTGGGTCAGAGGATGCCCTCAACAGCTTTTCCCCAGTGAAGAATCTCTCAGTGCCTGTGTAATGTCTTGTTTTTGGTGGCAGAGCTTTGAGCTTGATCTGGTTTTTGCAGAGCTCAAAAGGTTTCTGTGCTGCCCAAGAGTGTCGGTGGGGAGTGATGGGGTATGGAAATCTGAAGTTGTGTGTCTTCCCTCTCCTTTCCCAGTGAGAATCCCTCTGACCTGCGTGTAAAGAACCAACAAAAACCACTTTCTGATCTTCTGTGATATGAACAGCTTCCTCAGCTCTTTGCTTCGGCTCCAGACCTGGCCACAGTCAGCACTGGGGTTGGGAAAAGCCTTTTTAATCTTGATAAACTTTCTGATCCCAACATAAATCTTGCAGTGATGACAATGGGATTGTGGAGGTGCCCTGATGGGATGTGACACCTTTTTGCCAGGTTCTTGGGAGCCCAAAATACGAGCCAAGTTGGAAGACAGGAAAATTCAGTGTTCCAAAACAATCATAATTTCTCCTGAAAATCACTTAGCAAGGCTTTTCAGCTAGCACTTGGTCCCTTTGAGCAGGCAATTTTCTGCAGGCTGGACTCCTCTCCATCCCTAGGCTGCAGTGGGAGGAAGAGTTGGAGTCACTGTGCCTGGAGAATTTAAAGACCCGTGGAGTTGTGGCACAGAGGGATGTGGTCAGTGGGCATGGTAAGGGATGGGTTGGGGATCTCAGAGGTCTTTTCCAACCTTAATGATTCTGTTTCTATGATCCATCTGCACATAGCCCAGAACCCAGGGGAGGTGACCTCCATGACATCTCTGTCATCTCCTCTGCCCATCAAAGCCCTCAAACACGGCCCCGTGATCCCAGCATGAACCTGAGGATACGAGAGGCTGGATTCTGTTGTGTGCAGCAATGGGGACATCTTCCTATTGCACCACAGCTTCTGGTGCTTCTCACCCTCCCTCCCAGAGCTCTTCAGTTCACAGTCCCATTCTGTTTTTGATGCCAGCGACAAGAGAGATATCCCAATTTGTGGGCAGGAGGCAGGAGGAGTCACTCCCTTCAACAAAACAGGGAGAACAGTGCTTCTGCCTGGACTCTTGGAAAGGGAACCAAAGAGAAGAACACCCAAACTGTGGTGGAACACTTCAAAATGTCTGTGCATCTCTGCCTTTGAGATGGCTTTGGTAGGATGCCAGAAGGACTTGGAAAGCTCACAGGGCACCGGTGTGTTGGTCTCACCTTGGGGAAGCCATGGTCTCACCCAGTGTCCTCACCTTCCCCCTCTGGGATGCACAGCTATGCATGGCCTTGATGGAACTGCTCTTCTTGATGTATTTTGAAGGCCTTGGCTGTCTGGGAGGCATCCTAATGTTGTTCCTCTGGTGGGATCTCATTATGTGATGAGCTGAACATCTGGATTAAAATAGATCAAATAGGCACTAAATCCTAAATAAGCCTGAGAGCTCAGTGGCAGCCATATGCTTCCTACTGAAAAGCTCCAAAAAAAAAAATCTCTCCTTGCCATCAGCTCACACTGCATACGGTGTTTTATGCTCCTCCAACCCAACTCTGGGACCGAACTCTTCTGCCCTTCCTCCCCAGCCATCCCTGCTTGGCTGTCCTCTGAACCTGTAGCCTCTACCTCAGCAGGGCTGGCTGAGGGCACACTGAGCTCTGCTGGTGAGAAGATGGGTGGGCACTGACACCCTGCACAAAGCATTTGTGAACAGGAGGCGGTGGAGTCCCCGTCCTTGGAGGCGTTCAAGAAAAGGGTCAGTGTTGTACTGGGGGACATTGCTTATGGGCATGGTAGTGATGGGTTGATGGTTGGCTTGAGGATCTGAGTGGTCTTTTCCAATCTTCATGATTCTATGATTCTGTGTCCTTAAGTGTCCTTAAGAGGAAGCTCTTCCTGAGGGCTGAGCCCTCTGTGTTCCTCTTGACTCCAAGAGAACACAGCTAACAAAACATTCCCATGTTCCATGTTGTTCCAGGATTTTTTTGCTAGCTGAACCCATTTTTAATCCAACCATGAACTGTTAAACACCAAAGCTCTGCATGAATCAAAGAGTCGTTAAAGGTGAAAAGACCTCTGAGATCATCAAGTCCAATGCCAGCCCACCCCCAGCATGCCACTAGACCATGTTCCTCAGTGCCACATCTATCTTCTCCTTGAACATTTCCAGGGTCATGGTTAGTGGGCACGATGGTGAATGACCTTTGGACTTACTTAGAGGTCTTTTCCAACCTCAGTGATTCTGCAATTCTTGTTTGGGGAACCTCATAGCATAGAAAATAAGGCATGGACATTGCCTCAGGTCATGAGCCTTATTGAGCTTAGTAAGACAAGGCCAAAGGTCTTGTGAAGTCAAAGTCCTCTTAATGCTCTCAGCCCCACCAGCACATTGCCCAGTGCTCAGATAAGTGCTGCCAATGCAGTCATGCTGCTGGCATCTTGCTTGCATGCAGCTTTAGCCAAGCTTTTGGCAACAGGGTGGTTTCACCCCAAAATACCCTGCCAGATGGCAAAGGTCAAGCAGAAATAAGTGATCATATTATAACCCAGTCTACTGGCTGATTGGAAAGAAGTGTCAGCACTGGTGAGAAGTTATCAGCAGTGATCCCAGCACCAGGGTGACAATTCCTAAAATTTTGGGGTGCTGGTGACTTGCTGTGACCACAAAGGAGAGGCAAGCATAGTGATGCAGGAAGGGATGGACGGCAGGAAGTCTGAATATAACGGTTGTAATTGCATTATTAATGGGAATTTGCACTAATTGGATAATTTGAATGCTACACGTTGGCCTCATTGCAACAAGGCTAACAAAAATTACTCGCTTTATCTGGATGTGGTTGTTAATGAGGCTAACACCAAGCTCCCCACTCTGTGCATAAGGTCTGTCCCCTTTGCCTGCCACCAAACTTCAAAGATAATAATCTGGAAAAGTCACCTGTGCGTGGAAAAATAAGGGCACCCACAACCGCAGCTGCCCACAGAAACCCTCCTGTCCTCTCCAGGCCCGGGTTTTGCAGGAGGATTAATAATGGGGTGAGTGTGGGGGTCCTGCAGGTGCTCCTTTCCCCACACTACCCATGGTCACGGTGGCCCTGGGAGACACGAGTGGCAGCCTTTGTGCTGCCATGGAGCTGCTGGAGAGGTCAGAGGGCCCCATTTGGGCTGATGCCATTGGGCAGAAGGAAGGATGCAGCACCCACCATCGGGTTGCACAGCCTGGAGGAACCACCATTTCCAGACACATTTCTCCACGCTGCCCCAGCTCCCCGTTTTTTGGCAGAAGAGCCTGGCTGTGCTGCAGTAGCACAAGATGGACACGCTTCTTTCCCCCTTCGGGCAAGATCCCCATGATTTTACAGCTGATCTCCCAATTCTTTTCGAGGGGAAACAAGAGGAAATGACATACCCCAGGATGGGAATTACTAAGTCAGGAACTCCCCCAGGCTTTGTTTCGGCTGGTGAATGTTTTCCTTCACCTTCCCCCTCCCCGCTTGCCATTCCCTTGGCTTGTTGAGAAAGGTCTGAATTTCAGGGTGGTGGGGGAAGGGATGCTCTCCGCGCCGCCTCTCCTGCCTCCGGTCGTGTCTGCCGATCCCTTCGCTGTGCAGGGTGATGCTGATGTGGAGTGACACTCGACCGCGCCATGCAGGGAGAGGGCAGCCCCTGCCAGCGCTCCCCCTCCTGCAGCCAACGTTGCTCGGGGAGCTGACCCCTTGGCGGGGTTGGGGTCGGCACCCCACTGCCCCCAGTAGGGTCCCCAAGATGTGGGGCAGGGCAAAGAGGGTTGGAGTAGGGCTGGGAAAATGTGTGTCTGCTGGTGAAGATCATCCTTTGAGGTGCTGGAGGGCAGAAGGAATCCTGAGGCTTGGGCTGACGTGGCTTGCAGATTTGGATGATAGGCTATGGGAGATGTAGCCAACAGCTGAGGGCTAAAGGTGACCCAGCCTCCATCCCCAGCCTCTTTTTATCCATACCCACCATCTATTCTCTGTTCCATCCTCCTCTTCTCCATCCCTGTCCTCCATTCCTCCATCCTCAGTCTCCCCTTCTCCATCCCCATCCTTGCCTTCTCCATCCCCAGCCTTCCCCTCTCCATTACCAACCTCCATTTCTTCATCCTCAGCCTCCTCTTCATTTTCAGCCTCTCCTTCTCCATCACCACCCTCCATTTCCCCATTCTCAGCCTCCTCTTTTCCATCCCCAGACCTTTTCTTTTCTAGCCATAGCCTCTTATTCCTCATCCTCAGCTTCCTGGTTCCTTCTGTTAACCCTGTGCTTGGGAAAGACTCACTGTTAGCTACCTCACTCTGCTCATCTGCCAAGAGCTTGACTTGGCTGCATACATCCCAGCTCTGTGAGACACCAAGGTCTGTGCTGTGAAACAGAAACCAGGAGGAGAAAAAGCAGAGCCTCTGTGTTTCCACTTCATACCCAAGTTCAGTGCAGGGTCTGAAAACGCCAGCTGCAGAAAACAGACCTGATTTCTCACCCCCGAATCAAGAAGACACAGGGCAAGGGACATGACCTAGTTTTCAGTGGCAGAATTTAATATTTGCCCTGCAAGGAGAGCCAACCCAGCTTCCTCTCCCTCCTGCTCCCCGGCCAAGCAGAGAGGCTGGCCCACTGCCTTCCCACCGGCATGGGACAGAGGGGAAAATCTTACAGTGCAGCCTCATCAGAGCCCAGATGCGCTGCTGATTCATCCAGCAGGGAAGCATCTGTTTCCTTCTTGTTGCTCTATTTGTGTTCAGCTCCAATGGCACTGGGGAGATGCGCTCCTCAGGATAGCACTGAGGGGAAGGAGCACCCCATCCCATGTCCAAAAGTTGTAGAATCATGTAATTATTCAGTTGGAAGGGACCCTTAAAGGCCACCTGGTCCAACTCCCTGCAGTGAACAGGGACACCCACAGCTCCATCAGCTGCTCAGAGCCCCTTCCAGCCTGACCTGAATGTCCCCAGGGATCACTTCTCTGGACAACCTGTGCACAAGCATCACTAGTCCTCATATGGCGTCGTCTGAAACCCAGAGAGGAGTTTTGCCGGCCTGAATGAATGCGATGGCCTTCGCAAAGCAGCAAGGGACAACTCTCTATGGGATGCTTGATGCCCTCATTCAGGTAATTGTGTGGATATAATTTGATTATTCCTTCCTAGTTGTTTAGCATCACAAAGGGGAAAGCTGCCCTCCAAGATGAGCCCGTGGGGCCACCACTGTGAGAGCGGTCTGGGGAAAAAAGCTTCCTTTGTTTCACCTCGTGATTTGTTGAATTATATAGGGAAAGACTTGGGTTGCTTGTGGCACGGTGTTTCCAGGTGTGGGCATCAACCTGAACCAGCTGGAGGCTGCACAGAGGCTTACCAGCCCTTCCTTACCACCAATCAATGAGAAACAAAGAAAATTTGGATGGCTCCTTCAATCAGTTGAAGATGTTTAGGAGCAGCAGGGCACTGCAAGAACACCTCAGCTGACATAAACTGTGTTGGTCCTCACTCACTATAGAGCAATCAATGGCTGTTGCTGGATCCCAGATGTGTTGCTCCTGAAACAAAGAGGTTGGGCTCTTCTGGAGAAAATGCAAAGCTCAGGCACCACTTTTGCCTCAGGGCTGATGGAAGTTCACAGGATCATTAAGGCTGGGAAAGGGCACTAAGATCATCAAGTCCAACCGTCAAGCAATCACCACCATACCCACCACATCCCTGTGTTCCATCTGCCCTTTTCTAGAAAGCCTCCATGGACAGTGACTCCATCACTGCCCTGGGGCTGCCTGTTCCAGTATCACTCATTCAGGGAAGACATTTTTCCTAATATCCGACTTGACTTACTTTATTTGCTTTCCAGTGCAGACGCCAGAATCAACACAGAAAGCAGGGCAGTCTTCTGCCAGGGATAAAAATTCATCCTGTGAAGTGAAGAAGTTTCAACAAGATCCATAAACTCCTAATCTGGCTTAGCAAGAGTGAAATCAGACTGAGAAATAGCTGGGATTTTAGCTGGGGGTGTTTTAGCAGGAAATCTGATGGCAGATGTGTGCATCTGTTGAGTGTGTGTGTATACACAGAATGCAACAGAGGTTTTAGAGAACAATGTTGTACAAAAGAAGAACAGCATAGGTTATTCCTTATCAAAATAACACTGTGAAGATGACTGGGCTGGTCGCCTCCCTCCAGCTCAGGCTGCCCAGGGCTCCATCTAACCAGACCTTGAGCACCTCCAGGGATGGAGTACCCACAGCTATTTGATCAGCAGTGCCAGAGCCTCACCGCCCTCTGAGTAAAGAATTTCTACTTAACACCTAATCTAAATCTCCCCTCTTTTAGCTTAAACCCTTTGTCCTATCACTGTCAGATCACGTAATAAGTCAGTCGCCCCACCAGGAGATGAGCAAGACATTGGCCAACCAACTCAAGAGGCTTTGGGCCATCTTATGAGCAGCAGATCCCAAATCAGAACTGCTGTGCAGGGGAGAAGCCATAAAAATGCTGGACCTGGAAGTAGCAAGGGGGAAAGAAATCTTCATGCAAGGGAGCGAAGGAGGCAGCTCAGCAAGTCGCTCAGGACCCAGAGCGGTGCCTGGCTAAGCTGGGGCTTTAGAGTGATTATAAGCGGCTTTAAGAGCAGCGAACGCGGGAGTCACACACAAAAAAAGTCAGCAAGGAAAAACAAACAGTGTCACTGGTTACGTAAGGGATCAGAGAGGCACTGAAGCGGCAGCCGGCAGCCACGTGCGCTGCCCGGGGTTTTCCAAAGTGCCCATAACGCACGAGTGGTCTTTTGGCCCATTAAGGGTTGAGGGGAAGATGCAGAGAAGGGTGAAAGGAGGTTTGAAGATAGGTGGCAGCTCGTGTGAGAGTGCTGACAGAGCGGGGTTTGAACGGAGCTGCAAAACCAGGAGTGGTTGGGATTATAGAATGGTTTGGTTGGGAGCTGTAGAATGGCTTGGGTTGGAAGGGACATTAAAAATCATTGAGCTCCAACCTCCTGCTGCAAGCAGGGCTGTCAGCCACTGGATCAGGTTGTCCAGGGTCCCATCCAACTTGCAGGGACGTCTCTTCAGTATCCCATCCATCCATCAAGACACCCAGAGCTAGGAACCCAATGCTCCACCAAATGGGATGAGAGTAGGGCAGGTCCAGGCTGAAAAGGGAGCGGATCCTCATCACGTGCACTGAGCTTAAACTGAGGAATCATTGCTGCAGTACAAAAAGAGTTCACGTGGATCCCAAATCTGTAGCACACGATCGTCCAGAAAAGACTCTTCCACCTGAAGATCCCACCTCTACCTTAGAATCATACAATGATAGAAGCACACAGCTGCAGAACATCCCAAATTAGAAGGGACCCACAAGGATCAGAGTCCAACCCCTGGCTCCACACAGCACCACCCAAACCCTATGGCTGAGAGCAAGGTCCCAGCGCTCCTGAGCTCCAGCAGCTCAGGGAGAAGCACCAGGACTTGAGCAAACCCACAGCAACACTGACCACAGCAGCAGCAGAGTTGAGCGGAAGCAGCCAGAACAACATGTGCTGAGCCCATTTAACAGACATCCCCTCCAAGACAGACACCCTGAGCTGTCTTTTTTTGTTTTATTTTTTTTTTTCTATTGCAAAGATTAATTTCCCTGGTTGGAAAGTTTGTGCAATATTGCATCACTCCGTTGTTTGGCTTGGCCAGTGAGCAGTAAGCACCAGGACTTCAGCTGGGTTGCTTGACTGGAGCTGACCCCATAAATAGCAGTGAGGTGGGGAGATCTGCATGGAAATCCATCCAGGACAGCAGGGGCCAAAGGCACCTCTGGCTTCGTTGTGTTGCACTCCTGTAAGCAGTCTGCAAGCAGTCCCTCTATTTGGAGAGTGGTCAGTTACAAAGAGAGGTGATAAATAAGAGCTGAGAGATGTTTTCTTTTTACTGCCCTATGTCCAGGAATCTTGCTTCCTAAAAGGGAAATGAGGAACGCACAGCTCCAGGAGGGCTGGCAGCAAGTAAACCAGCAGCCAGCATCTTTTATAGGAGGTGGAGAGCAGAGAGTTGGCCATATATAGTCACTGGGGTGCCCACAGGACCACGTGGGCAGGAAATCATGGAATGGCTTGTGTTGGAAGGGATTGTCCACTTCCAACCTCCACACTGTAGGCAGGGTTGCAGACTGCTAGATCAAGCACTAAACGAGGCTTCCTAGGGCCCCCCATCCAACTTTGGCCTTGAACACCAAATCAACTGGTCACATCCCTGATCATTTAGCTTGATTTCTCTTTGTGGCAACCTCAGCACAGGAGAGGTCTCATGGGAGTATCTCAGAGCTGCTGTGTGCCTCAGTTTCCCCTGCTTTGAAATAGGGCAGAGAAACACCTCGTGTATGCTGAAAAATATGCAGAAACAACTCGGATGAGAAGCAGAATAGATAGTTAGGAGGAGGCGTTTGCTTGCTGCATGAAGTTTCAGCTTTTCATTAAAGCACAGCCAAAAAAGCCTCATTTAGAAAGGATGATGAGGAAAGGTTTCCACTTCTCCAGCTGGACAGGAAGGTTTGCCTCCTAAAGTTGCCACCCAGAGCTGCTGGTGGTCTCTGGAAGAGAGGACAACTCTCACCACCCCACCCCTCTAACAACACCTTCTTTGAGGTCTGATGTGGCACCATCCAGCCATGCCCAGGAGGTCAAGGGACCACTGAGACAATAATCGCTTAATGATGGGGCATGTAATAACAGGACAATAATCCTCTAATGGTACTAAAAGACCTGCTGAGCTAATTGTGTTCTCCAGGTGAGCGTTTTGCCTTCTGTCGTGCCATGTAATGATTCCCAGCTTTCGTCCTCTGCTCACGTTGATGTCCCAAATGCTGTAACTTTTGTCAGAGCTACACTTTCCCATCCACTCCCAGCAAGCACCATCCTCCTTGTGGGGATGTTCCGTGCCTCCAATCTGCCCTTGTTTCCCTCGTGGCCAGGGGGAAGCAGAGCATCATCCCTTGGCACGGGCAGACAGACAGACCTGTGGTTTCTACGGCAACCAGTTCAGGTGTCAGGATGCTGATGTGGGGGGGGATGGGGACAGTAGTGAGGATGGGGATGTAGATGTGGATGCCTCTGGCCCAGAGGAGGACCAGGATGTTGGGATGCTCAGGGGCTGCGCTCTGCAGAGAAGCAGCGAGACAGCAGTGCTGGAAATCTCTGGCAGATGTCAGCGTGGAGCTGGGAGCAGCCTCGCCCAGCGGGCTCGGTTTGGCACGTCTCAGCAGTGAGCTCATGTCTCCTGCAGCCCTCGGGACACGGCGGGGCTGGATGGAGGACTGGACAGACACAGTGGTTGTCCTGCTGGGAAGGTCCTGCAGCCTCCTGCAACCTCACCACTGGGCTGCTCCCAGCCCGGCTCCATCTCGCCCATCCCAGCCTCCAACCTCTTTTGGGCTGCAATCCTTAACAGGCTTCCTGAATCCAGGCCAAAATGTTGTCCTAGAGACTTCAACACAGCATAGCATGAGAGAGGGATTTGGATCCCAAGTAGCCCTGGAGAGGAAGAAAAAAAGTCCTTGCATAAGTGAAGGTCTAGTGCCCTGGTCACAAGCTTCTGCTTTGTCCAGGGTCAGTGTTGGGTCCACACAGGGTCTGACAGAAGGTTTGAGGAGCACAGGTTGGAGGCAAAGCCCTGCTTCTGTGGCCTACAAGGGACAGAGGGGAGCAGTGCCTGGGGTTCAGGAACAGCATCGTGTTCTTGGAAGTGCTGGGCTGACCTATGATATGACCATATGACCTATGATTCTATGACCTGGGGTCGTTCATGCAGTCACATGCAGGCTCTCTCTGATGTAGCTTCAGACAGCAGCATGGACTATTACTTCTCCTCACCTCTTCACCCACGTAACAGTGATAGGAGAAGAGGTAATGACCTTAAGTTGAGCCAGAGGAGGTTCAGGCTGGATATTAGGCAACATTTGTTCTCCAGATGTGGTCAGACACTGGCACAGCTGCCCAGGGAATAGTGGGGTCACCATCCCTGGAGATGCTCCAGAACAGTGGGGACGTGGCACTGAGGGACGTGGTCAGTGAACACAGTGGGATGGGTTGGGGTTGGACACGTGGATCTCAGAGGCCTATTCCAACCTTAATGTTCCACAGTGATGTCATTGTGTTCTGCAAATACTGTTTTCTGCTGCCTACATAAGCAGTTTACTTTTTATTCTAGCCTTCTATTTATCCAAAATGCCTTGGTATGCAGGAGAGAGACAGTTCTCTGGGATGACTGCATAAACTCAGCATGAGTTCTTTCTGCCAGTCAGGCAAATAATCTCAGCAGGGAGAATGAGAAAGGAAAAAAACACAAAGCCATGCAGCATCTCTCAGGAACGGGCCTGGTGATACGGGGCCATTTGGGCCATGTGTCCACTGTGTTGTGAGGCCTCTGAGGTGAGAGCTGTGAGCATGAACTCCAGCTCCCACTCAATCATTAAGGTTGGAAAAGAGTGCTAACATCATCAAGTCCAACCCTCAACCCATCGCCACCATCTCCCCACACCCAGAGCAGAGGTTGGCACAGTTTTGTATTGGATCCCAGCAGCTTTCCCCAGGTCTGTGTTTGACAGGCACCCTCTCCATCCCTTAGGGATAAGGGCAAATCACCGCTGACAAAACCTTTTGTAATTACAAAAGGAAATAAGGTGGGACCTACCCAATGCTTCCTCTCCAAGGAATAAAATGCTTATACTGAAGAAACTCAAACCTATAAAGAGCCAGAGCCACCTGACAGATATCTATAGGCCCCCATAGCCCATGATGTGCTGTTTTTTTTTTTCCCCCTACAGAGCTGTATCTGCTGTGTTAGGCCATAGCTGTGACATGAAAGCACAGCAAATTCAGCAGCCAGAGCAGCTCAACAGAAGGGAAACACAGGGTTGTGCTGCATCAGGTCCAGGGGTGTCACAGCACTGTCAGCACCTCTTGCTGGAGCTGCAATTCCAAAGGGAATGATCCAGAGAGAAGAGCTGGGGCAGAACCTGTGTCACTCACTGGCTTCAGGCTTAGAGCTGGCAAACAGCTCAGAGAGCAATCTGCTAAATAACATTAGAAAAGGGCTTTAGAGAGCATCAGGTTGAGTGGCCAAACGTAAAGCATTAAGGGAGCAACCAACCTTAAGAACCTCTTTCCAAAGCTCCTTTGCCTTCCTGGAGGAACTCTTCGGGCCGTGCCCATGGTGACTTGGTTACGCTCAAGACAATTTCATTGCAGCCTCTTGGTGCAGGCTGAGGTCCCAGAGCTTCACCCCGATGCGTGTGCCCCCAACCACTGAAGGACAGGTCCCTAGTGACAGCCAACATTTCATGGTGCTAACTGCAAAAAATCCAGCGTGCAAATCTCCAGCGAACGGCCACGATGCTGTAGCAGCAAAATGTTGTTAGCATGCCTATTAGTGCACGCTAATTAGCTCCCACCGCTGCTCCTGCCGCAAGCTGGAGGATGGATTATGCCATATGCACTAAGCAGCTTAGTTTGGGTGGCAGCTCACAGAGAAGCAAGGAGCAGAGGAAGCGGCCAGCTTACCGAGCTCTGCACATCAGCTGTCTGTGAGCAGCACGACAGGATCCAAGCTACGGCTTGCAAGTTTTGCAGCAGCTTTTCCCTCCTGCAAAAAGGAAAGAGACTGATTCAGCAGAAACACCCTGCTTGTCACCTCCATCACGTCACCGTGCTGCCAGGCGAGGAGCAGAGCAAAGACAAGCAGGCAGAAGGGCTACTTGCTGGGAGGCGATGCCTTTCCCTGTCCTTATGATCAACGCCCCCAGCCCAGGGATGCACCGCTCCCGTTGCCATAGGGATGTGTGAGGGATGCTGCTGCCATCTCCTGGATGGAACCCACAAGCGTTGCTACCACTCATCCTTTACTCCTTATAAAGGGATAAAAACTCAGAGAGGCTGTGGGGGTCTTGGGAACCTCCAAAAGCCATCTGAGCGTTGGCAGCCTGCTTTGGGTGTGCCTGCCTTCAGCCTAACCACGTGAATTCATAACGTTGGTGTTCGGTGGGCAACCTTATGGGTTCACATGGCTCGTGCCAATGGCCAAAGTCATGGTGGCAATGTTAAATGCCTGAATGGAGGAACACGATATACTGACTGCACCGGGTCACTTGAAGGAGATGAGAAATGCTTGCCTTAATGCAGGCTCTTCTATGCTCACAGCCTTCCTTCCATCTCCACCAGTGTCCTGCTCCCACTACGCCTTCCTCCAAGAGCTGATGCAAAGTGGGATCATAGAATGCCTTTGGTTGGCAAGGACCTTAAATCCTATCTGGTCCCAAGCCCCTGCTGTGGGCAGCTTGCCCCTGACCAGATCAGACCGTCCACACCCCATCCAGCCTAGCCTTGAAAGAGATGGAGCATGAGCTTTCAGATTGTCCAGAGGAATATCTTGTTAGCAGGAAGAGATAGAGGGAAAAAAAAATGTGTAATGCAAAACCTTCTGGTGCAGGAGGCAGCCCAAAGGTACCAGCAGAAGCAGAGCACCTGTGTCCTGCACCATGCACCCACGCTCCTGGCTGCAGGTTCTCTTGCCAGGCTGAAATGAGGCCATCTCTCTGCTGCATTCTCTGACCTTCATTTGATGCTGACAGAAAATTTTCTGGTGGACAAAGCAGAAATCTGTCATCTGTGGTGGCCCTGGATCCAGGTGACATCTGTCCCTCCTGCAGCTCTGGTCTGATTTGTCACTGAGCAGGCAGTGTCAGGCCACTGACATGGGTGACCAAGGGGAATTCTGAGTCCCACACTGCAGAACCATGTAGCAAAAATAAGGTCTGAGCTCTGAATCTCCATCAGATCCTCTATCAGATCCAAGCTTCAAGATCATCAAACCCAACCATCAACCCGACCTGCTGAGTCCCACCAATGAATCATGTCCATTAGTGCCATGCCCACACATCTCTTAGTTACCTGCAAGGACAGGGATGGTTATTCCACCACTGCTCTGGGCAGCACGTTCCAATGCTTGTCCACCCCCTCCATGAACAAGTTCTTCTGATATCCAATCCAAACCTCTCCTGGTGCAACTTGAGGCTGTTGTTCTGCTCGAGTTGCTGGGCCAGATCCACAGGAGCAGTGCTGAGCACAAGCATGGATCTGTGTTTGTTCCTCTGTCTCACCACCACACCAGTCTGCTTTGTAGTGAGAAGCCTTTTGAAGGCTTATTGTGATGACACGGATCAATATGGAGTGGAAGGGCTGAGAAGTGTTGGGGCAACCTCTTCTATGGATACAGATGCATCCATAGGGGTCATAAAGCGTTGGGGCAGGAAGGGGAGTTTTTGCCCCTTATTTTAAGAGAATTTAGAAAAGATTACAAGAATTAAGTCTCTACAGTACCTCAAGCACAAAACTTACCTGGACAGCAGCTCTTCTGGTCTGCTGGTGGGAATCCCTGCATTCAAGCCTAAAGTTGGCAGAAATGCTCAGTAGTTTGCTTCTGAGGTTAAAAAAACAACAGATCTGAGAGCCCAGAACATGGCTGCTTCTGTGCAGAGGGGAATATTGCAGCACTGTGACTCACTGCCAGCTTGTGACAGCCCCCACTTCCCTAGAAGGATCAACACAAAGTATCAGTTAAAAAGATCAGCCCAAATCCCCCAGAATCTCCCTGATATCCATAGCTACAGACAACAGCTGGAAGCCACAGGGCTGATGGGCTCTAAGACTCACATCACAAACAAACTAAACAGAAAGTTGTGACATTTGTTGCTTTTAAATTTTTTATGATGCTTCACATAACCTATATTGTGGGCAGCTGCTCTGTTCTTACACTGAGATGCATGAAAAAGAAGAGTTCTCCTTGATTAGATCTCACACAATGTGAAATGAAAACAGGGTTCTGAATTTAATTTTTTTGGCTTTTGCCTTCAGGTGGAATGGCAAAATTAGGACAAGCTCAAATGAGCTAGTAATTATTATTATTCCTTCCATGAACAACCAGAGTACCTTGGAGCTCTTGTACTCAGAGAGGAGCATGGTGATAAATGCTGCATAATGCATGGCTGAAGTTTAACAGAAAAGAGGAATGTTTTGTGCAGCAAGAAATAGGGGAATGTTCCAACACTTCCTAACAGTAACAGGAAATTGGAGAACGAATTATTTGAATACCTGAATTTTCCTGTTAATGCCAGACATGACAGGAGGACCAGGTGGACACAGATGAGCACGGTGGCTGGGTTCTGTGCTTGACCCCATAAAATTTTCCATGTACACGAACAGGATTCAAGATCAGTGCTCCAGGTGAGTCAGAAATGGCTGGATGAATCAGCCTCGGGTTCTCCTGCAGGACAGGAAGAGGTCAGGGCTTGTTCTGAACGCCAAGGAAGGAGAGGAAAGCACAGAGGGTGCCCTGCTGCCAGCACAGCACAGCCACGCTGACATCAACTGGGTTTCTTTGCCCTGGCTCACACAAGTCGTTGGCCTCTCAATGCACACACAGTAAAGATCAAATTGCACACAAAAAAATAACAAAGAGTGAGACTAAATGCTGATATGATGCCACTTAGGTCCAAAAAAAAAAACACAAAATGGAAATAGTGGATAAGGACTGCAGGACAGATTGGCTGCTGGCACAGAGTGACATCTTACCCTGACGATTCATCTGAGATAATACAGTCAAGCTAAACGGCGCTGGCTCTTTCACAGACCATCCCAAGCCCTGTGCTCCAGTTTCTGCACAACTCCACCACCTTAGAAACCAAATGGAAAGGGTTAGGGTCCAGCATGCAGATACAGTGATGGAAGAGTAGTCACCACTGGGGAATCACAGCTACACTCAGGTGCAGACTCTCAACAGGCGTAAGAACAGTACTTGAAGGGACACACAAGTCCAATCTCATCTTCCACAAAGACAGACAACAGATGAGATTTAGTGAAGAAAGAGCTACAAGATTTCTTCTGTTACACTCGAAGAAACACTTTGGAGTGATTCCAGGGGATTTAATGGAATACCTCCAGCCCTCCACAAGCACTGAAGTCTATGGTGGCTGGCTTCTCTTACACACACACACACACACACACCAAAACAAATGCACATTTCTCCAATTCTTTCAACAGAATTTATTTTACTGCAAAAATAGTTTAGGACAGAACCAGAAACATCATGGCAAAACCAAATGTTGAGTAATTCAGTGGCTTTAGAAGCCTCCCATCAAGTAACCTCATTGAGCTAAGTGGTGCAACCCAGTAATAATGACTTGCTGATCTTGCATACCAATGCATGGTGCTGTGCTGTAACCCAGCACTCTTGCATAGCATCACATTGAGCAGCAGTGCAGAGATGAGACAGCAATAAAACAATGGAAGGAAGCATATTTCCTATCTCATCCCACTGATAACACAGCTTTTAGCCTACTCAATTTACCTCTAACTTTGGAACAGACAAAACCAACTCCCTGTCCTCCCCAATTATTGTGTGGATACACAGATTCAGTTGAATTCAAAAAAGGGAATTAGCAAGCATCAATTAGGTTATTAAAAATAAATATTCTTATGCAGGAAACACACTGACCCCCTAGAATTAAGATATTAGTAATCATTTACTTGCAACTTTAATTGCATGATTCATACTGCCAGACCTTTTTAATACATCAAAAAAAACCAAAGGCCATGAAGTGGGGGTGTTTGGGGTCCCCAGACACACTGAGCCAGCTTGTACTTCACAGGATGAATCATCAGAACCTGGTTGCTATCAGAATCGTCCTGCACAATACGTGAAGCAAGTTAGCCTTTCCCTGGAGGTGTGTGTGCCCCTCAGCAGAAGACAAAACCCCAAAGCCTCATTTCCTAAGTTCTAATGTTCCAGGCTGCATTTATCACTGCCACAACATTATACTCTGCAAGTGCAGAGCAAGCCTGGCAAATTCAGAAAGGGGTCTGAACCAAATGTGTTTGATATAGGTTAGAATTTGGAAACCAGTATGGGTACAGTCACGTGAGAGTACCTGCCTAGATAAAGTAACTGAGTGCCAGTTAATGATATCCCTGGTGTACACATGCATCAGAGTGCTTAAGCCCCATGTTCTTGACTAGCTTATCTTGTACGAATTTTTTATCAGCCCTAAAAGAACCAAAAGCAAAAACTTCTGATCAATTCCTGCAGTTAATGCTTAAACAAAGCGTCCTATTATCTCCAAACACTGCACAGAGACTGGAAGGGTTCCTGTTTGCTTTTCGTTACGTGGTTTATTCATTAAAAAGTTCAACTCCTGCAATTTCTCACACCACAGTTTCATGCCACAGTTGGAGCAACAGCTTGGCTGTCAGGCTGGAGGTTGATCAGGGAATTGCTTGCTTGGACCAGCTCTGCAATGGATACTCGTCCTCTCTGTTTGATAAACTGAGCCACAGCAGCCATCTCCTCTGGTGTAATATAGATGAACTTTCCTCTGTCATCAATTACACCTACAGGGGAAAAAGAAAGGACCTTCAAGTCAGCACTTTGGTTCTTCTCACTTCCCAACAGACATTAGTTACTTCTTTCTGGAAGGGGCCTTTGAACTGCTGAGGCTGCATTTCGTATCTAGGGCAGGCAGAACAATGTGCTAGCAGTCAGTTAACATCTCTACTGTTGAGCTTTTGACAATACCCGAGTGCCTGGGTAAGACTAATTTTGTTCAGCAAGTAATGCATTTTTTCCCCCCCACTGTGTGCAGCTAGTTGGGAATATCACAGCAGTGCATTCAGGTACGTTGCATTAGTGTTGATATTCCAGGGTCAGACAGCCAACTGAGAAAGGAAAAGCAGAAGGACCCAGGCAATGAAATCTGGAGCCCCTCTGGGAGGTAATGAAGCTCAGCTTCCACATTTTGGTAGCTCCATCAAGAGTGAGAACTGACCTCTTTGTTCTCAATGTCTTATAGGATCACATGTAAAGCAGGGTGCCTTACTGGCAGATCTTTTAGCCAGGACAGTTTTTGATTCAGATCACTTTTAGGTCATTCAAGTGGGTATCCACATGTACCCATTAAAACACAGCTGCCACGGTTGGCAAACAACTATCAGGTCAGCAGTGTTTGCATTGGCACCTTCCCCTACTTCATCCTTGGGAAGAAAAAGACTGACCAGCAATAAAACAGCCTTGTTCAGACAGGGAGCTACCTACATGCTCAGTCTCTGCTTACATTCCAACCTCGAGTGCATAGGTACATAGTTAGAAACAAGCACTTCACTTATTACAGCTCCTAGTTTTGGAGTGCTCTGGGATGTTTGCTTCTCCCAGAGCGTGCCATGCCTCGATCCTTGTGGGTCCCTTTTAACTCAGGATATTCTATGACACCCCATATTAGCTTTAGCCACTGCAGTTTTAAAACAGGTGTGCAAACAAGCCTCAGGATACCCAAACAATTCCTCCAAATTTCAGATTTCAGAGGATGTAACCTGCTAGTAAACCCAAAGGCCCCTCAGCAGGGTTAATAACACGCCGAAGCCTCGTGCTGAAGCATTGGGAGCATTTACCCCCCAACTTCTGTAAAATATATCACTGAAGCAATTATCTCCCATATTGCTTTCAACAGTAGTTTCACATCTGCCAAAGCAGAAATAATACAGCTTTTGTTCAAATCCTACAAGGGTGCTCTCCAGTTTAAAATGGAAATTACACTGGATGTCTCTCTAGCACAGAGGAGACATTTTCTGCACCAGCTGAAGAATAGGTGTTGTGGCTGTCACCTGTTAGAGTGCCATCTGCCATCAGGTCCTGGATTCTGTTAATTGCATCCTGTTCAAAAAGGAAAAAGGAATAACCAACCGATCAAGAGGAAGGCACAAAACATTCTGCACGCTCAGACAAACTACAGGATGATGCTTACATTTAAATCCTCAGTGTTCAACACTTCAGTGAAGGATATACATTGGTGGTTCCACAGAGATGGATGTAGTGAGCCCTTTTTAGAAATGGTTTGGTCTTAGAAAGTCAAAGTGAGCTTCTGCAGCTTGGGGTGTTCAAATAACTTCCCTGCCAGCAAGGAGTATTTATTATTAAATTATCTGACTCTATCATGGAGGGGGAGCTAAACACATTTTCCCAAGGAAAGGCTGTACTGTGCCCATGCAACACACCAGCTCCAAGAAATACTGTGATGCACTTCTCCAAGAATCTGGCTACACTCAACACACTGCAGAGCTTTTTTGTTTTCCCTGCTCCATTTCAGAGGAAACAGCTCCTTACCAAGCCAAAGAGCAGCTTGTTGAGCTTATTGCTGAGTTAACTCTATGGTTACTCCAAGCCCACTGTTCTGCTGCACCTAGAACTGGTATCTGTGTGCCAATAACCTTGGTTTCTGCAGTCCTGCCCGCCTCTCTCCCACCAGCATTTACAGGACTGCAGAAACAAGCTAGGGCTTGGATTTCAACTTTAACTGGGCTCACTGCATGCAAATTAAGTTCTAGGAAAGCAGAGAGAGGCAGGGGGCAGCACAGCCTGGATGTACAGCTCTCGATTCCCAATTATCATGAATTGCTCTATTAAAAGAGCTGCAAAAATCTGTACAATCCATTGGCCAACAAGCAGCCACTCAAGAGCCACACTCTGCCCTTTTCACTAACATCCCTGTGAGCCAGCAATCTTCTGTGGCTCTCTGATGAATATCCACTTTTTAGGGCTGAATCCACTGAACTCCACCAAAATAATGCCAGAACAGTAACACAAACAGTACCCTTAAGTAACCACTTTCTCTCTTACCCTTTTAAAGTCATTGTTTGTTCTTGTACCCCAAAAGGTAGCACTTACCTGAGTTCTTAAGCCCATATGTGAAGCTAAGTCCTCCAGCTGAATTACCTTTGTTTTCTATGGAAACAAACAACAGTTACATGCAGCTGAGGAATTAGAGGGTTAGCAAAACATACAAAATAGAACCTGCCCTTCTTATCCTAGTAGGCACTTTTCTGTGCTTAAAAAAAACCCCTTTAACTTACATTATTTAAACCAATCTGCTCAGTGCAAAGACTGGATGCTCTGACCCATTTAAGTGAAGGCTCAAATACATTAGCTAACATCCTTGAGTACATCCCCAAGAGCCTTACATGTATGGCCACACTTACATTATTGGATGTCATACTAGTGATAAATGCATTTGTTTCTGATCTTGAGAGTACACTGAAGAATTAAACAGAGGCTGCGATAGAAGAATCTTTTTCATCAGCAAAATCAAAGACTTAGTAGTTGTGAAGTTTGATGCAGCCAAGCTAGAGAACTGAATACCATGGACTGAAGGCATGGAATTGAAACCAGTCCATGGAATTCAGTTCTCAGAGCTGGGAACTGCCAAGATTCGTCACATCTTCTTTTAAAAGGAGAGGGGGTGCAAAGTCATTACATGAGAAAACCAGGCTTTACACCTTTGCTTCAAGATGTTTGCCCTCAGTGACAGAGCTCACTGGAAGCTTTCTAAGACAGCTCCTGCTGCGGGTAGCAGAGCAGAGGATGGGATGGAATGGGGATCCAGTCTCCACCCACTCTGAAATATAGCAACACTGCGAGGTCCCAGCTCAGCAAAACACCACAGATTTCATGTTTTAAAGACAGGCTTAACTCTCACAGAGCAATATCCATCCATCCACACTTCACCACATTCATTTCACTTCACGTATTTTTTTCTGCAGCTGTCTCCAACAAGGCGCGAACCAGAGCAAGGGCTCCCAGAATTAAGACAGACAGAACCTTTTCTCTTATTTCTACATAGGAAGCCAGGTGTCAAAGCACTTCTGAATTTGGTTCTTCAGCCTGTGCTTAATTTCTCTGACGTCAAGCCAAAGTGACTAATATACAACTACATATGTGCTTAAACACTGAACTGAGATTGTGTGACTAATCTGTTCCATCCATCACAGCCACCAGGGCAACGTGCAGAACCAGAGCCTATTGTATCAGCCCCTGGAAACCCTTCCAATTTCAGTGGAAGATCCCAAGGAACACCGACACAAGTTATGTTTATTAATAAAGAGCAGCATATTTTCCTGAATCCAGAGCTTGGCTTGCAAGACAGTGCTGTAGATAGGAATGTGCAGTTAGCAGTTGAAACAGGATGGTCTTAGCAGACACAGCCACAGTGAAGTCCTCCCTTCTTCCAAGAAAACCCCTCTGACTTCTATAGAAAGCAGAATATTGAAGTCTCTGCATGACTCCAAAATAAGATGTGCCACCTGATGGTTTGTTTTCACTCTATGGATTTTCTTAAGCTCTTCAGACATGCTACCTATTGCTTTTCCAACCTAGTCTCAGCTGTCTCATCTGCCTTGGGTGGTGTTTCTGATCCCAGTTGATCACCTTACGCTGATGACTCAGTGATCAAGAAACATTTTTGCTTGGTCTGCAACAAAGAATACACAGCCCACTACCAGCTCATACATTTCCAAATGACCTCCAGAGATCCCATATGATCTGAAAGCATTTGACAAAAGCAAACGTAGCCTCACTGCAGCCCAATGGCAACTGGATGCATCACCAGGTCCCAGTGGCACAAGAGACAGAGAAGAGCACAGCAAAAGATGCCTGCAGTGCAGCTTCGCAGTAACCCTGGAATGCTGTTCCTGTTTTCCAGAACTAGACAGCAATTAGCAAATTGATTCCTTATGGAGAGCTACCAAAGAGCCAGAAGTGGGTGCATCTCTAAGCTCTTGGTGGAGATGCAAAACGAGTCCAGAATTTGACATTCTGAATTAAGAAAATGATCAGAAGGTCACCAAGTGTGCAGGAGAAGTGCTTACTAATGAAGCCTTTCACACACACACACAGTATGTTCACAGAGTCCAGTTTCCAATAAAGGCCAAAAGGGATTAATTAGGACAAAAAAAATAATCACATAAGTATGCTTTAGGCTAAGGGTAAGAAATCACATTTCAATTTTGATACAACAGTGGTTAAAGCAGCATTTGTTGTTCCAGATCACAAGTGGAAATCTTCACGAACACGCCACAGGATTTAGACAACCAAGCATATAACATCATGAAAGGTAAACAACCCCTGTCAAGAAAAGTCATTTTGTTCTTTAAACACCCCTGTAAAACATCAGTGCTGTAAATAGCACAAAAGAAAGAAATCACACAGAGTCTGACTGATCTCTACAACGCCCCTGTTTCAAACACGCGCATCCTGCACGGCAGGCCACATGCTGGTACAGCACCTCTCATTCATGCTGAGCTCAGATGCAGAGACTGTGAGTATCAGCTGTGATGTAGGCAACAAACAAAAAGCTCAGATGTCCCAGATCCCACACTGCAGCCAACATTTCTGATCAGAAGCCCTGACAGCGAGTTTCACACGTCTATCCTTATGAATTAGGCTATGGGCTACAATTTCACCCCCCAGTAGCCAAGATAAAGCTGTAACTACAAATAACTTCAGCAATGATTAACATATTCATGCACAATCAACTAAATAATGCGGACTTCATCTCAGGCATTCCTTTTTTTACTTGCTGAGTATTTAAGTAAATTGAAGTAGTAAAGATTTCCCTTCTTTCTATCACTCAAAGTTATTTCACTTATTCTAACAGTATGGAAAGAGGAGAATAAAATAACTTACCTTAATGTATTCAATAAATTCCTTCAGAAAGCTGCGAGTCTGGAAAGGAAAAGAATTGTTACTTTACATTTATACATATTGAAAGCATCACAAACTTGCACAGTATTTAGCCTGTCTACATCTGAAATTTATATATATATATATATATACATGCATAGAGAAGACTTTGAAGTGGGGAAAAAAGGCATCTAGATTTAATCTTAACTAGGAATTTCCAATAGGCATTTTCTAAGCCAGAATATGGCTCAAGCACAATTTGTTTTCTGAAAGATGGTTGAATCTTTTCTTCTTCAAATCATACGTACCCTGAAACAATCACATCTGGGTGAGCCTGTGTATTAAGTACGTTCACTGAGGACCTTTTGTATGGAGGGAAAGTACAGAGTGATTCAGGAGGCAGCTCGTGCAGATGGTGAAGTGCAGCACACAGCTGCACAACACATGTGGAAGCTCAAGCCCTTCTCAAAGCCATGCACCTGAAATCCGGCATTTTAATGTAAGCAGCTCAGTTTTCAAAGGCCATGCAAAAAACATGCACTGAAGTGAACAGGAGGTCGAGTTACTCCGCAACCCTGAAAATCAATCAGCCTTAATTAGCTGCTTAACTCTGCAGCCTTAGCTTCAAGCAGGAGTTTCAGCACGCTGCTCTCAACACCACATGGCAGAGCCAGCTTGTATCAGGACACCAAAATGCTTCATGTGCATTACCCACCCTGAGACAGAAGGGTGGCTTGGCATTTTTGCAAGGCTGATGCTTCCAAATAACTAAATACCTGTGATCACTTCTGAACATGACTTTCAAATTGCCTGCTATTAAAGTTCTACCTCCCCACCCCTATAAAGATATATCTGTGTTGAGATCCATGCACCATCAATTGCCTCCCAGGCTCTTCTTGAGTGAGGAACACCCTTCCCTGTTCCCACATACAGCAAAATTAATTTCTTTTCATCTGTGTTCCCACAGCTGCCTGTCAATAAATACTCTCTACCTTTCAAGGGAGTCTGAAGTGGAGAATTTAACGTTTTAGCTACATGATCTTCTAACAGAATAGACACAATATAAAAAGGGTTTTCAAAAGCAAGTACTTGTTTAATTCTTCTCTGCATCTTAGGAAGTTTCCCATCATCACATACAACTTCTCTTGGTGCTAACCCTGCCACAATAGAGGAATTTCTGTTAATAGAAGGGGTTCCATGGTGAGAATCTGCACCCATGGTCAGCGTGTACTGACTAATTGCAAGCCCCTCAGCCCACGCTCAGTGATGCTGAGTGCAAATGTATTTAATTCAAGAGGGTCACTTAGGCAGAGGAAGAAAGGGAACAAATCTACATGGCCCCCCCAGAAAAAAAGTACCTATCATGTAATCCACTGGACAGCCCAAATTTGGCAGCTGAAACTCCAGAGCCATTTCAACATTTGACTGCAATTAAAATTAATTTAACACGTTTTCTCCTCAGCAAATTGAGGGTTCTACCTCCCACAAGAGAACCTTTTCAAGTTTGCTGCGCTATTATGTCAGCATCACATTTCAACCACCACTGCCAGCAGCTCGCCTGGAGGCAGCCACAGGAGGAGCACACTGGGATATTATACATTATACAGAGTTTGAAACCCTATCAATGACTTGCAGTCATTTGCAACACTGAGCAGTTTTCCAGTGGAAAGCCCACAAGCACCTAGATTGTGTCCTGTGATTTCTCCAGCTTTCTCTCAGCTCGATTTTTCATTTGATTTCACACCACCTAACTCCAAATCTGCTTTCATCTGTCTTGCAACCACATGGAACCGCAGTAGGGTAGAGTTGGGGACAGTAGAAGAGAATCTGCCTCCTCAAATTAGTTTTATTTCAGTCCTTACACAAAGGGAAGACAGAAATCATTCTCAGTGTCGTGCACTTGCCTGAGCACTCTGAACTAAGTGAGAAAGTCTGGAATGAGGAACTGTAGCACTCCCCAGGAAATTACTCCAAGTTAATACATACTACATACACATCTCTTCAAAGCAAAACCATTTGTCTGGATCCCATTTTGAAGTCCATTTTACAAGAGACAGAATGCAGTAAGGACAATCTGAATTTAACAGTGATCAAGAAAGCTACAATAACAGACTAGTGTACATACCTCTTCCTCTGTCATTGATTCTTCAACCCCTTCCTCTTCAACTACAAAACTCTCCTTCAGCTTCAGGTACTCTTCATACTCTCTCTTCTCCTCTTCTTCCTTTGCCTTCCTTTTCTCCTCTTCCTAGAGAGAAAAGATGACATGTGGTCAGCATGCTCCTCCCCAAAGGGGGTTTAGTTTTAAGTACAGTTGCGTTTCCTTTATCTGCAGTTTGGTCCTACTGTGGCAGACTGCAGATAAAAAGCTCCTAAAACACATGCGAGTTCTCCCTTGATGGTATCATTCATTTCAAAAGCTGCTCTGACACTCTTAAGATTGCAGTCATCCTAACAGGGTGTTGTAAGCCTGCACAAGACACCTAGGCTGGCTCTTGACAGGTCTGACACAGGGGAGAAAACCACTCTTATATAGCAAGCTGCTTTTGTAATTTGCATGAATGTGTTTCTTCTGAAGACCGAGCGACAGGAAGTTCCTGCCCCTAAATGCACTTTGATGCAACACCCACATTTCTGTATCCAGCCCCAATTCTGCTCTGACATGCACCAGCGTCCAACGGGAATGAATACAAAGAGAACTGGAATTACACTGGTCTCCATCTGCGTACATGAGTAAGTTGGACTGCAAGAGCTTCAAGTAAATCACTCGTGCCATACAGCAAAATACGTCCACACTGAACGTGAAGCACTGTGCCAACTGCTTTATGCAGAGAGAATTTGTATTATCCCATAGAAAGGAGTTTATTTTGTAGGTTTTGATGAATGCTCAAACCTAAGTTCCACTCTTAGCTATGCACAAGAATAGTATCAGTTACCTATGCTGAAAGAAATGGTTTTCAAAACCATGTGCCACAAAGCAATAAAAAACAACCAGAAAACTCTAAACGCAACATCAGTGGGGCAGAGAAACTGATGCTTGCACAGCACCTGGTACAATGAGATTCCAACTTCACAAACCTCTGCTTGCTATTACAGCACCAAGGATTGATTAGTACTTAGAAACACGAGTTCTTCAGATTTTAGTGTCAGCCTCTGTCCTTTTCCTTTACTATTAGCACAGGAATCGATCTCCTAAAGAACAACTCTATTGATCCCTATGTGCTTGCCATGCTACATCTTCAGCACTAATATGGCAATTGCTTCCTTAAACAGCTCGAAAGCAAACACTTGTTCTATTAAAACAGGGGGAGACAGGAACAAGTCATTAAGTATAATATGAATGGTTTTCAGTAAAGGCATCGTGTGAGGTGCTGAGCTGCCAGAAACAGGTGCAGCAGCATTGCCCTTAATTAAAATCACTGAAAAAGTCTATTCAGCCTTAATTGCGTTCAGCCAAACGCTGAGCAAGTCCTGAGGAGGAAGCATTTTCCACAGTGACATTCAAGGATGAGAAAACCAGAGCTGAAAGGATCTTAGTGAATGTGAAGAGTCAAAGCCATTTTTAACCATTATCTCACGAAGAAATCCTGCAGATCTGAGGAAGCACTTGAGACAAAATGAGACCATTTTCTAGGTCATTCATCACCATAACGATTATTAATAAAAGCTCAGCAATAATTTCTGTCCTTGTGTTACAGGTGCCAAGAACAACACAACCATAGATCATTCAGAAGTGTTCAACTGGTCTTTGCTTGAAAGTACATCAAATTTAATCTTCATCCTGGAAATGTGAGAGTAGGGCACTTAGCTAAGCATTTCCAGAAGCTTTTTCCATCACCCAGAAGAAAAAAAAAAAATGCAGCCACTCCTTGCTTCCCCCACCTAAATTCAACCACAATTTAAGCTGCAGAAAAAGAAGGAGCTGCAAAGTGATTCAGAGTAAAAGGAACCAGCAACAGCAGTAGGAGCAGGGCAGGGGGGAGTCCTGCTGAAGTCATGTTGTTTGTTAGCACTCATTTTCAGCTGGTGTTCCACCACCACACCAGCACTCTTTCACATGCCCAAGTCATGCAGCAGCTGCATGGAAGGTGCAGAGTCAGACATAGCCAGGTTCCCATGAAAAACAGCTTGTGGGTTATGCATAACCCACACATGGAAACACTCTCAGCACCCCAGGGACTACTAATTAAACAAAGCCCAATACTCGCTGCCTACGAGTCACACAGAGGGCACAAAGCTCAAACATGACTTTTATAAAGCCTGTATTTTTATCAGTCAGGAGGGTTTTTTTGCTTATCCCCGTTCTAATTTCCCATTAAGCGCTGTGGATTTAAGTGGTAATGCACGTCTGCTTGGAGGAGAGAGAATAGTTGGGCCACCTCCCTTCAGCAATGGGTGTGGTGGTGGGGAAATCCCAGCTCTATGGAAATTTGGTAACTGCTGATGTTCACCTTCAACTGCTTCTTTTGTTTTTTTTTCCCCTAAACTCTGCAATGGGTCCCCTGCTCTCCTCACCCACTTCAACCTTACCAAAACCAGGGGCTTGTTACAGCATAGATTTGTTTTCTAACAGCTTTCTATACCACGCTTGAGGAATGTGGATCTGGGCAGCCTGGTCTGGAGGGTTAAAACTAGATGATCATTGTGGTCCTTTTCAACCCAGGCCCTATCTATGAACTTACCTTCCCACTGCTCATTGCTTATCTTGAATGCAATGATTATTTCCTCCATCAATGGCACAAAATCCCAATCTTCCATCAGCTCAAACCCAGAGGGACCTGAAAACCCTCTCAGATTTATAGCTGGAAGCAGACCCTGACTATTGGGACCACAGAGCCTTCTGGAGCCCTGAGATGCTGCTGAGTAACTGAGAGATTACAGCCTTTGAAGGTTTACCATGCATCACTATTTTTAACAAAGGGTGAGGACCCTTACAGCACCATTTAGCCAGAAGACAGCAAGCTACTGTTCCTAGCTTTCTGTAAAGTAACCCATTTAAGGTGACACTGACACTGAGTGGTATTGGCCTATACACTAAGCAGCTCTTGTGAGAGCTTTGCCTAAGCAGCTTTCCCAGAGAGCAAACTGCTAGTTGTGTGCTCTGCCATCTCTCCTCCAAATCAGATAAAGGACCGACTTGCTGACAAACAAATCATTTATAGGCAGCTTATTGCACTGTGCAGTGGAAGAGATCTCACTGTAAGAGGAAAGGAGAGCAAAGACCAGGCTCTCTACAACCACCACCTGCTTGCAGTCATTCCTTGCCTGCAGCTTGCAGGAAAAGCATGGCAGTTCCTATGCCAAACACTTTGAGGTTCACAGAGCAAAGAAATCCTCCTCATAACCACTCTATGATATCACATCCAGCTTCTGTGCTGTTAGTACAGCATCTGCAGGAACCAACGAGGGACTTCACAAATAACTGATATGACAGAGTAGACTGAATCTAGGCTGGATGTGGCTCTGGGCAGCCTGGTCTGGTGGCTGGTGACCCTGCACATAGCAGGGGGGTTGAAACTAGATGAGCATTGTGGTCCTTTTCAAGCCAGGTTCAAGCAGATTCTATTCTGAATTAGAGTAGACATTCCTTCCCCATCACTGTTCAGACAGAAATAAAACCTTTAGGAAGATGTAGTGTCTCCTACCAGTTCTCATCTCACCAAGATCTGAGTGGGATGAGTCTTCTGCAACCTTTTCAACCTGTACTTTCTTAAAATTAACTTTTGGGAAAGCATGTATTCCACAGTTAAATAGCAAATAACCGAAACTTTAGGGTCTCAGCTTACAACAACTTCAATAACACCCTGGGGACCACGAGCCACTCCTCCACTCCTGAAGTTTTAAAGATCCAGACCACTCTTACTCAGGTACTGAAATGCACAGCTAAAAGCCTAATTGACATTTCCTGACTTTGGAAACTTTGGGCACAGCTGTCCTTGAGCAATACAAACCTTGTTCTAATACAGCAGTGAACAAATGCCAGCCCCCACTCCCACTGTGGCTTTTTATTTCACAACCACTGAAAGCTCGCTCAGTTGAAGATCAGTAGTTTCTCTACTACAAACTGTGCTTCAAGAGCTGCTCACTCTGCAGTGGATTTGCAGGCAACACACCCTGATCAACACTGCATTTTAGTGTAGAAAAGAGATAGAATCACTGTGAGCCCTGCATCTGCATAAACCATATGCAGTTTCCTTAGCACAGCAGAGGTAGGCTAAGGAACTAAAATCTACAAAAATCCCTGTGCAGGGTGAAGAAAAAAAAAAAACAACACAACTTTCTGGCTAGCAACCTGCAAGACTTTTTGATGAAGACACTGTTTTGCAACATCAGAGGAAGTTCGCTCTCATTGATAAGGTGTCAGTTGGTAAACCATCTCACCACTAAAAAACTCCAAGAGTGAAAGGGAAATCCCCAGGGTAAAGCAGAGCTGAAGCAAATGCCAGTTATAAAGGAGCTTCCTCACATGTGTAGCCAATCAGGTCATCTGAACACTGGAAAGGAAACTTGAATTTAAAAATATGTATTATTTGGTTTGCAACATAGGAGCCAAGGGGCAACCACATTTTATTTATTCGTGCATACAAATATGTTTAGACAGAACCAGAGGGGTGTTTTTCTTCATGAATACACAAGATCTTAGCCCCTGCAGTCCCCTTGGAAGGAAGAGTTCCCACTTATACTGCATCACAGTATAGAGCTGCCCAAAAATAACTGCAGAGAGCTATCTTTGCCTATAGAAGAAAGAGGGCTTTCATGTGACTCAAGAATTCATTATTTCCACTAGTCTCCCTTTCTCAAACTGCTTGCAGGGGATGCGTGTGAAAGGCTTGGCAACCCCAGTGACTTATCAAAGATCAGGACCAGCTTGCCCAAGGAGGCTGTGGATGCCCCATCCCTGCAGGCATTCAAGGCCAGGCTGGATGTGGCTCTGGGCAGCCTGGTCTGCTGGTTGGTGACCCTGCACACAGCAGGGGAGTTGAAACCAGATGATCATCGTGGTCCTTTTCAACCCAGGCCATTCTATGATTTCTACAGGATCCACAACACAATTTTGTATCTTCTTCTGTTTGGCTTCCCCCATTATTTGAGGGGCTTTCAGACAGCATTTAACAGAGCAGGAATCATCCAGAGCTGCTGAATAGGCCTCAGTTGTTGAAAGGCTGCAAAGCAGCTCTCCTTGACACAGAGCCAGTCTCAGCATTCATGGAAGTCAGCACAATTGTGGGAGCACTTCTTAGAAGAGGGAGCAGGGGAAAAAAAAACCAAAAAACATGCAACTGAAATTTCCCCTACTATTGCACAGGCATGACTAAAGCAAATATGAATAGCAAGATAGATTTATGCATCTGAGTAATATTCGAGCTTCTAGCTGTCCTTTGGAATACCAGGCACAAAATTGAGGTAAATCAAAGCCTTAATTCACATTCCTCATTTTCATTTGGCCTTGCAAAATGAAGGTGAAATCATTGTAGTACAGTCTTTATTAGGTACACCGAAGATCAAAATGAAACCAAATGAGATTCCCCTCATTCAACCAAAATAAATTATTCAGCTTTAAATTGAAAAGGAGGTGATGATTAAAAAAAAAAGTTAACTATGTTAATAAGCACTTTCTTCATGAAGAGATCTCAGTCTGGGTGGAATTACACCCTTATTTGCTACCCAGCTCTTCAACTGTGTCCAGGTGATCCTGATTAGCCAGCTGTACTGCTAAGCCCCAGGACAAACTTGGAGGTAACGAACAGGACAACAACTTTGTCCTGGGTTATAGCTCACTTTGAACAAGCTGGCCCAGCTCAGCTACTGTGTGATTAGCAATCCACCTGTCTTATGGACTGCCACTCTGGAATTGAACTGCTCTTAGCCTTGTCCAAAGGAACTGACACCAAAGCAATGCTAGCATCCAGCCAGGGTGCCCTCCTAATCTCCCTCAGAGCATTGGTCTAGTTCATTTCAACCAACTCTTCAGGGTTTCAGGGATATTAAATTTCTGAAGTCTTAAGAAGGACGACAATACACTTATTAAAAGAATACACCACTAGAAGAAAACATGCCATCTGTGTTCTCCCTTATGCTTTGACCTGAAGGGTGGAAAAGCCCCCCAGTAAGCAGGATGGACAACAGATGGGTGCTTTAAAGGCAGCCACAGTTCACCTGGCCTCTTTCTGAGCTGGAAGTATAAGGAGAGAAATGAGAAATGCTAAGAAGGGGAGCGAACTGCAAGGCAGAAGATGGTGCTATTGAAGTGCAAGGGCAGGGGGAAAGTATTAAACAGAAATCCATAGGAAGCCAGGTCTGACAGTTTTGCTGTTGTGAAACAGCTCTGACTAGCCAAAATTAGACTTCATAGCCTCAACAGAAGAAGGGAAAAAATGTCTTTTCTTCTTTGAAAACGTTATCAGCAGAACACCTCACTTGCACAATCTGTGCTTACAATGAATTAAAATAAATCTGCTCACCACAAAGCACAGATTTGCACATTTAAGCATCATGGAAAATTCATGCAGAACGCTGGGGGCTACACTCCCCTGGGACTGCAATTACTCAACGCAGGATTGCACAGAACACCTTGCTCCTTGCCTCCTAAAGCACGCTGCAAAGCTACCACACAACTTACACAAGCACCAAAGAGCACGAAAGCTCCAGTTCTTAGCCAGCAGCACTGACTCCTGGAACACACAAAGCAGCTTTGAAATCAGTTTGCCACCCCCACTGATGAAAGGTTTTTCCACAAAGACACTTCAGTTGCACAGGATCTGTTTTTCTGGGTCACTCCTAACGTGCACCTTCATATATACAGGTTGAAAATCTTTAATTATAAAGCACATGTAAATTTGTGTAATTAGAACTAAACAGTATAATTTTACATGACAGTTGCAGAAGTGGTTGATAATGCCTTTCGCTTTCTGCCCTGCTGGTTACAGCTGTCAGGCAGGCAGACCTAACGAGCATCAGCAAAAGACACAAGTTGCAACATGAAAAATGATCAACTATTGGAACTGGGGCTCAGCATGACTGAGACATTTGCTACCCCTGGAGACACCAAAAGCTTATCTGGACAAGGTTCTGAGCAACCTCCAGAGATCCCTTCTAACCGATGCCATTCTATGGTTCTGAGAACTAAACTTTTATCAGACATCAAGCCAACTTCTCCTGCAGCTGAATACAACTCCTTCATAAACGTGCATTGAAATAGACTCCATCAGACTAAGGGCCAATTTTAAAAGCTATGTTTGTCAACATAAACTGACCAAACAATCTGTCACTATGGAATAGGAGGCTACTGGATCCACTGCAGGAGAGGTTTCATTTAGCCCTGGCCTCGACTGTGGGTTGGTCCTTGCTGCTAAGATGGGTGCTGATGTTTGGAGGAAGAGCTTTCACTTCCGCCAAGCACTTGGGGAAACAAAACTGGGTCTTGCAGTTGAAATCACCAAGTATCACTGTAATTCATATAAAAATGGAGCAACAAAACAAAAGATGTAATAGCATTGAATACCAAAGAGTTTTGCTATCAGAGGAGCCATCTCCAAGACAAACTTGGTTCAAAATCTCCACCTATAAATGCAACCAATCACACCTGCCGTTCTTCCTCAAGGCGGATTCTCTCCTCTTCTTTCCTCCTTTCCTCCTCCCTCTTTGACTCAAGTTTTCTCCGTTCTTCTCGCTCTGCTTCCTCAGCCTTAAACACAAACAACAAAAAAGACTTTTAAACAACCAAAGAAACACAAGACAGGCTTTAATCTCCCTCAGTATACATCTTTTACCTTCATATTGTAAAGACTAAGGGGGACGTTCCTGACTATCTTCCTGTATGCATGTTCAGAAATAATAACCTAATACAACAAGTCACTATGATTCAACTTTCCTCACCCCCCCAACCTTCAGAATATTTAACATTGTGGTAAGTTTAAAAATTACCCTTCTGACTTGAAAATGCTTATTGAGAAGGAGACAAGGCAAGCTTTGTATTTGCACATACCTTATAATTAGAGTGATATTATGGAATATCATAATTACTGAGGTAAAGGGAAAAAAGAAAAAAAAAAAGAGAAAAAAATCCCTAAAAGCAAATAGATGAATTTTAACATGGGGAGAATCTCTTAAAGAGAATGTTGTACTTGTCTCTTCAAATCTACAAATTCCTACTATTTCTAACCAAACTCAGCGAAGGGAGATTGTCCCAGAACAGTAAAAATAAAGATATTTCGTGTATTGTTTAGAAACCTTTTGTTTCTTAAGTTGTGCTTTAGTGGATTTGTGGTTTTGAACGTTTCAGCAAAGACGACTTAACCGAAAAATTTATTTGTCTACGTGGGAAAATAAAAATCAGCATGTTTTAAAATGAAACAGAAAGATTCCTCACTCAACCAAGCGATGCTTATCATTCAACTTTGCTCACATTTTCCACAAAAAAAAAAAAAAGCAGCTAATTAAACAGAATGACTGTGGAAAGCAATGATAAAATGCTTCAAAGGGAGCGAGTGAGAAAAGGATGGTAAATGTATACAACACTCATCAGGTTTCTTGCTAACCAGCCATCCTTTCTATAGGACAAACCACCACGGTGGTGGTAAAGCAGGAACTGCATGCGTACCTCAGGTACCTCAAAATTCTCCTGGGTTTCTGTCACCACCAGTTTTTGCTGAGTATCACTGTTCAGGTTTTGCTCTGAGCTTTGTGCGTGGCAGGAATGCTTACCTCTCTCTGAGCTTTTCTGGCTTGTTTCTCTTCTAATTTCCTCTGCTTTTTTGCTCCAATTTTCCCCGTCACCTGAAGTTCTGGCACCTCCTCAGCATCATCTTCCTCTGCAAGATCGTATTAAAGGGCAAACAACAAGTTGTAAATTGCATGTGAAAAGTCCATTTAGGAAACATGAAACATGACTACTTCCTAGGAAAAGAGTAGCACACAAAAAGGATGCACACATGTATTTCAAACAAGATAGATGGAAAAAGGCAAAAAAAACAACCTTCCAAAGTAGGAGTAATGAGGCAACACAAACTCAACTCAGAGGTGAAAATGGAGTTGATATTTAAATCCTGGGTTTAATTGCAACAAAACCATACGTAAATAGTTCACTGTTGTATGACAAATGGTTGTTTATAAAGATGATGTCTGTAAATGTGGAATATGAAAGAAGAGCTTTTAAAAGATGGCTGTTTCCTTTCCCCTCCTCCTCCCTCACATATTTCACAAGTATTTGGCCACTTCATTTCCTAAACAAAATTTAGCCCTCAATCTTAACACAGACTGACCACGGCCTTCAAAGGTCATCAGCTCACTCCATCAAACCTCACCTGGAGATGACTGTAGTGTGGCAGTTGCCAAAGTTAGTTTGGCAGGGCTGGCAGCAGAATATTCCCCCACAGAGAACTCTCTCCAGAGAAAGTGGTTCCTTCCTATGCTGTGAAGGAACCCAAGGAAAGTGCTGTTTAAGAAGCACGTGGATGAACAATGCTCACCCTTCTTTTACATGCAGACCTACCTCTGAAACACTTTTGTTTCACTAATTTCAATACACAGTATGGTGCTATGGTTAAGCCACTGAGACACATCAACAGAACCAAATGTAATTGAGATCTGTGTAGGTGGCTCTCAAGCAATTTAGATGCTTTCAGGATATGGAAGTTGAGATGAGGCAGGCTTGCTAGTTTGGGCTTCAGAAACACTGGCATCTGATCACTGATGCCTTTCCTCCATCTCAAAGAAACACTGTCTAATCTGAGTATCCCCAACACACAGTTGCTTCTATAATTTTGCTGAACCTTAAAATATATTGATTTTTAATCCTAGGCCAAGGGGAGGTCCAAATGCAGTAGGTGAGCAGCACAGCATTAGCAGTTACTACTCCCAGTTGACAGGTTGCCCAAGGAGGCTGTGGATGCCCCATCCCTGCAGGCATTCAAGGCCAGGCTGGATGTGGCTCTGGGCAGCCTGGTCTGCTGGTTGGTGACCCTGCACACAGCAGGGGGTTGGAACCAGGTGATCATTGTGCTCCTTTGCCACCCAGGCCATTCTATGATTCTAATGCTGGTATTATCCCCTAGAAAATTATTTCTGGGAAAACACCACAAACACAAAACACCACCTCCAACACAATTCAGTTTGAAGCTCTGAGTGCTTCCCGGATTTCATCTACATTGAAGATACCTGAGCCAGAGGTCAGGCAGAAGCTTTTAAAGCATTTTTCCAGTCCTGCATCAAGCCTGCCTAAGTTCAGTAGTGTCTGCTTTCCTTCAGTTTTAAGCATCTGATGTGATCCCTTAGGTCCTGCTTCCCTCCAAGCTTCTTTCAGTGCATGGAGTTACATCTAACAAAAGCCAAGAGACAGTGATGCAGATGCAACCCGTGAGTCAGCAGAGCATTAAATGTTAACAGTGCACTCAACCTGGGTGCAATTAACATCTGCTAAATAAACCTGAATACGCTGACAAGAGGATGAGCACTTGGTATGAGAGTTTGCTGAATCAATCAGTTATTACAGTGCAAGAATAGCTGCACCAAAAGCAGAGAGGACGCTGCACAAAACCAGATTGTTTTCTTTTCTTCAACAGAAAGAAGCTACTGGAAGCTATAATTTCAGCCACATGAAAAGTGCTTGTCACATACTCATATGTAGCTGACAACAGTCCACTGTACCACACACTGTAACTGCTGGTGTGCTTCAAATGTGATGTGACACAAATACAGCTTTCAGAGAACCTCAGCTTTCCCTTAGTGTTTTAGAGGCAAAACAGCATTTAGCAGTCATGCAGTTGTTTAAACCTCTTGAAATTTAAACAGTTCCTTTCAAAAATGTCTTCCAATACCATTAAATAAGCGTTAGTATACTGATGCTCTCTGTAAGGACAGGGATTTACACAGTAGTGTACAGAGTAAGTAAAAACAGCGAGTTGAAACGTGCCACATCATGACTTTGGGTACCTTTGACATCAATGTTAGAAGGCCTTGCTTCCTCCTTAGTTTTGGAAGCGAAATTTCAAGGTCAAATTTCAAGGTCAGGCTGGAAAGGGCTCTGAGCACCCAACAGAGCTGTGGGTGTCCCTGGTCACTGCAGGGGGGTTGGACCAGATGGTCTTTATGTGTGTCCCTTCCAACTCTAAGGCATTTATGATTCGATTATTCCCATCCCCCAGAAAGAGTGCTAGCAGTAGATATGGCTACTCACACTGCTGCTTGGTTTACTGTTTACACAACACCTTACAAAAAAGGGTAGGAAAAAGAAGGGAAGGTGCCAGGCAAAACAAAATTAATCCTGAAGACACCAGACATATGCATGCTATTGAGACTGAATATATGACACCAGCTACTGGAAAGGAATCAGTCCACCATATGGAAAGGTGTGGGCATTCATGAGCAACACAGCATAATAATGACTTTTTTTTTTTAAAAGTCTGATAGGTACCCATTCTGGGAAACAAATAAGACCTCATGCTTATTAATCTGCAGCTGTAAAATCAGTCTATGCTACAGATAGAAAAAGGACAGCAAATAAAGGACACGAGCCCCTGTGAGCTGAAGTCAAACAACTTCAAGCTCTCTCTTGAACCAAGCCATATGGCATAACTGAGAAACCACACACCTAACCCCTTTCTACACACCATCTGCACTTGTCTGAAGGGCAGGAAGAACACTGTGGATACTTTGATATCACTGAGGCTCTATATGAAGAGCAGCAAGTCAAAAGTCACTTTTGATTCACTAGTTAGGATATTAGTAGTCAAAATTTAACTGTACTAAAAAGATTTTCCTACTGATTAAGCACTAAAATTATTCCCATTACGTGCATTAGTATTACTCTATTTCCAACTGTTTCACAAGAACACCATGGGATCACATCAGCATTTATGCACCACGAAGTGGAGATAACGATTGCAATTCATTTTAGATATTATTCCTCCCTCCAGATATTCATGCAAGACCTTTTCATGGGATATTTTTTCATGTAAGATTTGAATGCTGGATTTAAAAAGCAATAATGGGCATTTTAACATGGCCAATCACTACAGGTTATAAACATACATAGACTTTATTATTTATTTTGTGCTTTGTTTCTCAGTTGTGATTAATACTTGTAGAGGAAAACATGCAATCCTAACCCCCCAGTGTCTTGCCAAGCAAAAGAAGAGAGGAATCTATGATTTAATTTATGTTGTAACCATTAGCTTTACCTTATATTTTAACTCACAAGCTAGAGGCTACGACAGGCTTATTAAAAGCTCTTGGCTTTATCATTATCAATTGTGTAGAAGTCATTTACATTTAACCCAGCTTTCACTGCACTGCATATTCCAATATCTGTTCTCAGATGTACAGGCCTAACTAATGAGAGAAAGGCAAAGAAGATTGGGCTAACTACTGAGAAAGGCAAGGAATAAGATGCCCAAAGAGGCTGTGGATGCCCCATCATTGTCCTCTGACAACAAACAAATGGGATCTGAAATTAACACTACTTATTCTCATTACTCCATGCCACAAACAATCCACAACCTGACTCCGATTCATCCCTTTTCCTTCCACTGCTTGGCCTCTCCTGCTCCAATTATTAATATTGGAAATCTACACATTCATTCCTTGCAGTAAATTGTTGTCTTTGCCATAGCTAGCCCCACAAAGCCACCTCTGTTTGGGTTTAGTTTAAATTAAGATGCAACAGAGGCCATCAAATCTGTTATCAAACTGGGCTATCAGGAGCAAGCTAACCACACAAACACAGAACTATCCTTCCAGACTCATTTTCCATTGGGAAAGGCACATGCACTGTGCTACAAGCATGCAGTACAGATACACTTTGAGGCACACAGGTTTGAATGACAGCTTCTTCCATTGCAGTGGGCTGCAAGACAGCAGCATTATGACTAGTTTGAGGTTGTGCAATACAAGCCAAACTCTTCTAAGTCACATCGAAAGAACACAGTTCAGGGGCTTCAGTCATTCGGAGAATTACTTTATATCCCATGAAAAGCATCTCCCCAGCAATCTTTGGTCATCAGAAAATATTAATAGATGTTGACTTTCTCAAAGGAGATGACCTCCTTTGAGCATTCCACTAACCACTGAGAATCATTACTCAGCCAAACCCAGCCAGCGTAGGCAGCTGGCTAGCAGCTCTGTCCCCACAGTGCAGTGCAGCCCACATGGAACCCATGAATAAGGGACCTACATACACAGCGTGGGCTGCAATTCTGGTAGGAAAGTCAAGGCATTTATTGCTTTCCTCTTTGCTTTCTGTCTGCACCAACCTGCAAGTAATTTAGTAATTTTTAGGTGCCTTACCCCACCCAAGCTAGAGGAAGAAATTAGTCTGACTTAGATCCACTTGCAATGGTTGGAGATTTGAATATTCAGTTACTATCCCTGTCTGTATTAAATGACTTCTCCCTACCTGGACATGCAAGGAAATAAAGCTAAGCCTAACAACTACAGAAAGGATAATTAAAGGCTACCGAGGTTCTGATCCTAATGCCACAGTTTTTGCCTCCTCCTTTTCCCCCCCCCATTACTCTGTAAGAGATTTTGATACTGGCACAATATGACAGCTCAGCACAGGCAGCACAAAATGTGGGCTACAATTTTACCCTTGAAGCTCAGGTTAGATGGAAAACAGAAAACCTTCAAGCTAACCACAACTCCAAAGCCTGCAAGGGTTGCATTGAGCCCATTTCTTAACATCAGCAGAACTGGCTCCTGGCAGGCAGAGTGCTGCAGTGCTAACAGCAGCTCCTACCTGACACCATTTCTATGTCTGTGGCAGTAACACTGGCAGTGAAAAAAATCCTCTTCAGCTTAGATGTCTAGAAGCCTTTTAAAGCAACAAGAACACTCACAAGTCAAGACGGAAGAAACCAGACTGGCTTGTTCTCAGTATGTCTCTCTACACCAGCAAATAACTTCACTCTTCAGCCATGAGTGCCCCAACTGGTCCTGCACTGCACAGCCCTGCATGCATTCTGGGCACTTTTCTCATGCGAGTCAACTCACTTTTGTAACACAGAGCTGAGCTGTGGTTGTTGGGACAACCTGCTATTTCAATAGGTTAAAGGGAGGCAGCAATGACACAGCTAAAACAGCCTCTGCCCAGAGGAGACAAATCCTAGAGGATATTCCAGGATTATGCCACGTGGCCACAGAGTGGGCTTCAAAACATGCCATTCAGCCTTCTTCAAGGGAAGAAGCAACTAGGGGGGAAAACTAGGGACAGATGCTTCTTTCCACAGCTATACTATCAATGCCTACATGCAGTCTCCAAAGGCTGTGTTACTGCTGCATAGCAGTGCTCAGGCACTTGGAAAAGCCATCCCAGCATATGAATGGGAGACAAAACAAAAATATGTGGAAGTACAAAACAGAAGAAAAGAGCAAGAAGTTGTTTCAATATGAAAAAGATTGAAAAATAGAAGAAATGTCATTTCAAAGAAAGCTTCATGCAAGAGCTGCAACGCTTGCATCTGATATACAGAAGGCTGCAAAAGAATTATTTATAAAGCCCAATGACACAGCCTCACAGTGACAAAATAAGAGAAGTCATTTGCTTTGACAGCCCACTTTCAGCCTTCGGCATGAAAAACTTTTGATGTCTGGAGTTTAAGGAAAAAGCTTTTTCGATTTCATTTTCTTTGCAGGATGTTATCACATGGAAAGAAAGAACCAAAGTTGAAGAGTTCAGGCCTGTCAGTTTTCCATTTGCACAACTGTTGGACATAATTAACTTGGAGAGCATGTTTACCTGCCAACATAAGTGGAAAATGCTTCCTACAAACTGCATGACAAGAAAGCCAAGAGAAAGTGCAATTATCCCCCAATTATGGCATTGCTCAGATGAGTGCTCACCACTTCTCACTAGTCTAGGCCAAAGCCATTACCTGGATCCCCTCTGCAAACTCAAGTGAAGCAAGGTCCACTTCTATTAATACCTGAGTAGAAACCTTCAAAATTTAACCTACTATCTGAGAGCAAAAGGAACTCAGTTAGAATCATGGTGATACCATCTTTGTGGAGTAACAGATGTGTGAAGTTTCACCAGAAGAGTGAGTGGGACGTGTGTGGTATAGAAAAGTGTTATTTATCACCATTTTCTTGCCTATAACCACACTAAAGAAGTATAGCTGTTAACTGCAGATCCTGCACAGGACCAATGGACTCGTTGCCAACAATCTGCTGGCAGGCAGAAGAAATGCTGCAGTCAGCAGCGATCTCAGCTAATTGGGCTTGATCCTGATCATCAACCAGATGGTTTCTCAGAAAGTAAACTCCAGATTTTGCAAAGGTTACATTAGGGAATTAATGCTTCCCACCATTGCTTGTAGAGCAAGGTGATGATTCTGTTTACCTCAATTTCACCTGCATGTCTAAGAGGAAATACAAAAGGCAGCTTCTGTGAAGCAAGAAGAGAAGCTGTAAAGACAAACAGAACAGGGTCAAGCTGCATATGGTTCCCAATCTATTAAAATGAACACTTTTCTTCAGGAGCCAATTGTACCCCAGCATCTGCTGCCGAGGCCCAGTTTAATGCCTGGAAGCTGAACTGCACCAAGCATTACCTTCCACCCATTCCTCTGCCTGCTGTGCTCTCCTCTGGGCCATCATCCGGTTCCCCAGGTTCCTCCGGCGCCTCGGCATCCCATCGCCCCGCTCTTCAGCATAGGGCTGAGGTCTGACTGCTGCAGCCACATCTTGCTGGTGCTCCTCATCAGCTGCAGAAGAGAAATAAAACCAATGAGAGCTGTTATCCTTGCTTGCTACAGTTGTCCAGTCAGTTTTTGCAACCAGAAGCACAGTACTAACGACATGATACATACGGCGCTGTCTCTGTTCCACCACATTGATTCAGACTACAGGTCTGCCAATAAATCTGCATACAGAAGGAGAGCAGAAGTCTGCCTACATCTTCAAAGGTCACTCATTGCCAATATACTTGTCACTCTCTGCATATACTTGCTGTTAATTAAGACTGGAGCAATATAACAGGAACAGTTGAAAGATGGTACAGGAGGAAGCAATGGACTGTGGGCTTGGTTCAGAAGTTGTCTCAGAATCCCCTCCCCCCAGTTTCTCCTTGAGATCTCCATGATCCCACTGTTTCCAACTACAGCAGCCATGCCAGAACAGTGATGATAATCCCAGATTATCCTCGATAGCTGCTTTGCATACTCCTTTGATAACTGCACATTCTGTTGATAAGAGAAGCTCGTATTTGTGTATGTTGTTACTTGCTCAATCCTGCAAAGTATTAAACACTCTGACCCTCATACAGCTCAGTATTCAAAATGTCTCTGAAAACGACAGAACTCCTCATTTATTTAAACCGAGGACACATTTTTGGGCTTTGCTGGATTATGTGGTGTCCCAGCAGGAGCATAAAGTGCTCTCTACGCTCTGCCAAATCTCTAGCAGCCTCTGATCCAAACAATGCCTTCCTAAATAAAACTACCATTAGCATATCTGTCATCAGAAAATAACATTCATTATGACTACATCTACATGACGATCAAAGGTGTGCTTGCAGCTCATCCCAGTATACTTCAATTAGCTTCAAAGCAGCCAACTTCAGTGCTAATAACAACATAGCTGCAGCAGCACCGAGCTCAGAGCGAGCAGGGGAAGTATTGGGCCAGCAAAGCTATTTGCAGTTCAGGCCTGCTGCAACAATGCTGTTAGCAGACCCCCAGGAAGCTCTGAGCACAAACACACGCTGTGACATTTTGAATTGAGTCACTGCTGTCACCCTCCTGTTCTCATCCACTCCTTCTGTCTGGGGACCAAACCAGAGCTGTAATAAATGACAGCACACAGGCTCTAGCAATCAGATAACTGCTTCAGGACTTGCCCGGGCTTATTTGTAGTGTGATGATGCTTATTCTGAAGGCCATTCAGCAGAGAAGGAAGCATTGTACTGCACAATAGCAGTTCACTTACTGAGAACGTTACTGAGTGCCAGAAATATTCTTAGTCTGCAAAAAGACTTTTTATACAGATGCAATATTTCTCTCCATAAATTATTGAGACACCCTGCAATTCAAACCTTGGCATCCCTCCAGCTGAAAGCTTCGATGTGTCTACCTCAGTATTTTCCAAAGGTGGTTCTGCACAGCAAATCACCTGTGAAGCTCTAACGTCCATTCATTCTGAGGCTTGGTTTTGGTTTCTATCGTCCTGTGAAACAGAGACTGCTTTGCATTTTATGAAAGAGGAATCTATTTATGAGCCACGTATTCATTTCAAGCTGACATTTTTAACCCTTCACAGAGAAGCACATGTGAATGAAGCTATCCTGTTTCCTCAGATTAATTCTCTCCGAGTGACACGGCAATATCTCAAAGCTGACTACTTTTAATGGGGCTCAGAAAATAGTGAAACAACAGAACCTGACCTATACAAATGGTCAAATCCACGAGGCAGCTGTTGGACAATACTTATCTTTTCAGATCTCCAAAGTATTCCGACAATTAGCAGAAGACACCTAGACATAACAGGTTGTGATTTAGCAGAAAAAGATACACTTTACTGTATCTCTTTCTTTCCCACTGCCCTCAGCTTAGCTTTGCAAAGCATTCAGCTGGAAATCATCCAGGAAACATGATGTTTATTCCTTGCATATCCATCCATCCCTCATGAGAGGGAGGAGAAAAGAATCACCTCATCTACGTGCAACGTGCCTATACCTGCAGTTTGTCTGGGGTCAAAGATGTGCCTGTGCAGCTCAGGACTCACCTGCTCCTTCCAATTTCTAGGAATTTAATGTGCTCTCCTTCTCTTTTCACTCCCTCCTGCACTGGAAATAACAGACTGAGCAGAGGTATGACTGGTGGTTGCAAACAGCACAGAGAATAGACTTAAAAACCACCTTACTCATATTCTCAGAACCGGACTGACTGTCAGATTTGGGGTCAGGCATGATTTTCTGTCAGGTCAGGCCCTGGTGTTTTTCACCCCCCTTCTGCAGCACAGGGTGTGGTTCAGCTGCTGTGATTATCTGGATATATCTCAGTTCATTTTCCTGTAGCTGCAGAGGTCTCAGACTGAGCGGCACCCCAGGCTAGCCAGTTCATGCATAGATTAGTCACACAAGAACTAATTAGGCTTGATACAGAGCCATCCAAGTGAAATTCAATGACCAACATTATATAGGTCAGACAAATTGATCCGGGAGTTGCTTGGCGGTTTGCAGAGTGGCAGGGCAGAAGAAATTAATTAGATAAAGCCTTCAATTAACAGGCAATACAAACAAAAAATTAAAGAGACGTCTGGAAAACGGATGCAGCTTCAAAGCTTGGTTAGCTTTTATTCTAAGCTTTAAGATCTCTGCTCTCAGCTTTCCAAAAGGCCAAGGAGCCAAAAAACAGGAACAAAAACCTCATTTCAGGGGACAGGTTTGCTGCCACACTGAGAGCTCTGCATTTTCAGAGACATCAGCACAGTGCAGAGGCAGTAACATTATTTCACACAGTTGCTGCGAGTCTGCACTTAATCAGAGCTCTTAGAGAAACAGCTCTGTTCTCTGAGTTCTGCTCTCTTTCCTAATCTGGATGTGAAGCACCACTGCCATATCACTACAGTGAATACTGTGAAATCTTTCAGCATCTCGGCTTTCTAGGACCTGATTTTACAACCTCCATGTAGAAACCTGCTCCTTTCTGAAACTATGCAAACTTCCACTTGCTCAGAGCAAATACATTTTTCCCTGATAAGCAATCTTTTGCCTATCACAGCACGTTAACTTCAGTTCTATCAGATAAGCACGTCCATCAGTGTAACACCTGGGCTGGCTAAGTTTCGAGGCAGTCTTCAAGACAGCAGGGAGAGCAGAGCTCCACCTGCTGCACCCTTAAGCACCAGCTATGCTTTCCTCAGCATTTACAGCATCCTTCACCTTCCTGCAAACCCACCCTGTGAAATTCAATGAGAAAGTGACTCAAAATGCAACAGGTGGAAGTTTACTCGGTGTTCCTGAAGAAGCACTTTTGCACAGTGCTGCTTATCCTACAAGAGCCCGTTTCCAAACATTTAAGCCACACGTGTGTCAAACCCAGCAACGCTGCCTTTTTTCTACCCTCAGCAGAACAAGCTCAGGCATGAGCTTGCTGGAACCTTGCTGCCTGAAGTGACCTTTCTCAGGAAATACAAAGTCACAGCAGTTACCTGATCGCCGGCCCCTGAAATGATGAGCAGCCTATTTTTGAAGATGTTAAAGGGTAATTCTGCAAGTGAGAGCATAAAGAGTCCTCATTCCTCAAGTCTCAGTCTAAGAAGGGAGGTCTCTAAGGTCAAGTTTCCCTTGTTTCAAGTTCTTTCCATGCAATAGGATACATTTATTAGCAGGACTGCAGCAGCTTCCTTTCCTATCTAAGACAAAGGAAAACAAATTCCCCTTGAAGACTTGCAGAAATCCAAATACATTTAACCTCAGCGGTTGTGAAAAATAATTTGTTGTGCAAGGAGAATGAAGTCATCCCCACACATTGAAATGCCACAGAGGAGTTTTTACTGATAGAAAACAGGCTGTCAATTTTCTTCAAGCAGAGAGTAAAATAGGGCAAGACCAATTATGTCACAGAGATGACGCTGAAGAAGCAACTTCAAAACAATTACATTATTCTCAATATAAACTAATTGTAACCAGACTGCTCAAAAATAGCAAGGAAGCTTCCTGAGGAGTCAGATAATTTAAAACAACAGTTTGGGCTTCAATTTAGTTAGGATTTTATAAGCTTGAGAGGGAGAGAAAGAGAAATCCTCCCCAACCTCACAGCTTATGATTTGTGTAAGTTATAACACCAGTCAAGCTCAGGAAATAATTCATCTCCAGCAGTTTCATTTCTCTGGGGCAGGAATCACACAATTTTCCCAGATTAGCTCTGAGCAACAAGGAATAAAGATGATCAGAGGGATGACCACCACTCCTATGAAGAAAGGTTGAGGAAACTGGGATTGCTTAGCTTGGAGAAGGCTCTGGGGAGACCTCATCGTGACCTTCCAGTACTTGAAGGGAACATACAAACAGGAGGGGGAACGCCTGTTTACAAGGGTGGATAGTGATAGGACAAGGGGGAATGGTTTTAAACTGAGACAGGGGAGGTTTAGGTTGGATATTAGGAGGAAGTTTTTCACACAGAGGGTGGTGAAGCACTGGAACAGGTTGCCCAAGGAGGCTGTGGATGCCCCATCCCTGGAGGTATCCAAGGCCAGGCTGGATGTGGCTCTGGGCAGCCTGGTCTGCTGGTTGGTGACCCTGCTTCTAGTTGATCAGTATGGACTCTTTATGACTCTGTGCTTGCACTAACAGTATTTTCTCCCCACGGAAGAAAAAAGCAACACGATTAAAGCTACCTGACTCCCCACAGCAGAAAGAGAAACAACCAATGCCAAAACCAACTCCCAGTGCTGGGCTCCCCAGTTCCAGGCAGGCAGGAAACTGCTGGAGAGAGCCCAGCAGAGTGCCAACTATGGCACTGGGCAGCAGGATGGGAAAAGGCTGGGAGCCCTGGGGGTATTCACCTGGAGAAGAGAAGGCTGAGAGGGATCTGATCAGTGCTTATCAATAGTAAAAGAGTGGGTGTCAAGCAGAAGAGTCCAGGCTGTTTTCAGTGGTTCCCAGCGGGCACAAAGCGGAGCCCAGGAAGTTCTATAGAAGGGGGGAGAAGCGGGGGGGAAGGAGGGGAGTTGTACTGCGGGGATCTCCAGCCACGCAGAGGTGGAAATGCTGCATCATCCCATCCCCAAACGGAGCTGCGTGCTCAGCGCTGGGATGGCCGGGAGAGGAACGGGTGAACCGTGCCTATGGCAGGGGAAGGCCCGAGGCGAGGCCTCACCCCACACCCCCCCCATACACACAGTGTTACCATGGAGATGCCCCCCTTCCCTCGCCCCCAGCGGAGAGGAGAACCAGAGCTCTGGGCTGCGAACCCGACCGTACCGCCCCAACCCACCTGCCGGAACCGAGCGGCTGAAGCGGGTGGCGAAGAAAAGAAGGACGGCGAGCAACGCGGCCACAACGGCGAGAAGCACCGCGTCCATCCTGAGCGCCGGCACGGCCCGCCCCGCCGCAACCACAGCGCCCGGGGAGAGGGGGGAGGCAGAAGGGGAAGGGGGGGGCGGCACTTGGTACGTTCCGCTCCGCTCCGCCCCGCGCGGGGTGGAGGCACCTCAGGCGGAGGGCGGCACGTGGTGGGGAGCCTGTGGGTGGTTATCGTTGCTCTGATCCAACCTAATCGTGCCGTGGGTTGGAAGGGACCCCAAGGGTCATGAAGTTCCAACCCTCTGCCACAGGCGGGGCCACCAACTCCACATCTGGCACTCGCCCAGGCTGCCTGGGGTTCCATCCGACCTGGAATGAAGCACCCACAGTCACTCATGGCGGCTGTTCCAGCACCTCACCACTCTCTGTGAAGAACTTTCCCCTGATATCCAATCTAAACCTTCCCTTCTTGAGCTTAACATCTTTCCCCCTTGTGTTATCGCTATCTACCCCTTATCAGACAGGGAGCTGTTGGAGAGGGACCAGAGGAGAGCCACAAAGATGATTAAGGGACTGAAGCACCTCCCTAAGAAGACAGGCTGAGGGAGCTGGGCTTGTTCAGCATGGAGAAGAGAAGGCTGTGGGGTGACCTCATTGCAGCCTGCAGTACCTAAAGGGAGCCTACAGACAGGAGGGGAATCAACTCTGTGAAAGGGTAGATAACAGCAGGACAAGGGGAAATGGTTTGAAGTTGAGAGAGGGAAGATTGAGGTTGGATGTGAGGGGGAAGTTCTTGACAGAGAGAGTGGTGAGGTGCTGGAACAGCTGCCCAGAGAGACTGTGGATGCCCCGTCCATCCCTGGAGGTGTTCAAGGCCAGGTTGGATGGAGCCCTGGGCAGCCTGGGCTGCTATGAAATGTGGAGGTTGGTGGCCCTGCATGTGGCAGGGGGTTGGAGCTCCATGATCCTTGAGGTCCCTTCCAAGCCTGGCCATTCTATGATTCTGTGGTTCTGTGGTTGGGTTTGATGATCTTGGAAGTCTTTTCCAACCAAGCTGAAGCTCTGAAATCTCCCTCCTCCTCCACCCCCAAATCACAGCCTAAAGCATAAAGGGATATTTCAGGCCCCAAATTGCCTCCATGTGACCAGACAGCAGCTGGGCAAGCCAGGGAAGGTGCCAGGAGCTCCTGGTGGCTTTATTGGCTCCATCTTTCCCAGCTGCAGCCTCACCCCCATCCTTTCCAGGGCTGAATGAGCCCAGAGCTGGACTTCTGTTTGCCCAGAACAGAGCATCATTTTCATACTTAAAAAGGACTGATTGCATTAAAAGGCCTTGGAGGATGGAGACTCCTCAGGCACAAGGGAGCCCAAACTGCCAGCTTTCTCTGGTGTTCAAGACCAGATTGGATGGGGCCCTGGGCAGCCTGGTATGGTATTAAGTGTGGAGGTTGGTGTCCCTACATGTGGCAGGAGGTTTGGAGATTCATGATCCTTCCAACCCTGGCCATTCTGTGATTCTGTGATACCCAAGTCAAAAGTTGATTCCCCTCCTTTCTATGACCCCCTTTTGAATACTGGAAAGCTGCAATGACGTCTCCCCACAGCCTTCTCCAGGCTGAACAAGCCTGTCTTCATGTGCTCAGCCCTCTGACATCAATGCTGCTGTCCTGCCTTAGTGGAGCATCCCAATGACAGGGAAGGTGTGGGGTCCTGCACCTGGGGAGGAAAGATAGCAGGATGCATCAGTACAGACTGGGGGCTGAGCTGCTGGAAAGGAGCCCTGTGAGAAGGGTCCTCCAGAGGTCCCTTCCAACCCAAGCCATTTTATGATTCTCAGTGTGACAGCCCAAAGCAATCTGGATGCTCAAATGCCCTGCAGCCACACACCAGCACAGAGCAAGTAAAATGTATCCAAACAGAAGCATTATTGCAGTGATTTTACTTTTGTTTGTTTGACTGCCTAACTTGCTGTCATTTCTGCTCTGCTTATTAGCAGTAGGCTACTGTAAAGGGAGCTGGTTGCTCCTAGATGCTGTCATCATTCAGCTAATGGCCTTGGTCTGCAGCCAGCCCTTGTTTGTACGAGTGGTACAGCTTTTATTTGCTTACTTGATCCTTACAGCCTTTAATAGTGTGGTCATGTTAAAGATGTGCTGTCATCTGAGCCACGGTGGGATGCAGAGGTAGAAGATGATTTTTTTCCTGTAGGTGTCACCATTATGCCATATAGAAATAGCTTCAACTCTGCAGGAGATGAAATAGTGACTCAGTTGCTCAGCTCAGTTTGGTTGTGCCACCTGGGTCTTCCTTAGAACCATGTTACATCCCTGGGGCTCTATCTCTCAGATGCCTTTCTATATTTTCCCTTGTTTAGATCTGTGAAAGTCGCTCTGGTTCCTTTAATGAGCAAAGCATTCCTCTGGTTTCTTTCATATTCAAAGGGCTTTGAGGCTGACTCCCTACCAAGGCGCTAGGAAAACCTACATGAATTAGGAGGGCAGTGTGAAGGCTGTGATGAGCTGTGGGTGTTAGCGAGTTAACCTCGTCCCACTCAGTGCAAATACTGCACTACAGTGGGAATGAAGCAATCCCAAATCTGCAAACCCAAGCGATTTCCTCATTGCTTGATCCTGACGCTGACAGTTTTTGGGCCAGGAAAGAAATGTGCCCTGAGCCCTGTGGCCAGCTGGCACAGAATGCCCTCTTCCTTGCTGGTCTTGGAAAGCGTCTCGCTGTCCAGAAGAAGGTGACTGGATGTGAGCTGGCTGCTGGGAGGTATTCTTGGACTGTTCCGTAGCTGGGAATTATCTAGGAAAAAGCAAATGAACACCCAAATTTGTCCTAGGGAACTTGCTCACAGTTTTCTTGCATGGATGATTATTTTCCAGTGCTTCAGCATGCCCAGATTTACAGTATAGATGTAACTTTCGTGTAACAATATATTTACATGGTGAAACAACACTTTCCTGTGCCTGCTCCCCTGCCACTTGGATATGTACCTTTGGTATTCTTCCAAACACTCACCCATAAATGTGTTAGCGAATAGATGCATTTCTGCATCCACTCCTTTGTGCCAGCACCTTCCAGGAAGCACTCAGAATGGCAGGATCAGATGGTGGGAGGTCTCCTATCAGAGTGCCAGAAATGCTGTGTGCATTGAAAGAGCTACAGATGTATTTTATTGATACAATGAGCTGATACCTTATACGTGGGAGTGACCAACTGGGACTGGGGTGAACCAAGTTTTAGCTCAGCACCTCCTCCAAGCATCTAAAGAGCCACAGCTCCAATATGAGCTAAGCTTGCGTTCTGTTTGCATTTGTTTCTTGTGCTGGAGTTACAGAAATTTTCATGTGCACAGGTCAGTGTGTCAGGGCTTTGCTGCAGAGCAGAGCTGCAGCCCTGAATGTGGCTCTGGGCAGCCTGGTCTGGTAATTGGCTGCACATTGGGTTGAAACTAGATGATCACTGTGGTCCTTTTCAACCCAGGCCATTTTATTATTCTATGAACTCATTTCTCACCCTGGGACAGTTCCTATTCATTTTCATCTTCCTTCTTTAGAGTCCATGGCATGTCAAGAGGTGCTCTAGGTTTGAAGCCATCGCAAGGTTTGCCTGATGGTGTTCATTTCTGCTCTGAAGATCTGAGTGCCTGCTCATCCTAGCTGCTTCTGGGACAGATATTCAGATATTCCCAGCTGCTGTCTGGGGCAGATATGCACCTGAGTGGTGCAGGCAGTAAGATCTGGAGATCAGCTCAGGGCCTCTTTTTCCTTAAAAGCTGGGGGAAGATCTGAGCCAAATAATGCCATAAAAATAGAAATCTAAAAGCAACCCAGTGAGGCTCAAGATTTCCTTGAGCGAGTCTTCAGAAGTGTTTGGAGGTGGAGACTGCTGAGCTTATAGGGGATTAAAGACAACACATTCGTGAAGCAAAATCTGTAGGACTGAAATTCCGAGGCTCTCCTCCTGTGTAGCTGCAGAGGAGGATTTACCTTTGTGGTGTGACTCAGCCCAGCAGGCAGGGCGCTGGGTTAAGCTGTGTGAGCAGTGTGGGTGAGAAATGATTCTCCACCATTTCTTGGTGTGCACTGAAGCAAAACCAAGACCTTAATGAAGCCGTGCAGGGTGTGCAGGTTTATATGTCCTGCCCCATAACTGGGGCTGTCCCTGCTTAGTGCATTAAACCTCCTGGTTCAGGAGTTTGACTAGGGCTATGTGAATGTCCTTCTACCTATTTGTGCTCTTTTATTCATATCTTCTGGCTGTAAATTGTACAGCAGGGCTCCTAGATGAAGTTTCATAGAAACAGAGGCATTCCCAAAAAAGAGCCACAGTTGCAGACTTGTGCTTCTTGCTGGGAATCACCCACAACTAACGCCATGCAACTCAACCGAGCTCCCTCAACACCAGGGAAGTTACTGTTCTGTGCCTGGCATTTTGTGGCTGAACATCGGAGATAAAATCATTGAGTCAGACCTGGGGAAGACAGCCATGACACAAACAGCAGTGTTATTAACCTCCAGTAGCTGCTATCGTTCTGGATATCTTTCAACCAGTGTGGCTGCGGTGGCACAGCCGCTTCCCCCCCAGCCTGGCCTGCCAAGCTGTTTGTTCCTGCTTTAATGAGCTTCCTGTATCTTTTCAAAATGTAAATTGTAACCGCTTTAGAAGGCATTAGTTAAGAAGTCTGTCACTGCAGCCGCGGTTTAATTTCATCTGTCGGTTCACTTGTTTCAATTAAAACCCATTTAATTAAAAAAGCTGTCTTGTTCTCAGGGCATTCATTTCTATCTGAAGCTGAGGGGTGACAGAGCTGTGACTCAGATGGCAGTGTGAGTGGCCACTGGTGCTTAATAGCACTGCGATCGAAGTGGTGGAAAAAGTGACTCTGTGATTTTAGGCGGTCTTGTGTGGCGCTGGAAATGGTCCTCGTGGGTCCCTTCCGTCCCTGGAGGTGTTCAAAGCCAGGTTGGATGGGGCTCTGGGCAGCCTGGTCTAGTATTAACTTAGAGGTTGGCAGCCCTGCTTGTAGTGATGGGGTTGGAGATTCATGATCCTTGAGGTTCCTTCCAACCCGGGCCATTCTGTGGTTGGGGTATTCTGTGACTCCATACCTACCAGCACTAAGGAAAAGAGAAGCAGTGATGTCGAAATATGGCTCTATTCCTGCTGCACACAGGCACACTGGAGAAATCCAGGACAACCTGCCCTGACCTTTCCTGTGCACAACCCTGCTAGAGGAGTATGGTTGCTGTAACGCAGCAATATATCTTGAATTGGCCCCAGGAGCTGATGGGAATTTGCAAATCTAATGTGATTACTGCTTGAGGTAAGGCTTTAGCTGCAAAAATATGTTTTTCTAGCCAAGTTACTTAGATCGAGTGCGCTTAGCTGGATTGCAAACTCCACTTAATGTGAGTGTTGCTCACCATTTAACATTTGGTTTCAGCATTAGCTGCTTGAGTCATAGCCTGCATTTCTCTTTCTGGATGCAACACATGAGCCGTTTTTGCTTTGCTTTGGCTGGAGGTGAAGTTCTGGTCCTCCTAGATGTTGCCTCTGGGGCAAAGTCTGGCTCCTCCTAAAAACTTCTTGCTTTTCACACCATTCCTCTGCCTTCCCATAGCCTCATGATGAAATGGGCCAGGGAATTTATCTTGCTTTCTGATAACTTTTTAACCACCAAAAGAAGTGTCTATAGAACAACAGCCTTACAGAAATACTGGTGTAACCTCAAAGTGTACTGTTTGCTCGAATTCATCTCCCTTTCAGTCCTCTTCAGCGAGGCTGAACAAACCCAGGTTCTGCAGTGCTTCTGGTGATGCCAGACTGCTCCACGCTTCTTTCTGCATCTGTCTGTCCTGAATAAGAACGAGTACCTGCATGAAGGGATAGAGTGTACCCTCAGCAGCTGATGGCTGGCCAGGAGCTAAGCAAACTGCATCACTGAGGTGAAATATTTGCTTTTCTTCTTTAACTACCTAAAGCTCTGAGAGCTGGCAGGCTGTCTCTCTCTCTCTGGGACTGATCTAAATAGATTATGTTGCTGGAGGGAGCTGGTTCCGTTGAAAAGGTATTGTTTTTATTGGGAAAAATAGTCCTTAAAATCAGAGCTCTTCGCATGGGTGTCCAGCAGGATTGGGAGCTACTTGGAGTTTTCTGGTTCTGTGTTCATCCCTTGCCTTGCACATCTCAGCTGAATTGCCTGCTGTCTCCAATAAGTGGTGCTCCTCACTAGTGTTAATTTGGCAGTGTAGGGAAAAGAACAGAGCAACTGTCTGTGCTGTACCAGATCTATGGATACACGGGGGAACGTAAGGCTGTAAGGAATGTTAGGCTGAACTGGGCTTGGGGCACGTTTCATTGTGTACCTTGCTGCCTTCAATAGCCAACACAGCAGGGTTCCAGGGCTCATTTCAGGAATATTTTGGAGGAGGAATCAAATCTTTCCCTGAAATATTGCCCTGTCTGCCTTCCTTGTGGGGTCAACTTAACAGGTTGCCCAAGGAGGCTGTGGATGCCCCATCCCTGCAGGCATTCAAGGCCAGGCTGGATGTGGCTCTGGGCAGCCTGGTCTGCTGGTTGGTGACCCTGCACACAGCAGGAGGGTTGAAACCAGATGACCATCGTGGTCCTTTTCAACCCAGGTCATTCTATGATTCTATGATAACTTTCAACAATCAGAACGATCTTGAGGGCTCTGTAGCACATTTTGTTAGGAAACACAGCTTGCTTCCCACGGGTAGGTGGGAAAAGATGAGCACTGACGGATAGCCAGGGGCTACCAGGAGCCTTTTGCTGCCTCTGTATGTCTTACAGCATGCACTGAAATGTGAAAGCCTGGAGCCTCTGAAAAAAAAAAGAACAGGGAATCCTAGGTACCATTTGTGCCCACATAGCAGCCACAAAAACACTTTTTCAGGGGTCTGTTTCTGCAGAGTTCTGTCTCCAGCAGAGGCCAAGTGTTCAGAAACAACCTTTGCTCCAGGAAGGAAAAGAAGTTGAACTGGATCCCCTGGAGAGAGACACAAAAGCAGTGGTCCCACGAGAAGATTCACTGCATTTCATCTGCCACTCAAAACCAAATGATTAAGGAAAAAACAGGGTATGAGGTGAGGCAGTTTCCAGGTTTGTACTGGGGTTTAGAAGGGAAAGTTACTGCCAGGGTTTGAAATTACATTTTTCCTTTATTTTCTCAGCTCTGTTCCACACAAGATGACCCAGCAAAGGAAAACCCTGGCATTGAGACTTCATGATTTCTGGTTTGTTGAGAAATAAGTGCTTGGTGCCGGAAGCCATCAACTTCCACAGCATAGCACCCGATCCTGTTCTTGCCTTAATAAAACCATGAATTCAGAAAACAAAATCTGTGACAGCTCCGTTGGCTGCCCGTATTCCTGTCATGGCTGGCCTTTCAGAGGGCTTTTTGCTACTTATTTTCTTTGTTGATATGCTGTTGTGAAAATGGAAACACGCCTGCCAGCGACAGCACTGAAGAATACCTACTTTCCCTGGTATGATTTTCAAAAATAACAAGTCCTTTGGGGCATATATGTGCTTGATCCGTTGTTTATTATGGGCTGTCGCTGGCTGGCGATGATGCAGGTATTTCCATTTGCTTTCATCTGATGGAAGGTAAATGTTTACCTGCTTGCTTTGCCTTTGGAAATCAGCTTTCTGAGGGATATTTCCTGTGACACATCTCTGGGGTTGAATCCACTGCTTGATGTTTGCTAGATTTGATTTCTGATTAGGCTACTCATCTGGTTGGTGATGGCTCACAATTAGCACGAGATGTGAGAAGAAGATGGAGGGGAACCTGCTGAATTTTAAGCATGATCCAAACGATGTTTTCAGAAAGATACCAGGGGTTTATCTCAAGTTCCTGATGAAATCCATCCTAACTTTTCTGTCCGCAATACTGGAGAACACACAAAAAGATTTGGGAGGTCACAGTTCCACTCTCTGGACAATGGAGGGTTTCTCACCAGACACCAGCAGGACTCAGTGAGGTACTGTTTCCAGTAGCCAAACACATTGACATAGGAACTGGATGAATAATAGATGCAAGATCCCCGAGGATGAGTTCTCAAAGCTATGCTTAATGAGTCCCAAAACGAGAGCAACCCATGCGATGTCATTGCAGAGCCAGGACACAACACAAATGGAAAGCAGCACAAGCATAATGTTTGCTGCCTGAGGCGTGTGTTTGTTGCAGGGGGTAGCCTGCATTTTTCTCCTTTGCCTCCAGAGGAGATTAATGATGAATCCATTCAGGATTATCACTAGGGTGATGGAGATGAGATCCAAGCTGACAGACACGTAGGTGATGAACTTCATGATTAAACTCCATGGAGAACTTAAACATATGCTGGTAGGCAAGCACTTAAAAGTTTCTTTAGAGGTCCTCTTGGCTGTAGAGTTGTGCTGAAAGTAGGGGATTTGGAAGACAGTGCTGAAGATCCAGCAGCAAGCAAGGATGCTGTTCATGTACTGCCCCTGGTGACTGATGAGCTTGGACCAGGGATGTCAAGTATGTGGATCTTTACCAAGTGAAGGAAACCTCTCCACTGTCCATATGCTGATCAGCCTCAGCACGTGATACGTGTAGAGGAGGATATGACATTCCCTCTCAAAAAACAACAACAACAACAACAAACACTGGTTCCAGCAAAGGAGAGGAATACTGAGGCCTCTTTGAAAGCAACAGAGCAATAGGTTCACCATGGCCACAGTGATAATGATCCAGTCCAGGGGCTGAAGGACTTTGTGCTGGATGGTGTTGTTGGTAAAGGCAAAGAGCGCAAAGAGGTTTGCCTGTTGGGCCTATAAATGCCAAGAGATAAGAGAAGACAGAAAAATTCTTACATACCATCACTGGTGTGTGGAGAGGGATCAGCTAGCCTTTCTTAGCTTCTTTTCTTGCTTCTTTCTGTTTGCTTTGACTGCTTGAACCCAGCACCTCTTGCTCTGTGCCCTGGGCTCCCTGCTCCCAGCAAGGCATGCAAGCTGCAGCTCTTGTGTGCTCTCTCTGTGCAGCTGCTACCTTGCATGGGATGGTCGAGGGGGGGCTGAAAAACTTACGTATGGAATTAGAGAAGTTTGCAGATGGAAAGCCTCATGAGGAACAGCGGGGCTGGGGGTGAACTGGAGAACTGCAGAGAGGTAAAGCTTTCATGAAGTTTGAGTGCAGAGATCCTGCTCTGATCAGTGCTATCAGAGCACGTCAGGTGTTATTAGCATGGCTGGTATCAGCTCATCAGACCTGTGGCAAGAGACAGGTGTAGCTGCTCTGCTGAGAAAAGAAAAAGTCTGGTGCATTAAAAACAAGAGCCAAAATCTGGTTTCACATCACTGCTGTCTAAAATAAAAGTGAGAAGAGCTCAAGTGAGTGCGTATCTACCTCTCAGTCTGTGCTCCCAGGGGGAGGATGCAGTGTAGCTGGTGTAAGCACTGAGGTGCTGTGCTGCAGGGTGGGTGCTGGTTGTCCTGCGATGAGGTGAGGGCTGCAGGTGTGTGCTGGTGGTTAAAATAAACTCTGAGAACAACCACCAGGACCTGGGGCTTGTTTGTGCTTTCAGACACCCACAGCACTCATTCATTTTAAGGTAATATTTCAGCCTCAGTAGCAGTATATGTATGTATATTTATTTTCATGCAAAACATTAGCCCTGAGAGTTGTTTCTATTTTAAACTTTAAAAAATCAAGCAATCATTTATTTTGCCAGTAGGAAGTGGAACATTTGATTTTTTTTCCTCTCCTTTCTTTTCTCCCAGATGACATTGGCTCACACTGGTGGATCACAGAGGGAGAAAGAAAGCTCCCATGGTGGAGTGCATCACGGTGGTTGAGGCTCTGTGGTCAGTGAACCTTTCCCCCTTAGATTTACATCTTTGTTTTTGAACCCATTTCAGGGAAAGCCTGCTGCAACAGGAGGCTGCAGACACCACAGCTGGAGGACGTAGGGCTGTAAATCCATGCCTGAGAGCCCAGCCTGCTCTGCAGGCACATCTGACCCCACTGCTGGGCATTATTCCACCCACAGCCTGGGTGCAAAGTGTTGGGGCTGAGCTCAGTGCAGCTGCTGGAGGATTGCAGGAAGATTGATGGGCACATAAAGGCTGTGCTGGGGAGAGGTGATGTCTTCTGTGCCATTAACATGGGGATGGAAGTGTGCATTGATGGCTGCTGGTGACAGCCTAGCTTATGGGTTGTCTTCTCTTTGATTTAATCACTGGATGATTAGACCAGAGCTTGAGAATTAGGCTATTAAACATTATGCTGTTCCTCTTATTTGATTACTAGTGGTAGAAGTCATTGGAAGGCTTCCAAAGCTCTGTTCTCATGGTATGCAATGAGTAGCTAGCAGCACATCTCGGTGCCCCAAACCAACCTCAGCTCTGTCCGCTGCACCCCTGGTGTTTTTCCATCTGCCCCAAAGCCCCCATAAATGGGACTCATCCCCCACCCCAAACCCTTCCATCTCATCACACTCCCTGGCACAGTAAGGGTCTTCCTAATGGCTGAACTAAGTGTTCCTGGGGACATTGTGAGCCCATTGTGATCACTACTTGGCAGTGAATATTCATTATCATTCTGTCATGAATAACGAAGGTCAGTGCTCCTTAATAAGAAAGAAGAAAGGCATACAGGAGGATCATTCGGTGACAGAAGTGGCTGGTATATGAAGCTGTGAGATATTATAATTAATATCACAAGAATCACAACGTGCTACGACAACTCCTGGTAGCCAGATGAAGGGATGCCATGAAATTTTAGCTTCAAGAAGTTAAAAAGAGCACTGACTGAAGTTAAATGAAATTCTGCCTGCATAAGAGACACAGGTGGAAAGGAAAATCGGCTTATTTTAATCAAAGCAAGAGGAAAAGCCTAATTTAAATCAGTCCAAGTGATTGCAGACTTAATTCTTTCTCCTTATTAGACTCTTCAATCCTAACCCTACAGCCCTAAGTGATCTCTTAACACTGGAGATGTGAGAATTTGATTTGTATGCATGTTGACCTGCAAAGTGCTGCAGTGAAGCCATCCTATCCCTGCAGGGTGGCATTCAGGGTCTGTTTTCTGGTAAAGGTGATTACATTGAAGCTATTTATTTCTGTATTTTGTAATGGACAGGGAGAAACTATAGAGCTGAAGAGTCAGCTGTGCTCTTATAGCCCCATGTCAGAGGGGGACAGTATCATTAGAGGTAACCAGATGGCTGGGAAAGGTGGTATTGCTGGGGCCAAGAATATGTTGGTGCAAAAGAAATTTCAGACAGCTCTCACCTTCCCTCATTTCCTCTTGACAGCACAGCTTTGCCACCCTTCCATTTCAAGTCTCATCAGACTGGTTTAGAACTTGTTCTGGGCTCTTCAGCATTTTCAAGAAGAACGTGTTTGTGTTACTGAGATGGGCTGGATGCACATGGCCCCACTGTGGTGGCTGACAGCAGATCAGGAGCTCTTCAAGACAGGTTCTGTGCCTTGCCTGGCCGTTGGGAGGTGCCCCTAATCAAAGGAAGCACTCAGCTCTGTGGATTCGATAGGGAGGGGAATGGTCAAGCAGGAAATCATAGAATCATCATATCATAGAATCATGGAATGGCCTGGGTTGAAAAGGACCTCAAAGATCATCTGGTTTCAACCCCCCTGCTGTGTGCAGGGTCACCAACCAGCAGACCAGGCTGCCCAGAGCCACATCCAGCCTGCCCTTGAATGCATCCTGAGACATCCACAGGACATCCACAACCTCCTTGGGCAAATGGAAGTGTTTATTCTGTTCATTTATATATACATATAATATCATATTCCTTTTCTATTTTTTTTTCTTTTCCTTTCTTCCATTACAAAAATGGCATAGATGGAGAGGTTTTAACTAGCCAATTCAGCTGGATAAATGGAGGAGAGACCCCATTTCATTCTGGCACTCCTTCTGGAATCGAGGCCAGCTCATTATCTAGAGATCTCTGCATCTCAGCTCTGCTTTGCTCCCTGCTCTGCACGTATGAGCTCCTCCTGCTCTCCTAGAAGTGCTGCAGTAAGTCGCTGTAAGACTACAACTCAGTCTTAGAGCCTGATCTCACGCCTTGCCGTATTTATATAGATTTGTGTTGACAAATAAATAAGTAAATAAATGAGCTTACTTTTGAGAACATTTTTATTCTTCAGCTTTGCCATCCATCTTCCCTGTCCTCAGGAAACATCCAACCCTGAGAGATTCAGCCAAAAAGAAGTGGAAATATCCTGGCGTGTTTTTGCAGTTACATTGTGTGGCTTTCTTTCTTTCTTTCTTTCTTTCTTTCTTTCTTTTATAGGCATTTCAACAGAAGACCAAAAATAACCCTGAGAAGTAGAGCTGAAAGCAGACTCCTGTTCCCAGGCAGGGAAACACCAAAATGCTGTTTTACCTCCACTTAGCCCCGTCCCTTCACAGTTATCATTGGGTTCAGCTCTCAGCTTGCTTTGTCCTCTGGTGCCATCTACAACCCTACAACCAACAGCTGGGAAAATTGGTTTTGGAGACTTCCCCAGAGATGGATTTTCCTGACATCCTGTAGTCATTACTTTTTGAAGTCCCCGAGGTGGTCTCCATCCTATAGCAAGTCTGGGGAGAATCATAGAGTTGTTTGCCTTGGAAGGGACCTTTAAAAGTAATCTAGTCCCTGCTATGAGCAGTGTCACTGATTAGGCAACCAGAGCCCAATCCAGCCTGAAAATCCCCATGGTACCCTATTTTCATGCACAGCACCAAAAAACCTGTAGAAATTGACCCTTAGATTTTGAAAGGACACATGCAGGAAGGCTGGGAGGCCAAAGAGAAGCTCCTCAGCTCATTCCAATGGGTGCTGCCTGCCTGAAATCAGTCTCGACTCTTCGTGCCTCAGTTTCCCCATGTGCAGGATAGAACCTGCATGGAGAGATGCTGCAAATGCTCATGTGGTCCCAACAGGTCCCTGCTTAAAGCTTGGTGTTCACTCTTGGCTTTGAGTTACTTGCTGATGGAGTCACTTAAACAGCTTCTAAGTTTTGGTCCAAATCCACTCACTAAAACCCTGGCCAGAACCCAGCCATGTGCTAGAAGCTCCAACACCAAGTATTTCTATAAGAAAAGCCAACTGAGATGCTGTTTCACCTTCTGGGTCTCTGCACTGTGTTTGCATCTATGAGTAAACCAACCAGGACCAGAGTTGTTCTTTGCCCTTGAGGCTAACTGGTCTCCTCCAGACATCTCAGCCCTTAAACTGATCTCAAGGATTGCTGTAGGACTGGCTCACTGGCTCCAGCACTGGTGATTTAATTGCTTGGGCAGTGGTTTTAGTGCTTGAACAACTAGTGTGGATATAGCATGGCAGATCATAGACTCCACAAAAAGCAACACCTTCTAGATGATGTATGTCAGCACTGAGGATAATTCTGTATTCCCATCTGCTTTATTTTAAGCAGTTCTGGGGATCGAAGGAGCCACCTTAAGAGAATATAGCCAGAACCATCCTGCTCCATCCACCCACGGGCTGACAGATAAAATCTCGTTTGCTTGTGCCAGAAGTCTTGCTCACTTGTTTGTCATTATCAGGAGCTTTGTTAGGCCATGTTAAAAAAATAAATAAATACACAAAACAAAACTTTTGGTTTTTTTTAAATAGAAGCAAAGACAGGGAAGGAGAAAGAGCAGACAAACTTCCACAGAGCAGCTGAGGATCAATGCCATGATATCTCTGCCAAAGACATTGGAGGGACATATCTGGAAAAGCAACAGCAGGAACATCTGCAGTGCCACGCACCCCATCTTGGTCACCCACCTGTCCCCACAGCCCAGCTGCAGGGTGTGCAAATCTTCCTCCACTTCTAATTGCAATTTGCCTTTCAAAACGTGCTGTTAGCTTCTAGATGCTAGGTGCTGTTAGATGTGCTGCTGCACACCTCCCACCCACGCTGGACACCAACACTGGAATACCACAGCAGATTATATTCTCCATTAAGATACAAAAGAAGTCCAGATGAGAGCTGAACTAACACATTATGTCATTATGTGTTTAAATGTTCCGTGTTGGTATTCTCATCTCTTTGACTTTGCTTTTCTTCCCCTTTCTTTTTTTCCTTTCTCTGTTGGCTTTGCATCCCGATCCAGAGTATAGATAAGGTGGACTTGACTTTGTTACTTGGAAGGCCACCAGTTTCCAAGCACATGCCAAATACCAGCTCTTCGTAACCTCACCATATGCTGCAGAGCTAATTTTGACAGTTATCAAAAAAACTTAGACCCAAAAGAGAAGGAAGAGATGCCCCACATTCCCGTAGTTCATGTAGCCAAACCTGGCACCCCATCCTCTGGGACCCACGAGGTCATCCAAGTAGTGAAGTGCACATCTGTAATACAGCTGTGCAGCTCAAAGCACAGCCAACGTTCCCCTTGCTGATTGCAAGCCAGCTCTGAAGGAGAGACCATAAAACTGGGAGAGAAAATTAACTCTGAGATCCTCAAATCCTGCAGGTGTAGTGGCTCTTACTGTGTGCAGGTTTTAGCAACACAAGATAAGGATATAAAACTATTAGAGAGAGTCCAATGGAGGACTACAAAGATAGGGAAGGGTCTGGAAGGCAAAAGCTGTGAGGAGTGGCTGAGGGCACTTGGTTTCCTTTGGACCTTGTGGGTCCTTTCCACCTTGAGCCTATGATTCTGTGATGCTGTAATTCCATGACTCAGCCTCCACAGCCCAATCTCCCTGCAACCCAACAAGCACTTTCTTAACGCACTTCTTTCTCTGTAAAAGCATTGGAAAAGTTAAATTGTCATTAATTTTGAATGATTCTTACCCACTCTGCTACGTAGTTAAACATGACCATGACGTCTCAGGTTCTTCTTCTTATTGCTCACTAAAACATTGGTTAACAGCGAGTTTGCCCAACTACATCTAAGCCTGAATGACTTTCTCAGGGACATGGAAAGTGACACTGGCAGAGCAGGGAGCAGAACCCACATATCTGGATTTCCAGAGGGCTGAAATTCCAGCCAGACATTCAGTAGGCTATGCAAAATATCTACATCATGAGCAAGGCCAATTTTAAGCCTCTGTTAACATCCCTCGCAGCCTGTGGTACATAAGCCTCACCAGCACAATCACTAAATCATCCCTTTTCACTAATGGGAAGGAAAACCCCACAGACAAAATCAACTTTACCATTTCTCACTCCACCAAAACAGCACTTGCAAAATTTGAGAGATGGAGCTGTACTTATCTCCAGAGTGACTGGCAATATGTTTAAGCAAACTGCTCAAAAGAGCTGGAAGAGTTATCCTTTTATCATCAGGGATAGAAACAAAGAGGGACAGGAACAGCCTCTGGATAGATTTAAGCATGGAGCATCTTGTTTTGTCTTCACGGCCCATTTAAATGTTATTACATCTAGTCAAATAAATTGCCCAACAATCAGGCCATTCCCTCTATTGACCTCTAGAGACTGAAGACAATAAAAGCTCTAGCACTTAAATCAGGCCATAATGAGAAGATTAATGTCTTTGGAAAGGCTTGCTGACTGCAGTCTGGACCACTCTGTGTCATGAGCTCCATTTAATGGACCAGCATTGCAGAGGCCAGTCTGGCTTCCCCACCTGCTCCTTCTTGCCTGCAGCCAGACCGTTCTGGGGCCTTTAGCCAGACAACCCCAATGGGTTATGCCTGAAATTCCCTCACTTGGCTATAGAAACAGAGAACTGTTTTAGTTGGAAGGGACCCTTGAAGATTATCTAGTCCAACTTCCATGATGAATGGCCAAGGTTTTCTTCACATGGAAGCTCCTAGAAAGTGGCTTTGATTTGAGTCTTTTTTTCTTTTCTTTACTTTTTTTTTTTTTTTAAATTTGGTTTGTTTTGAGAAGAAAAGACAGGGAAATCATAACAAAGATAAGAAATTCATGAGGTGGTTGGAGGTTTCATGGTGAGACCAGTCCTACACGGTTCCAGCACGGGGCAAAGCCAGCTCTCTGCTCCTGGCATTGCCCTGGGGCTGGCATCCAACATCCAAGCTCATCACACAGGTGGTTGGAGAAGGACAGGGTTTTGATGTCAATCCAAGGGCTGGGAACTATGGATTTTACCGTCAGGGGCTGCCTGAGGCTGGATGCAAGCCCCACAATGAGGTGGGTATGAACGTATTTGCATGTTTGTGGATTTTCATAGGAGCATCTACAAGGAAACTTCTTATGTCTCTAAGTCTAGGTTTCTGTACCCTGTTTATCAGCTTCGCTGTGGTTTTGTTGCTTCAGAGAAAAGCCTGAAGCTGTATTTCAGGTTGTAATCAACACACTATGCACCAAACTGGTGTGTTGATTGGGGGTAATAAAAGCTTTCAAGGAAAGGAATTTATTTCCAGCCGAAACCCTGGTTTAAAAATGCAAATCCAAACCTGTTTTCAGAGGCAGTGCTTGGATGAGATTTACAGCTGGGTAAAAGGGTGAAGCTTGAGAGGTGGGAGAGCAGAGTCACCCTCAGCCAGGGCATTCAGTATTTGCTGACACAGCATCCTTGGAGCTATTCCAACCCAAGCCCCAGTTTGCTGTGGCAAAATAGTAGGTCTTGGCTCAGGCTGACAGAATATTTTAAGGCATGAAAAAATGCATAAGCAAAAACCCTGCAAGAAAAGAGTAAGACCAAGCAGAAGCACGAAGACTGTGATAGCAGCTTGAGGAGTCAAGGGTGAAAACTGTGCAAAATGGTATAAGATGCTAAGCAAAATAAGGAAAAAGGAGGAGAATTGGAAGGTGACAGCTTGGCAACACCCAGGATGAATTTCCAGGAGCTTGTGGGACAATCCCTCCCTCATTGGAGATGGTTTGAAATGCCTTGGTCTACTCTGGGTAACAGCCAGCAAGATGAGCACCTGAACTGTGCATATTGTGCTTACAAAATCTCTTGGTGCGTGGAGAAAAAATGACCTTGTGTTTTTACCTTCTCATCACGCCATCGGTCCTTGAGACAAAGCACAGACCCAGGAGCTCTGAGCAGCTGAGCTCAGGGTGCTTTCATCTCTGAATCTTTCAGACCAATCCTGATGCTGTTACCCCAGGGTAAGCACACTGCCCTGCAACAAGCTGGTGCGTTGCTAGAAACAAGCCACAAGGTTTGCATTGGGTTTGCAAGTTGTCATCCAGGCTCTGTCTGAACTTCTCACCTGCCTGCAGCTCCCTTGCACTTGGCTTAGCCCTGATAGCAGTTCCTCTAATTCAGCACGCGTCTAATGCAGCTGAGAAGTGGAGATGTGGGATACAGGAGGGCAGGCAGGGGACGGTAAGAGATGGGGGACCAGAGACCCTATGGCTATAAACAACACATTCATGGGCAGAAAATAAATGCAGCCCTGTAGCTGGGGAAAAAATGGCTTTAGTGATAACAAAAGGAATATAACCTGCGTTAGAGGAACCTCATATAGTAAATTTTGATGTAATGTGGATTTGTAGACCAATGAAGAAAGTGCAAAGGTGTAAAACCATGTTAGCAAAAGGGACTCTCAGTGGATCCTGGAACAAGCAAGAAAAGACTAATGACATGAACATCATATTCCTCCTAGCAAAGAACTCCAAATAAAGCTGAACCACTGTGTCACCCACAGAGGAAGAAATTCAGCGTGCAAGTTTTTGGTAATAATTAGATATGGATAATGATTTTACGTTATTTAGGCCTTTCTCCAGTGTCAGGTGAAGCTTGCAAGTGACAAGGGGACCACTGAGTCAAAAAATGCTAAGGGAAACAAATACAGAGTGGCATTTCAATCCCTTTGAATTTCTCCAAGATGAGGCAGAAGATCTGATTTCATTTTCTCCCCTCTCACTTTGCAGCCTTCCTCTACTTGCAGAGCTGAGCTAAAAACCCACAGAACTGCTAATTGAAAACTAAGTGTCAACAGCAGCTCAGCACAGAAAGAGTTTCAATTAAGAGCAATCTCTGCTTGCCATCCGAAGTAATATTTTCCCTCCTGGCTAAATTTTAAGCGAAGCACAAAGTGGTTGCTTGTCATTGCTTTAATGGGCTCTGAACTACTGTGTGGGAAAACTTCATTTCACTTGGAGGCTAAGGAGCTTTAATTTATCAGCACTGAGAGTGGAGGATTGCTTTTCTGTATGATCTGGCCACTTTGCTTTTACCTTCTGTGCTGTGGGGCGAGGAGTACTGAAGGTCACACTGAGAAGACTATTTAAGAGTCAGAGCTGATGGGAAGAATCAGTTTTTCCTCACCATCAGTCCTTGGATCTCCATCTGTCCCTCTCCGTGTGCTCAGTTTGGTTCTAGCATCCAGGCTGCCTGAGCTGGGACAAGCCATGGTCAGGAGATCCCAGGTGCCAGCAAGCCTTGATGAGCTTCATTTGGGTTTCTGACCTCACGTGGATGAGCCACTCAAGAGCATGAACAGAGAATCTCCAGGCAAGAAGAGAAGAGGAAGAGATGCTAAGAGGAGGGTGAGAGATGCAAGGAGAGAACTGGGTCTGGGGATATGGGGAAGGTTGCCACAGAGGCTGGTGACATCTCCTGTGGAAGAGATCCACAAGGGAGCTCTTGGAGCAGCTCCCCTGGAGGAGTTTGGGATGGAGACCACGTGGCAGTAACGGAGAAGCAGGGGAGGAGAGGTTGTGGGCTGGTGGATATGGTTGGTAATACTGGGAAGGAGCCACAGGGCTGGAAACATGAACGTAATACAGTCAGACTGAAAGATTTGCTGCCCCATTGTGGTAGCAGAGGAGGATTTCTGCATGGCCAGGCTTGCATGCTGAGGGCAAATTCTGTGGCTTCTGACTGCTACTGGAAGTAACGAGGGAGCAGGACCTGTAATTCCACCATCCCCACAGCCTCAGATACCTGGTCTTGTGTCTTGCTCCCTCCAGAGCCAGTCTGGATGGCCTTGCATCAATCACTTCTCCTCTTAGTCCCCAAGTGCAGAGACAGGATATAGCAGGGTATCACCTTCCCTTACTCTATGTAATAACAACTAATCAAGTGTGCAGGTTATTAAGAGCATTTCCAGATTTATTTTCCTGAGAAAGTGTCTGAAACCCACTAAAAGGAAGTGATAAAAAGTGACAGCTGAAGAATAAAATGCTCTTAATCATTGCGAGACGTAGAAAGTGTTCTGCCTAGTGTTTTAGGGCTCGCACATAAAAGGCATTCAGAGAAGGTTATGGGGGTTGTGTCTCTTTGAGTCACTCAAAAGCAGCAGATCCTTTTAGGAATACAAATACTAAATGCTTCTTTGTGCTCCAGCTTCAGTCTAGCCAGCACTGAAATCTGCTTTAGCACAAAATTAAGGATGCGAGGTTCACATTACTGCTGCTCCTGGGCAATCAGTGGGGAGCAAAAGAGGTGAGCAGATTCTCAGTTTCATCATGATTTTTTTTCTTTGTAGTTCGAGTCAATCTACTCTAACTACTGGTAGGGACTGCTGATGATGGGCACATTGCCTACAGCCTCACTCCATAGGTTGGATGTTAGAAAAAGCTTTCTTACCTGAAAGAGTGAATGAGCAGTGACACAGGCTGCCCAAGAAAGTGGTGGAGTCACTGTCCCTGAAGGTCTTCCAGAACCATGGAGATGTGGCACTGAGGGACACAGTCAGTGGGCATGGTGGGGTGGGGTTGGATTTGGGGTTCTTAGAGCTCTTTTCCAGCCTTGATGATTCTGATTTCTGTTTTAGAAAATGAAGGAATCTGCAAGCCTGTGAAAACAAACTGTATGCAAGTCAGACAGATCTGACATCAGACATGCAAGTCAGAGGCATTTTGCCTCTCCTTCTCAGTGCTTGCTCATCTGTTACCTTTGGGGAAGGCAGCTATTAAGCAGATATTGAGATCTTGCAGAGGATGAGCTCTATGGATACCTCCATTCCAGTTTCGCACCTGGATTTTTTTCCCCTCCTCCCCCCTTCCTTTTTCAGGAGATGAGCCACACGTAATAGACTGAAATTTGTCCCTGCAAATGACACGTGCATTCAACAATACCTGTAAATCACTGTTGAAGCAGGTAGAGTGTTAAGAGCAGGAGCATTTTCATTTTCTTTTGCTACAAAGCCTAGAAGAGTCGTGGCAGGATGCCTTTGTGTTAAGAGACACAATGAAGTTGATAAAGAACTGCCACGCAGGGTTGATGTCAAGAGAAAAATCTCTGCAAGACAGATGGGGCTTGGAGCATTGAACATAGATAAATGTTAGCAGCAAAGTTTAAAAGCAATCTGAGCAGTCACTAGTTGTCCTTGCGAGCTGTAAAGAGGATGATGATTGCTCTGGATGGTACCCTGGGGATATATTTCTCATGGCAGAGCAAACAGTGGAAAATAAAAGGGAATTGGGCAACACTCCCCATAGAGTGCTGCCACTCCTATGCCATGGTGGGCATCAAACCAGAGCCCATCTGAGGCTCCCTACCTGTAAATCACAGATGTTTCTGCTTGTTGGCAAGATTCAGTTATGCTTTATGTCCATCTGTCCAGCATAGTCCTTCCACCAGGCACATTCAGACATCAATCTAGAAGTAACGTGTCTCAACAGGGAAACAGAACCCATGTGGCAAATTCAGGTGGAAAAGTGTTTTTTTTTTGTTTGTTTGTTTTAAGGCTTTGACTTTTCGCAGAGCAAAAGTCTCTCTGCCAGAGCAGACAGGCAGTTGCTCCCATTGCCAATAGCTCCCCATTTTTCTGGCAGCAATGTATATATTTTGGTCTGCAGATGGGTACTTGTGATCATCAGCCACCCAATGCCCACAGGGTTAGAATCATAGAACCACCGAGGCTGGAAAAGAGCTCTAAGATTACCAAGTCCAACCCCAAGCCACCCCACCATGTCCATTAAACCACGTCCCCCAGGTGCCACATCTCCACTGTTCTTGAACACCTCCAGGGACAGTGACTTCATCACTGCCTGGGCAGCCTGTGCCAATGCCTAACCAGCCTTCTGCAGAAGGAATGTTTCCTAATATCCAACCTGAACCTTTCCTGCACATAATTGTAGAATCAATAAGATTGGAAAGAAATCTCTGTGATATTGGAGTCCTTCTCCCATAAAGCTCTCACTACAAGGGTCTGCATATAAAAGAAATCATAAAATCATAGAATATCCTCCATCGGAAAGGACTCATAATGATCATCAAGTCCAACTCTTGACTCCACACAGGAATCAGATTATATGTCTGAGAGCCTTTAAACCCTCTAATTTTCTTACAGTCCTCAGAGGATGGCAAGCTATGATCCAGGCATAAGCTGATGATTAATAGCTTTTCACTGCTCTTGGCACAGCAGGACCAAGGTCACATAGAGGAAGCAGATTTGGGACTCCTTTGAGATGCTTATTTTCCAGGAACATGGAATTGGGTGTAGATTCCAGCTGCAGAACCTCTAGATGTCAGATATGGGGCTAGAAAAGCAATTGAAAAGGACAATTGCTTTGATATTCCCATGCTCAGTCATGAGATAAGCCCATCATCAAGGTTCTGTTCTTGCTCACCAGATTCTATATGAAACAATACGCAAAGAGCAACATAAGGGGAAAAAGTCCTGGTCCTGATCTCCCTTGTCTTTGCAAACCTGCTCTCACCAGAGGTGTGCAGAGCACACAGCAGCCCTGTGCATACCTCCAGGCTGTGAACATGCACACTAGAGTGAGAGAGCAGAGTGGGGTTGATGTCTCCCAAGAAGCTTTCTGCATGACATCCTGGGGAACTTTTAGCCCTGCTTTGTTTTTGAGCACTCATAAACCCTTCATTCACAGTGATACACCATCAAATTTTGATGTCTAACGAAGGAACAATTGTCTCTTTGCCTCTCTTTTATAGCAGTTGATGCTTTCAGTAACATTATCCTGCCATGTTTTGACATCTGGCTCGTCAGCGAGAACATTATCTACCACAATATGTTTTTTCCATGAGCAAAACTTTGACATAAATTCATTGGCAGGCTGGCTTAGATGCTGCTGTGTGCAGCAACCACCACTTCCAAGCAGTAAACACATCCCCAGATGCAGAACTTTGACCTTTTGTTTTAGTCCTAGGAAAAGCAAGATGTGAAACACTGCACTGAGCGTTGCGTTGACCACCATTGGACTATGCAAAAATAGAATCCCAGCAATTTGTTCTCTTTATGTGTAATACCTGAGGACAGGGTGCTCTATGCAACACTGAGTTGTCCACAGGATATTTCCCATGTTGTAGTGAACCTCCAGAAGATCTGTATGGCTGTTTACCTTACCACCAGCTGGTTTTGTTATACACGCTCTCTCAAGAATGCCGTGCCTCACAGACGTATCCCCATCATCATTATGTTTCCATGACTTGGAGCCATCCACTCCATTCCTGGCACCAACACCTCTGCCACTGAAGGTCTCTGGGACTTCCACACACTCTCAGAGCATTGCACCATCATCTCCGCCCTGGGCCAAGGGCAGCTCAGTCACCTCTTTATCATAGAATCACAAAGGTTGGAGAATACCACTAAGATTACCAAGTCCAACCACTGACCCATTACCACCATGCCCACTAAACTATGTCCTGCAGTGCTGGGATTTGCCAAGAGCACAGATCTTGGGAACATCTCTACCAAGCCCAGATGGCACTTTCACTTCCCCTCAACCTCCTACCCATGCTCTGACCAGCACAGAGGGCGAGTCTCTCCATATTCATTCTTGAAGACTACAGGAAATTCATGCTAATCTCCCTGGTACTCCCAAAGTACATCAAACCATTCTTCTGGAAAGAAACTCTTGAGCGACCCTGTTCTCAGATTTTGCACTGCTTGGGATGGAGAATGCTGGCTGTGGTTAGTCACAATGGGTGAGCTTGCCTCATCTGATTCTAAATACATAGAAGAGAGATACCAGCATTCTAGCTAGTCTTTGTCTGCTTTTGCTAGCTAGATCTGGGAGGTGGCACCTGATTTGGACATTGATTTAGAAGGAGATAATTTGCACCCCAGAAACATGCTCTTCATTGACTGCAACAGACCTACCCTGTAGATCACTACCAAATCACAGCTAAAGTCATTTCATAGACTTCCCATAGCAGGGGAGCACAAGTGAGATGATCTTTGAGATCTCTTCCAACCTAAGCCATTCTATGACTTGTACATAGTCCAGCTTTTAGAGCTTGCCCATCGTATCCTTCTTGTATAAAAACCAGCACAATGTTAGCACGAGGCTCAGCTCAGTCCCATCAACACCTTTCCCATCAAACTGACCTTTCTCTTGTTGTCCTTGCAGCTTGTAAGGGAAGTTGGTAGATGCATCTCCTTAAGTCTGATCACTGAGAGTGTTCTCCCTTTTCCAACCTTCTCTCCCTTGGAATTTTAGACATTCAGGGAAGGTCTTCAGGGTCACCACTCAAATCTCACTTGCTGCTCCCCAGATAATTAACCTGGGTACCAGATTCCTTACCCAAGTTGTTGAACAACACTGTGAGAGAAAAATAGGAACACATCATTGAAGGAATGCAGTATTTCAAACCATGCAGGAGGGATTCATCCATTACCTGAAGGGATCATACAAGAAGGATGGGGAAAGACTCTTTGTCAGGTAATAGGACAAAGGATAACAGATTTAAACAAACAAACAAAAAAGAACAAAAAAAAGAAGTAGATTTAGGTTAGTTATTAGGAGGAAATTCTTCACAGCAAGAGTGGCAAGAGATGGGAACAGGCTGTGCAGAGAAGCTTGTTGCACAGATCACATATGCACACAGGTACATGGGCTGATGCCAGCCATAAATCCCCTTGCTTTATCTCCCTACTCTCAGCCTTGCCAAAAACAGAGTGCTGTAACAAGTTGAAATTTTAATGCTGAGATCACAAAATTGTTCCAGCCTGGATCTGCTCAGGGCTCTTCTGTCCCTACCTTTAATGCTTGCAAGAGGAGTTTGGGGATGGATTTGTCTTTCAGTTAAAAAACACGACCACAGCCTGGCTGTCACTGAGCTCAGTGCAGAGATGCTGGGTCACCAGGGGTATGGAGTAAATGAAAAAAAGTGTTATCAGCACTTAAATGCCAAACTTTCCCAAGCACAGCTGAATCAGTGCAACAATCACAGTGTATCAGTTCACCCCCTCAAGGCCCAAGAGATCTTAGATATATGCTGCAAGGGATATTTGCTATTCATGTCATGGTTGAGAAGCCTTATTTGGATGACCTGCAAGGGTCAGGTGTGGATGATTGGGATGAAGATGCTGCACATACACACCCACCTTAAGCTGCTTCCTCATCCCCTGGGTTCTCTTTTCTTTATTCCATATAAAAACCTCTATGTAAGGAAGGACTTGAAGAATATCTACTAGGACTCAATTTTCACTGGCACCACAGTGGCCTTCCTCAAGAGACCAACATCTTGATTCAAAGCAGAGAAACCTGTTTTCTCCTCCTTCAGCTCCTCTTCCATGGGACTAATCATTCTGAAGCTGAGAAGGGGCCCCATCTCAGGCAGGGAGAGATGTCCCCGTTGTGTCCCCAGGGGGAGACACAAGCTTTGGACAGACAATTTGTACCAACAGAAAGATGTTGGGTTAGCAGCACATTTCTCCTAAGCACTACATTGTCTTCCACTAGCAGACAGAATACCTTATTCAGAGGCTTCTCCCACTCAGCAGCCCTGGGTGCTGACTCTTCCTAACACAGTGTGAAGGCAGGCAGGCCCTTTGCTGGGGCATGGGGCTATTTTTGGCTGCAGGAGAACTGACTGCAACTCCTTCTAATTGCATAAGCATTTGTATAATTCATTGGCACTGGATTTCATCATTGTGAGCCTGGGTTTACAGAATAAAAAAGGACTTGCGCATTTCCTCTCTGTCCTTTACTTTCTCTCCAGCAACTATTCTGCAGTCAATAGGTTTCATGCCAGGTTAAATTCACTTCATCTGCTCCTCCTTGTCAGCAGAAAATGCCCTGTTTCATTCCTTCCTTTGTATCTTAAGGAATTCAGGACTGACCCAACTTGAGCAAGCATTTCCTCTAGCAGATTGCAAGGCACATGCCTTAGATCCATAGCTTAAAGCCAAAAGGACAAAGTGGCATGCATTGAAAGGCTTATGAAGTGACATGGGCCAGTTGTGTACTGGAAGTGACACACCTTTAAGTCTGTGATCCCAAAACACCTTGAAACAATACAAAAAAAACCAAGCTGCCACTCATGTTCCCTCTTTAAGATTAGGAAAGAGCACTAAGATCACCAAGTCCAACCATCACCCTATTTGCTATCGTGCCCACTGACCTCATTCACCAAAAAAATAATTAAAAAAAAAAAAAAAAGAGTTCTGCTATCATTTGATGTTCGCAGCCCTGCAGCCACTGAGAGAGAGCCCAACCACCAGCCCAAAATATTTCTGAGGTTACAGTTGTGAGGTTTTGGGGTGAATGAAGATGAATGCCTCAAACAATCAACAAAAGAGTAAAATTAAGGTGAAATATGTCTTGGAAGCCAAAATGAGATAAGATCCACGCAGGCTCTTACTGCATTATGTTGGAAGAGATGTTTTAGCGCAAAGCATTCACATCATTTTAAAAGAAAAGACCTTCTAGGTCTCATAGCATTATATTTTGATGCTCTTAAGGAAAATGACCACTGTAAGAGAAAATACATCTCAATACTAGAAAGAAAATCACCTACCTGCTTCTCTGCCTGATTTCTCCTTGGGAAGACCCACCCTCCCTTACATCCTTCCTCTAAATGTACCAATCAGTGGCCTATTTATACCTGAGCTGCCAGGTGGGTGAAATCCAAACATTTAGGGGCTGCAGTGCTTTCAGCTGTGACATTTGTCTTCTCTATTAGGGGGTGCTAATGGGTTCCTTGTGGTGCATGCTGTGATTGATGGAGCTGAGAGACATTGGCTATGTGTTATGTGATGTCCTATGTGACTATTCAGTTCTTTCTTGGCCAAAAATGTTGCTCTTTTCCAACAGTTTATGTCTGCTGCTGAAGATGAGCAGATGGAAAGGTGTCTGTGAGTGGGGTTTCTCCCTTCCCTTCCCTAGATTCACAGATCTGGCCAGCTATCTGCACAAGAAAACAAGTTTGTGCTCATGTTGTCTCTGATGTTTATGTGACAGTCTAGACTGTCTAGTTTTCAACCTGGAGCTCATCTGGCTGAAAAATACCTCCAGAGGCACATCTGCTGCTACACTCCCCATTCAGGTAGAGAGGACGCCCTCCTTGAAGTGCACCTAGGGCTATATCAGCACAGTGTGTTCCCCTAGAGAGCTTTTGCTTGGTGATGCCATGTAGCATGTGTGACAAGATGTCTGTCATCCCATGGCTATGTCTTCACTGGCTGATGTCTTGCATGAACGTTCCCCTAGCCTGGACACCAGTCCCTTTTGGCTCTTGCAAGGAGACTCTTTAAAAGCTCAGCTCATCACCTCACAGCGCATACTTCCACCCAAATGAGAGGCACTGAGTCTTCCTTCATCCCATCTTGCTTCTGGCTTTTGGTGGTAAGGACCACCCCAAGTCTGTTCTGAGCAGAGGGCGGTGGCATCTTCTGAACAAATAAAGGTCTGTGCTCTCCACTAGGGGCTGCAAAGCAGACATTTCTGTCCATTCTCTGTAGGGTTGTCCTGGATGTAACTTTCTACACAGCTCTGTAGCAGGAGCCATTCTTTCAGGTTACAGCACTGAGCATGGCTGGAAAAGGAACGATGGCTCAGAGATGGTGCACAAAAATATTATGAGACTGTTCCACACGTGCCTACAGTTTTGTGTCCCTCTCTCTTTGACGTATGAACAGGATCACATATTCCCCCCAGATTTCTCTCCTCCCTTGGGATGTTATAACTAGTTTTCAAGCATCAGAAAAACCATTTCAAGGGCCTTTTAGCACCTTAGCTGGTTTGGGTCATGTAAAAGCTCACTCTTCCTTCCCATCTCTCCATCACCCATTCACAGCAGAGGACAGTCCAAGGAGGATGTGCTACTCCATTCTCCAGAGGTATTTCTGGGAATATCTGTTTTGCTGATATTCCTATCAGAAATGTCACTCTGCCTCCATCCATCTCACATCTTGCAGCTCATCCTGGAGCTCTCCGCCTTCTGTTTCTTATCTGATGTGAGTTAAACATTCCTGGAATTGGTCTTAAGGAAACTCAGCTCCCATCTCGGGTTGGCCCCTCCCTGTGTGGGAGGAAGGAAGAGCTGATGCTCACATAGAGAAAAAAACATTTGCAGAGGGAGCTTCTGCCCAATGTCCCACGTTTGCAGCATGGACAACACAGCTGGTGTTCAACTCAGCTTAGCTGATAGCTAAAACCAGAGCGGGATTTTGGGATGATCCGATGGGAAGTGGATATAGTTTGTTCTCGAATCTGAAGAAGGCGTAGATAAATCTATAGGTTTGTACAGGAAATTCCTGTATACAGGAGAATACAGGAAATCCTGAACCAAAGACACTGCACTCATGGGGGGAGCAAGGAAAGGATGGAAACAAGCAAGCTCTTCTCCCTAGGCAGCAGGCTTAACAAGCAAGCTCTTCTCCCTAGGCAGCAGGCTTATGCTCATTTCATTTTCACTTGAGGTCTTGTTAGTGCAACAAGTTTCCTGGTCAGAAAAGGTCACCCAGGGTAATTTGTGAGGAAGGCAAAAAAATTCCTGGAAAGCACAAGGAGTGCTCTGCTATGCCTCTATGATGGAACAGGATTGTTTTGGGAGCGCCCAAGTTGGTAGGTGCAGCGGGAGCCTGAAACCAAGTGGAAAGCAATGCAAATAAAATTGACACCCTTCGTGCCCACATTGGACTTCTAGAAGCAGTGAAACCCCACAAATGGAGGCAAAGACACAGTTATCCATGCCAATGAGTTTGGTGGAGATGTTGCTTTGATCTGTAGCAGTGCTCAGGAGGCAGCACTGGAGGCAGCTCCGTCAGAGATGGAGCACTGGGTGGGGAGCACAGTGTCTTCGACCCACTGAGGGCCACCCTCACCTTGAGTGGTTCCCCTGCCTGGGGAAATGAGTGTTGCCAGGTCTGCAAAAGGCTGGGAAGGGCTCGTTCCTGGGTGGGAGAGTTGCTGTAGGAAAGGAAGAGGGAGATGGGGTTTAGTGTGCCCAAGATGGAACCGATGGTATGACTGGTTTACTGGATGGGACATCCTGCAGAACATTCCAACATGAGCATTTGTACTGATCCTTGTTTTTTTTTTTTAAGGATGAAGAACTCTCTCAGTGTGTTAAGACTCATTGATTATAGGTTTTGCAAAGAGCTTTGCTGGCTCGTATCCCCAGGCACATCTGCAAGAAGGGATGGATTCTGCCATTCCCTCCCACTGTGGGTTCTGTTTGCATTTTGAATGCTTTCCATGTTCTGCCCACCGGCATGGAGACACAAAGACCTCTTCAGCATCTGAGTGATGTGGGCTCTGCAGTCACAAAAGTGTCAACAGCAGACAATCATGGTTTGGGTGTCTGTAGGAGAATGAGCAAATCAGTGGAAAATCCACCGTGGTGGAGGAAATCAGGAAAAAAGTATTATAAAGGTGTCCAAAGACACTCTAATAAGCTCTTCAGGTCTGGGGTAGGGTCAGTAATAAACTATCCAAGCAGGTTCTGATCTGGTTGTCTTAAAAATACCTTTGCTAATTAACTGCTGTTCATTTTCCTCATCAGTGGACAGATTTCAGAGTGCATTAGCAAACTGTTTGACTTAATTATTCTCCTCCTTTAATGAGAGAGAATTGAACGAGCCTTGGCTGCCTCTCCACCCCTGGGACAAATGTGGTCAGAGCATCCCCTGGAGAGGACAGAAGGGAAATCCTTCCATGGACATTTCCCAGGAGGTGCAAAGGCAAGGATACAGGTGTGGCTGCTGGGCCAGGCTCTGAGCACCTGATCAAGCTGTAGGTGTCCCTGCTCATGGCAGGGGAGTTGGACCAGACGGCCTTTAAAGACCCCTTCAAACTCAAACGGTTCTATGTTCCTAGGATTTACGTCGAAACAAAGGTTGTTTGCACATTTCATGCAGCTCCGGTTACCGTACAGAGAGGACAAGGCTGTACCCAGAGCTGTGTTTTATTTGGGAGCAGGGAGGAGAGCAGAGCAGTCCCAGTTGCCCCTCATTCTCTTCCAGTCCTACTCTCCCTCCGGATGAGCTGCACATTTCCGTCCGCAGCCCAGGACAGCCTGGCCTCAGATGAACGCCAGGGAAAGACTCTTACATAACCCCTCTTCATCCATAATGGATGAACATCATCAAAATTCAACGGCAGCCTCCGGAGCCTTTCCGGTGCCTCGCCTACAGATTTCTCCAAGAGGCTCAAAATCCCTGATTTAGCACTGCACGTTGATCAGAGAGAAAGCTGGCAGTTTGGGCTCCCTCGTGCCTGAGGAGTCTCCATCCTCCAAGGCCTTTTAATGCAATCAGTCCTTTTTAAGTATGAAAATGATGCTCTGTTCTGGGCAAACAGAAGTCCAGCTCTGGGCTCATTCAGCCCTGGAAAGGATGGGGGTGAGGCTGCAGCTGGGAAAGATGGAGCCACTAAAGCCACCAGGAGCTCCTGGCACCTTCCCTGGCTTGCCCAGCTGCTGTCTGGTCACATGGAGGCAATTTGGGGCCTGAAATATCCCTTTATGCTTTAGGCTGTGATTTGGGGGTGGAGGAGGAGGGAGATTTCAGAGCTTCAGCTTGAATTGCTCAACTCAGAGAGTACCACTGAAGAGTCATGGAATCATTAACGTTGGAAAAGACTTCCAAGATCATCAAACCCAACCACAGCATCACAGAATCACAGAATGGCGAGGATTGGAAGGGATCTCAAGGATCATGAAGCTCCAACCCCCTGCCACATGCAGGTCCACCAACCTCCACATTTCATAGCAGCCCAGGCTGCCCAGGACTCCATCCAACCCGGCCTTGAACACCTCCAGGGATGGACGGGGCATCCACAGCCTCTCTGGGCAGCTGTTCCAGCACCTCACCATTCTCTCTGTCAAGAACTTCCCCCTCACATCCAACCTCAATCTTCCCTCTCTCAACTTCAAACCATTTCCCCTTGTCCTGCTGTTATCTACCCTTTCACAGAGCTGACTCCCCTCCTGTTTGTAGGCTCCCTTTAGGTACTGCAGGCTGCAATGAGGTCACCCCACAGCCTTCTTTTCTCCAGGCTGAATAAGCCCAGCTCCCTCAGCCTGTCTTCATAGGGGAGATGCTCCAGCCCTCTGATCATCTCTGTGGCTCTCCTCTGGACCCTCTCCAACAGCTCTCTGTCTTTCTTGTACCTGGACACAGTGCTGCAGATGTGGCCTCGCAAGAGCAGAGTAGAGGGGGACAATCACCTTCCTGTCCCTGCTGGCCACCCTTCTCCTGATGGAGCCCAGGATCCCCTTTGCTTTCCGAGCTGCAAGAGCACACTGCTGGCTCATGTTAAGCTTTTCATCCATCAGGAACCCCAGGTCCTTCTCTGTAGGGCTGACCCAACTACATCCTGTCCCCACCATGCCCACTAATCACGTCCCTCAGTGCCACATCTCCATGGCTCTGGGATACCTCCAGGGACGGTGACACCACCATTTCTCTGGGCAGTCTGTTCCAGTGGCTGACCACTCTTTTGGAGAAGTTTTTCCTAATATCCAACCTGAATAATGGGTTTCTCCTATTTTCAAACCTCTGGACAAGTTTTGTAAGTAGAGCCGTGATTGCTTGTTCAACTATCTGTGAGAGAAAACAGGCTCATCTGCAAACAATCCCAAGATGCTAAATGGCAGTTCAGTGCCTGCTTAGGAATCTGTGATGATGATAATTCCTGTGGTTTATCCCAATTTAACATCTGCGGTGACTCTGCTGACATTATGTGACAATGGGGGAGGGAGCATAATTTCCAACACCCTTCAACATGAAAGCATATGTGCATGCAGCCTCCAAGGGAAAACATTTTTGCTTCCAGTGATGCTGAGCTTAAATGACTGAAATGGACCATATCTGTGGAGTACAGCATCTCATACTTCTTTCAGATTGGATATAAGGAAGAAGTTTTTTACAGTAAGGGTTGTGAGGCAGTGGGACAGGTTGCCAAGAGAGGTGGCGAATTGGAGAGACTCAATTTCAGGCTGGACAGGGCTCTGAGCACCTGATGGAGCTGTGGGTGTCCCTGTTCATTGCAGGGGATGTGGACCAGATGGCCTTCAAGGATCCCTTCCAAATCCAACAATTCTACCTTTCTATTACTCTATGCCAGACCAATGTTGTTTATTTGGTAATGGCTCTGGCTTGGACCAGATACAGGTCTTTCCTTAATTCCCATACCTCAGGTCATCACCAAAGCTAGTAAATTCTTGCAATGGACACTCGTCATGTAATATAAGCCATCTCAGATTTAGCTGTGTCATCTCAGCCAGATTTCCATGCTTTCTCTGTAGGCAGTAGAGAGAGCTCAGTACCTGCAGGTGATTCAGCCCCTGCATTTTGCCTGATCACCATCGGGTGGGAGGACTTCCCTTCATCAAAGCCATCTCTCCCTATGGACCTCAGAGGGAATCCACGCAATGTTCTGAAGCTCATCCCTCCTCCTGAATTCTGGAATGAAGTGTGCTGTCACATTGGTACGAACAGCCAGAGCTCAGGCTCTGGGTAATGGCAGCATCCACTGGGCTGCTTTTTGGCATTTTCATCTGAGACACACACAAAAGGAGCTCCTTTAGGATGTTAAGCAGGGGCTCCTTGGATGCAGACTTGCTCTGCAGGTTGGCTGACAAATGAGCATGAGGGCAGAAGTCACAACTGGGGAAGACATGAGTCAGGTCTTACCTCATCAGGGCTGTAGCAGCAACGGGGGGCTGTTGGTGGTGCACAGTATGACCCCTTATCTCGGGAGTCTGAGGCAATGGGAGCTACTACCTAAAAGCTGATCTGGGTCGTTAAAAACACCTTGTGAATTCCTGCTAATTCACCCATTACTTCAGCTGGAAGGAGCCCTGCAAACTCTGAAACATTTTGACAGCTGAAATATTTTAGCACTCTTGCATGAAAATGCTTCAATTTTCTCATTTAACAGCTACATCAAAGCTTTTCCAACTAACTTCCATTTTCTTCAGTAAAAATCCTGGGAATAAGCTTTTAAAAAGAAACAAAATTAAACAATTTAGATCACAGATACTTCATGAGAACCTGTTTTGGTTTTCTTTTTTTCTTTCTATCGCAGCTGAACAATTCTTTTTTTTTCCAGGTGCAGTAATAAGTACAGCTTTGATAAGAAAATGATAGCAGCATGCAGCATCAGGTCTTGAAGTAGATGCATGTAGCATCAGGTCTTGAAGCAGACACCTTGCACCGGTGTCTGTAAGTCATCAGAAGGTGGCTTACATCATGATTAGAAGCAATCTTCCCAAGTCTCAGGTTGCATATTAGCAAAATTTCTTCTCTGAAAGAGTGATCAGACACTGGCACAGCTGCCCAGGGAATGGTGGATCACACCACGGAGGTGTTCCAGAACCATGGAGATGTGGCACTGAGGGACGTGGTCATTGGGCATGGTGGATGGGTTGGGATTGGGCTTGGGGATCTTAGAGGGACTTCCCAACCTTAATGATTCTATGGTGGAGAGAAGGAAACGGTCCTTTGGAGCTCCACAAAGCCTGCGTGTCGCCATGTCCGAGTGACCCAGGGACCAGCTGTGGGCAGACAAAAAGCACCAGGGTTTCTGCATTTCAGGTCTCCATCTGCAAAAAACTGCCTGTGCTGTTGGCACTTCTTCAGAAGGAGGTGTGTCCCAGGCTAAATTGGAAGCAAAGTTTGGGATGATAAAACTAAGCAAGCAGCAAAACCTATTATGCCAAAACCCCAGCGGAAACTGACAGTTCGCTAGATTAGATGCACTGAGGTGCTAGGAAAGAAAGAAAACAAACCATCGCTCTGAGGCCTTTCGATGCATTTTGCACAATCACTGCCTTTTGAAATGTAAAAAGGAACACCCAGATTCTCACCGGGAATGCGTGCTCTATTCACATGCAGAGCTGAAGGATTCTCCCTTACCAGTTGTGCTGAGATGAAAGAACACCCGGTCTGTTGTTATTCAGGAGCAACTTTCTAGCTCGTATGTAAACCAGCACAGTCCTTGGGACAGTACTTCATAGCTGCTCAAATGGAGATGGTTTGATAAAGACGTGCAAGCCAGGGGGGAACCTGAAAGATGTGCTGTGATATAATGAGAATTTTCATGAATTACAGAGACCCGAAGGGAAGAGGGATTACGTTTTAAATTATGCATCATTTGTAATGAAGATGTTATATAGTGCAATGGATCATTGACCTGTGCAAATAAAGCATCTATCACCCAAACAGATCTGTTATGTGCTTCATCCTTTGATCTTGTTTCGCCTTCTCCTTGGCTTTCCAGCTAAATTCATGGTTTAAAATTGAATGAAATAAGGCAACTTCAGATCTGCTGTCCCCAGAGTTCTGTAGCATTGATTTTCAGGTCTGTGCAGTGGGAACGACTGAGGTAAACTCCTCTAGTGCATGATTTCTGAAAATGTGTGGAGAATTAGGGCAGTTCAAATCCTTGAAGGAAACGGCGATCATGGAGAATTTGATTGAGATGCTGTTTGTAGTTCTGGGATAGGTGTGGAAAAAAAGGTCAGGAGTAAAATATTAAGGTAGTCAAGTGAAAAAAAAAATAGCATTTAGCAACCTCCATTGCTATTTGCCTTGTGTTTGCATGAGGTTCCTATGGGTGTGTTGTGTGTAGGACTCACCTCACCCAGCATTAAATTCCCAGTGCTTGGATGCAACTGCTTGAGCTTCAGATCCTGGGATCCTTCCCAGGCTGGTGGAATAAAAAGTCACTGAAAAGGGCAGTTCACCCAACCTGTTCTGGATGTGTTTTGCATCATTCCTGGGAAATGCTGTGTTGTGTTTTTTGGCTGTAAGATCTTGTTGGCTGCGGGTCTTCATTGGCCATGGAGCAAAGCAGCTGCAGCCAGCTGAGATGCAGGCGACCACCTGGAAAATGCTTGCAATGGGGTACTCTGCCTGTGACCACAGACAGCTCTTGAGCCCCAGATTTGATGGAAGGGGAGCAATCTCAGAAGATATTTGTTCATGAAAAAATGTCCAGAAAGAAACCTCAGTTGTGCTTCCACTGAGAAGAGGATGCAGACTGAGATCTGCAGTCCCTCATGCCCAGTAATTCCCACTGGGAAACACTTAACCCAGATTGCTTATCGATTACAACAAGCAAACCCAATCATCCATGAGTAGAAATACAGAGAAAGGCAGCTCTTACTGTGTGGTACACACAGAATTATGTATTTTCAACCCAAGAATCACTAAAGTGCTATTTGCTGTCTTAGTTGCCCATTGGCTAAAGAACCCACCTGGTGTGATTTTGGCCAAGAGAGTAAAAGACTGAAGATTTAGGAATCTTGGATCCATGCTAGGGAAGGACTGTGTTTTTGGTCCATCTCTGTTAAAAAAAGAAAAGAAAAAAAAGCAAACAGAAAACAGTAGAGGGTACATCATTCTCCAAATATTAGTGCTTTGATGTCTTTTAATGTCACTGTTGCCCAGAGAAGTGGTTGATGCCCATCCCTGGAGACATTCAAGATCAGCCTGGATGGGGCTCTGAGCACCTGGTTGAGCTGTAGATGTCCCTTTTCAGGGCAGGGGAGTTGGACCTTTAAAGGTTTGGACCAGCTTGAACAGTTCCATGATTCTATGACCTGAGATCCCTGAGACATTCATATAAGCCTTGCAGCAGCAACAGAGGAGCTGTGGGATGCTCTCACCTGTATTGAGATGTTACTGGAGGTCGGTTGAGATAACTCAGAGCATTTCCCACAGCTCTGTGTTTAAAGAGGTGAACCCAGTCTGAGCGACTACTTATCTTGTTATTGGAGTTATCTTTCATGCTTATTTTTGTGATTAGGGAGTAGAAGGCTTTGTAGGAACTCGAGATAGCATGCTGTGATTGGCAGGGCGTGGGAGACGTGAATCCATAAATCTGTGCCAAGGCATAATTGCTCGAGAGAGTTTTTTTTCCTAGCTCTATCCCAGTGAACATATATCACAGCATTTCTAGGTGGGCCCCTTGAAGACCTGAGAAAATCACTTGCTCTGTGCAGTGGGAAAACAGCACAAGGTCACCAGGAATCATACTGGAATCACAGATTCCTAGCTGAGGGATAGAAAGGGTCCCAGGGTGTTTTTGGTCATTGGGATGCAGGCCTGAGGTGCAGAGCAAGCCACGTCCATGTCGTAGGTAGATGGTTGGACTTGATGATCTTGAAGGTCTCTTCCAGTCTTAACGATTCTGTGATTCTAACTGCTTTCATGCTCCTTACCTGGGCTGGAGACGCAGTCCTGTCCCTGCGCAGCCACGGCAGAGACAGAAATAAATTGTTCTAGACAGGTAAAAGAAGATCCCCTCCCCTATTTTCATCTTCCTGCCTCTAGCATTAGTTGCCTGAGACATGGCTTGCTGTGCTGTTATTGTTGCTTTTGTTTTATTTTTGTTTGCAGAGACAAACCCTCAGAGGCCAGCTTTGCAGCGTAACAAGCAAAATCCAGCTGACAGGTAAAGACAGGCCTGGAGAGGCGAGCTGGGTCATATGGGCTCATATGACTCATATTTGAGAGGCAAAAGCTTCCTCCCCCACTCTTTCCCATCTCGTCCTCACAACAAAACACACTGCACAGCATCAAAACAGTCCCAAGAAGTCTCTTGTCAAAGCCACTAGCAGTGATAAGAGGTGCATTTCCCACTGGGGGGCCAAGCCCTGAGATAAGTAGAGATGCTCTTAAAGGACACGGCTCTATGGGCAGCGCCGTGAAGTGCCAGGAGACATCTGCAGGAGAGGGAAATGTCTGCCTCTGGAGATCTGTTGGGGTGATTATAGCTGAGCTGTGGGCAGAGCTGAGCTCCACAGTAAAGCCGTGTGTCTCCAAATGCGGAGAGGGGCAAAGCTGTGGTCAGTAGGGCTGCCCTTTGGGTCCATGGTTGAAGGGAGTGCAGCGATGTTTGCATACCTGCATCTGGGAGCTGAGAGACCCCAGTTTCCACAGGTTTTCCCTGCTAAGCATTAAAATGGATGCCTGTTTTCATTTACCTGTACATCTCTTACACTCCTCGTCACCAGACAGTTCCAATTTGGGTGCCAGCTATGGAGGAAACACGAATGTACATATCAAGCAAACAAGGGGCGAAGGGGTGTCACAGAATCGGATTCATTAAGGTTGAAAAAGACCTCTAAGATCCCAAGTCCAACCCAAACGCACCCCACCATGCCCACTGACCACATCCCTCAGTGCCACATCCCCACAGTTCTGGAGCACCTCCAGGGACGGTGACTCCACCATTGTCCCAGTGCCTCATCACTCTTTCGAGGAAGACATTTTTCCTAATATCCAACCTGAACCTCCCCTGGTGAAACTTACCTTTCCTTTACATGTGGTCCCTGATGAAGATAGCTCATCACTAAAGAAATACAATCCCCTTAGCACCAGAGAAGCATTTCATGCATTATCACAGTCTTTGCTAGCATAGAGTTCTTTTGCCTTCACAAACACTCCAAGTTCACAGAATTTCCCCCAGGAGCTTTAACACATGCATTTATTTTAATGCAAAGTGTGCTTCTCATGTATTTCGTTGATGCAACCAACCTGTGGCCTATGTGAATATTTCTTGGGCATTGGTCAAGTAGGATTAGCAACTGCAAGCACCTTGTCCATGCGAGGTGAAGCAAGTCTGCATGAGAAATAAGGCTGTGATGCATGTAAAGTCATTTGAGATGACCTAAGTTACCTAAGATGTCTGCATGGAGCTGTGCACAGCACTGGCATAGGGGAGAAAAAAGGAAGCTTGGACCACTGTAGACTTCATCCCAGCTCCAAACAAAACAAGGGAAATATTTTCTTCCTTACTTTTCTTGTGTGCAAATTTGTGAAAGATCTGTTCTGATAATTTTCCCACTCCAGAATAGACTGCACATTCTAACTGCTTGATCAGGAAGGGTTAGGAGGAAGTTTTTCACACAGAGGGTGGACAGGCACTGGAACAGGTTGCCCAAGGAGGCTGTGGATGCCCCATCCCTGCAGGCATTCAAGGCCAGGCTGGATGTGGCTCTGGGCAGCCTGGTCTGCTGGTTGGAGACCCTGCACACAGCAGGGGTTGGAACTGGATGATCACTGTAGTCCTTTTCAAGCCAGGCCATTCTATGATTCTATGGTTACCATCCAGAGCCCAGTTGTAGGTGGCTTGCAAGACTTTGCAATAGGCTTTGGGATTCCTGGATGAACAATAGACTGGGATTGGCTCTTGACATGGAGTGTGAACTCGTCTTTTGTTGTCTTAACTGCATCTGTCAGCTTAGATATCAGCCCAGAGCTTGAAGTTTTGCAGTCCAGTAAAGAGAAAAGTTCACTTTTGGCTGCAATTTTTGGTCACCGTGAGTAAAGCAGCAGGAACTTAAAAAAAGACTTCGGTCTTAAAGATTTCATAAATAGCTGCTTTCAGACACAGATAAGCAGCTGAAATCTTGCTCGAGCAGCTCCAAAAATAAATGGCTTCCTGCTCCTTCAGCTCAAGAGAAAATCAACAGCTTCTATGCATGAGCAAATTAATTTTTACCACTTGCAAAGCCCCTGTGATGGATGATTATGCATACGAAAGTGATATTGCTAGCGGGATAAAGGGGGGTTCTCCCCAGGCTTTTGGCCAGGCTTCCCGTGCTGCTGATGTTTTCCTTGGCATTTCTGCTGAAGCTTAGCTGCTCCAGGGGAAGACTTTGCTGGCAGTTTTCCCAAACCAACCCTGCTGTGACAGCTTCGTGCTGTTGCCTGTCACTGCCATGTGCGATGCCCATCTCTTGGGGTTGGGAAGGCAACGGCTGGGTGATCCTCAGGTCACCTTCATCCAGGCTGGATATTAGGAAGGATTTCTTCTTAGATAGAGTGGTGGTTGGGCACTGGCACAGCTGCCCATGGAGATGGGGGAGTCGCTGTCCCTGGAGGTGTTCCAGAGCCATGGAGATGTGGCACTGAGGGGTGTAGTCAGTGGGCATGGGGGGGATGGGTTGGGCTTGGGGATTTTAGAGGTCTTTTCCAGCCTTAATGATTTTATGATTCTACTATTCTATTTGCTGAGCCCTGGGCTCAACTGGGACTTCAGCAACAGAAAAGATAAAAGGTGCCTGTGGCCAGCCTTGGTCTCTTTTAAAAGGGGAGGAAATAAGGACATGAAGAAAGATAGCAGTTCTAGAAGCCTTAACCCAACTGGATCTGGGGTTCCCAGGGCTCTGCATCACGCTTCGAGTAGCAAGGAGCCTCTATTCTGCATCTCACCAGGGTCTGGATTACCCGTGTCACATCAGACCTGGACTCTGACTCATTTTCATAGAATCATTAAGGTTGAAAAGGACCTCTAAGATGACGCAGTCAACCATCAGTTTGTCCACACAGTGCCCAGTAAATTATGTCCCTCAGTGCTGCATCTCCACGGTTCTTAAACACATCCAGGAACAGTGACACCATCACTTCCCTGGGCAGCTTGTTCCAGTGCTTGATCACTCTTTCTGAGAAGAAATTTTTCCTGATATCCAACCTGAGCCTTCCCTGGCACAACTTGAGGATATCACCTCTCATCTTTGTCTCTTTTACCTGGTGCAGAGGCCGACCCCTACCTCGCCACAGTCTCCTTTCAGGCAGTTGTACAGAGCCATAATGTCTCCCCTGAGCTTCCTCTTCTCCAGACTGAACCATCCCAGTTCCCTCAGCCACTCCCCATAAGGCTTGTGCTCCAGACCCTTCACAGATCTGTTGCCTTTCTTTGGACATGCTCAAGGGATTTTGGATCAGTGCTGCCATGTACACCGTTTTCCATCTGGCAAAGCACAGATGTTGGTCCTACTCTCCAGCTGTCCCAAGCTGTCCCTGGAGATATCTCTTAGGATAATGGATCTTCACGACCAACGCAATGGAGGAGCCCATGAGGCCACAGCAGCTTTGTCCCACCACAAGGAGCTGAGGACAGATCCTGGCCAGCCACACTGCAGGGCACCTTATCCATGCTGAATTATGCAGTGGTTGATCCCGTGCCATCTCCGTCTCAGAAGGATGCAATAGATTTCCCTTCCCACCCAGCATCACACATCAGAGTTTGGGTTTCCAAAGCGCCCTAGCGTCTGCCGAGCCTGTTGGTGTCAGTGGGAGCTGCTGGCACCCAACCAAAACTGTGCCCATTCAAGGTGACTCAGCTGAAATACAGAATTAGCCAGAAAGGTAGGGCTGAGTTGGAAGACTTGAACAGTTCTGCCTTGATTTTAATTCTGGCCATGCATATCCTTGCAACGTTACAAAAGCTGCTACACAGACTGCGGAAGGCAGAGACACACACACACATCTGATTTTCAGAGTAGTACAACAGACAAAAGGGCCATAGATGGGCCATAGCATCCCACAGAGAAAAGGTTGGCTTCCACATGATTCAGGAATGTCCTAGAGATCAGCTTTATCTATTTATATATTTATTCCGGCTGGCATCTGTGAATCACTGCTAATAGCAAAGGGTTGCATAATTGCAATGAGGATGCTTTTGTGATGGTTCTGACCAAAGAAAAATACATCTATTTTGGCTTGTGTCTATGAATAGCTACTCTTCTCTGACTCTCTGCATTTGCAAACCTCAGATACTACTGAAAATAAGATATGATTGGCAGGTACAACCTGATTAGCATGTACAAATTGCCGTGGCCTTTCTCCAAGCAATCATTTGTACAAATTGTTTCCTCTGCTTCGTATTTGAACAGCAGCAGAGCTATTAGGTAAGTTGAGACTCGAGAAGAAGCAGCACGAGGCGAATGCTCACACCATCTCATTTCACACCCTTCTGAGTGTTTGGCTTTTTCTGAACTGTGCTCTTTTCCCCTCCCTCAGAAAAAGGCCAAAAAGGCTTTAGGCAAAGAAGGAACTGTTTTATGGTGCTTTTTTTTTTTTTCTCCTGAAGATAATCCTAGCTTTTTCCTTTCTAATTTTTTTTTTTTTTAACAATCTTCTTTATTTTTTTTTTTTTTTTTCCTCGCAGCAGCTGTTCCTAAAATATTTGCTCATTCTGGGTTTTCAAACAGACAAAAAATATCTTTCAAAGTTTTGAGCGTGTGTATTTCATTCCAAATTGCATCAAAATGGAAGAAGGGGAAAGGAAGAGAACCTTGCCTGGTGGAAAGCGCTTCAGAGTGGGCTGGGATTTTATGCCTCCTTTCCTTTCCAAGCCAGGAATAGGTTTCATGGCAATTTTTTTGAGTCATTTCATTTCTGCACACTGCTCTTAAGACATTTGCCAGTGCCAGTCGTGGAGATGCAAGCCACGAGTCGGATATGCCAAGCAGCTGAGACTGGCTCCAAAGATGTGCGCTCCCTCCCACTCATAGGAATAATTTGCTTGGCTTTATGGGATTTGGAGATTGTGTTGCACCATTCCTGGCAACCAAGAGCGATCAGACAGTGGGATTTTAGCACGGTCTGTTGTGAGAGGACATGGGGAAATGGTTTCTAAGTTAAAAGAGGGGAGATTTAGGCCAGGTATAAGGAAGAAGTTCTTTACAAGAAGGGCTGTGAGGCACTGGAAAAGGTTGCCCAGAGATTTGGAAACATGGTGGATGCCTCAACCCTGAAGATGTTCAAGGTCAGCCTGGATGGGGCTCTGAACACCTGATGGAGCTGTGGGTGTCCCTGTTATTGCAGGGGAATCGGGCCAGACAGCCTTTAAGGGTCCCTTCCAACTGAAATCATTTTATGATTCAGTGATTTCCATGGTGGTGAAGGTTCCTTTGGCTCCAGGAGACCAACGCTTAGGACCTTCCTGTTCCCTGTAGGCAAAACGAGGGGCAGCTGGAAAGTGAGTCAGGGGAACCCCTATCACTGGCTCCTTTTGGGTGAGGATGTCACCCCGAGGAATTTGATCCTACCCAACGTAATTACAATAACAGCAGCACTTTGTAGAACAGCCCATCCAAATTTCATAGGCTTTTGAATCAATAATTAGGCATCTTTAATGCCGGTTACGAATACCGAGCTGAATTCTGGCTGCAACCTTAATTAAAAACATCTCGCAGCAGGATAAATAAATAATTCCCTTTTAAGTGTGAGGCCATTTTGTGCTTCAGACTCTGCTGGGCTGCAGGAGGGCTGGTGTGTGGGAGAGGCACGATAGCTCTGCCTCGATGAGATAAGCACTGGAGAGGCAGCATGCGTTCTCTGATGCACTGCAAACCACGGGTCTTCCTGAGCTCTGCAGACTTTCTGGCCACGATCGCTTTGCTTTTTCTCTGCTCTCTCAGTGATACGTAAGATATATTTATTTCTACCCTGGTCGGTTCTCTGAGGGCTTAAAAAAATAGAGCGTGAGTGGGTGGGTGGGTGAGGGGAAGAGGAGGCGCTGGGAAGCCAAGAGAAGCGTGTTGCGTTGACGCAGTCATCATCTCCCATTTGCACAGGGATTGTGGTGCAGTGCTGCCCATCCCAAAGCACGGGTCATCCCCTGAGCCCAAAATGCCACGTGGGATACGAGGCATCATCCTAAAGGGCTCTTCCTGGCCGTGACATTTGTGCCGATAACTCAGACGGTGATGCAAAATGAGTGATGGCTTCAGCTGGGAAAAAGGTTACTGGTGTAAAGTGTAACGAAACAGGGCACACAAAAACACTGTGAGTCATGTGGGAAGTGCTCTGAACAGTGTTTCTGAAATAAATGAAGAAGTTTCAGAGGCCACAATCCAAAATGAGCTTGGAACAAGAGCGCGTATGTCAGTTCAGATCAAGGAGAAGATGAAGGCAAAGCAGGATCCCGAAATGACAGTCCTTAAGGAGCGATGCTGAGAAATTCAAGTCAGTGAAACCATAAACAGGTTTTCAAAATGCATTGCTGCATGGAAAATCTCTGAATATGTGTATCTGGGTGACAGCTCCAGGTTTACTGGACAAGTTTGAGCTTTGGAATGGTAATTGGTGATATAAAGGAATAGAGGAATAGGAAAAATACAGGGTAGTGCCTGAGCAGAAATGTAGAATGGATGAATCCAATGAATCGATGGCCCCGATAAGCACTCTGTGTTGCTTCTCTTATTGAAAGCTTGGAAAATGTGAGTTATGAAATGGGAATTTCTGATCTGAGGTGAAAAGCCAGCTCTGTTTTGGATAGCTAACCTTGTCGTGGAGTGCTGAAGCAGCCAGCATTCCAGCTGGCACAGGAAATTTAATTAAAATCAGACCTGGGGATGGGGTGTGACTGGAGTAAACAGCAAGTAGTCTCTCTGTCTGAAAGAGCAAAAAAAAAAATGATCCATGCAACTACAGACCTTGTAGTCTGCCCTCAGTTGTTCATTGAGGAGCAGTGTTCAGGCTGGAGTTGGGAAGAGGGATGGGGAAAAAACCCTGGGGAAGAAGCAACTGAGCCCCAGCTTTGGACTGGCTTCAAGGTGAGCAGGAAGGTTTCCATCCCAGTCCACAGCAATAGGATGAGAGGTGATGGCCTCACATTGCACCGGGGGATGGTCGGGTTGGACAGGAGGAAAAATTTCTTCTCCTAAAGAATGGTCAGGCAATGGCACAGCTGCCCAGGGAATGGTGGGGTCACCATCCCTGGAGGTGCTCCAGAACCATGGGGATGTGGCACTGAAGGACATGGCAGTGGGCATGGTGGGGTAGGACAGGAGCTGGATCTGGGGATCTTCTCCAACCTTAATGATTCTATGGTTTTATGATGGGACTCTGAAGGCAGTCCCAATCCCCAGTGCATCTATTAATTGTGGAGCACACTCTGTATTTTGCTGGCTGTGGTTTTGGTGAGCACAAGGGTCATCCCCCCAGCTTTCCAAAGGTTCTGGCAAAAGTTGAGTGTCTGCACGTTGATTCTTTATGCTGGGACATACAGGGACTGATAACATTTAATGCATTTCTTGTTGTTTGAAGGTGAACATTTATTCCCCCGCAATATTTAACACCTTGCTATGGATCCTGAGGAATATCTGCAGCTTGATCATTATAATTAACAATAACACCATGCTGCAGGGGATGAGACTTCTCTAAATGCTTTCAATTGTTAATGACTCAGACCTTAAGGTTTAATTCATCCTATTCCCTCCTCATTAATTAAAGGCACTTGGTCTCAGCCAGATTAAAAAAGAGAGACTCAAGGCAGCTGTTACTGCCATGGCACTTCCATAAAGGTTATCCCAGCCCCAGATACTTTGGGAATGGGGATCACCGTGGGCAATAGTTTGCTCCATCTGACTGGCTGCATAGATGGAAAATGTGCAACGTGGTGATAAACCTCCCTTCCAGAGCTCCTTAAATCCCTTTCTTTACAACCCAGAGATTATGGCTACAGCTTGATTTCAGCTCCGATTCCTTGATAGCCAGGGATTTCTTATTTTGCAGCTGTCAGATTGCATTTGCCACATGCAGAGCTCTTCTATTTCGTCTGTCTCAGATATCCTGGGGTTTTATACCTGAGTTTATGTTGTCTGAAACTCCCTTAGAAATACAACGAAGCCCAAAATAATTGTGTTTATTAAAACTCGTATTGCAGTTTTACTGCCAAGAGGTAGCAGAGGTCAGGACCTGGTGGGACGCTTTCCAGGCAGAAAAGGGGTCAAGTGAAAAAAAATCAATGCATTTTTAAAGGTGGGTCATATATCTGCAGCAGTGCTGTATCAAATCCAACTATCATTTCCAAGATCTAGATAAGATCCAACCCAGACTCCACTTGAAATTTAGTGAAAGTGAAAATTTATTTGCACTACTCTATTCAACAAGAGTAGAGTTGAAGCCAAAGGCGCCTTTGGTTGGTGGCACCTTCTCAGCCCCTTTCCATATATCCTTATATATTTTCAGTCCTTCCAACTTGGCAGTGGTTTGGTGCCTGTGCCAAAATGCTGTTCGGTAATGGAAGGCTTTGTCAGTCCCCTCCAGGGAATACATGTGAATAAGAGGGGTTTGGCACGAGGTCTAAATGATGGCACATTCTTTGGGCAGAGCACAAAAAAAATAAAAAAAAAAGAAATCAAATAATTTTTCTCTGCTTGAAAAAAAAATAGTGCTTTCATGTTAGACTGCAAATATCCTCCTGGTATTTTTGTATCTCCGGAGTAGCTTGGAAATGAAAGCAGCTTTGCAGAAAAGGCTTCAGAGGGAAATTTGTAGGGGTCTGAATTATCTCCCTTGGTCCTGCCTGGATTCAGGCAAAATTGGGAATTTTTGCTGCAGAAGTTAAAATCTGCTCAGGGATTTGAACCCACTCCCTGTCCCTCCCTGGGCCCCTGCTGCCGTGGGAGAATCACATGTTCTTTACCCTTGAAAACTGAAAAGCACACACAGAGATTGATTCATCCTTTGCCACTTGATAAAGTGGATAAAGAGAAATTTAAAACCTCTGCACATTTCAGAAGATGCCACTTCTCCAGGTTTGCTTACCTCCCTACAGCAATTGCTGCTTATAACAAACTCAAAGCAGCAAGAACCAAGTTATCAGTGGTTAATCCTATTAAAGCAGGCACGAGCTGAGGCATAAGGTGTGTTTCTCTCCTCCACCAGTCACGGTGCCTGCCAAGTTATTTCTAAGACCCTTCACCTCATCTGTGATGTTTTGCTGAGCTTGACCAGTAGGTTCAAAAGTTGGTAGCAGTGGGATGGACACAGAGACAGGGTGGACAGATGGACAGAGATCACAGAATGGCCTGGGTTGAAAAGGAGCACAGTGCTCATCCAGTTCCAACCCCCTGCTGTGTGCAGGGTCACCAACCAGCAGACCAGGCTGCCCAGAGCCACATCCAGCCTGGCCTTGAATGCCTGCAGGGATGGGGCATCCACAGCCTCCTTGGGCAACCTGTTCCAGTGCCTCACCACCCTCTGGGTGAAAAACTTCCTCCTCACCCACACTTCAAAGATCCCTATTTGCACTGCTTTGCGCTGATCTAAGTGCACATATCTGGAGCATTGACTGTGTGTACAAGCAATCACTGTACGTCAGCCCACAGCTGGATTTTCTTTGGGTTCATTATTCAGCACGAATATTTTGGCTTAGAAAAGATCTCTTTCACCATGATCTCACCATTTGATGCTCTGTGCCATATTTGGAGTTCTGTTTTTATATACATAATTTATGTACATATTTATATATGTAAGTTTTGAGTGAAATCTTGTGAGTGCAACTACATGTGTTCCACAGTGAACATATTCCCAGGGACACAGGGAGAGAGCAGAGTTCAGCAGAGCTGCCATGGGAGAACCAGAGCTCCAGGGGAAAGCCAAGGTTCTCTTCAAGAGTTTTTACAATGGTCACAAATCAAAGAATCATTTGAGTTGAAAGGGACCCTTGAAGATCATCTGTTCCAATACCCCTGCTTGGAGATATTATTTAGCAGAGGGTTGTTGGAGCTACTAACCGTAGTATGTTAGGCTGTGGTTGGACTTGATGATCCTTGAGCTCCCTTCCAACCTGTGTAATTCTATGATTCTATGAATGGATTGTGAAATCCACAGCTCGACAGGATGTTCAGAGCCCCATCCAGCCCGACCTGGAGTGTCTCCAGGGATGGGGCATCCATTCCTCTCTAAATCAGAAAGAAGTCCTTTCTCTGGAGTCACAGAAATATAAAAAGAATATATGGAAGATCTGATTTTTTTTAAGCTAACTTCCATGATGACAACCAACTTGACCCCAGAGGGGAAAAGAGCTAAGAAAGCCTTCCCAAACCAAACTTCATCCAGATTTCAGGGCTTTTACAATGAAGCCAGAGGTTTGTTTGGGACATCTGAGAAGAAATTCTTTGCTGCCTGCCTATGTGTGAGATATCTGCAGCTTAATGGAACCTCCAGCCCTTCCAACGCATGGTGCCAATATCCCACCATGCCCTCAGATCCCCCACACCCCATCAGATGATGGAATTACAGCAGTGCACCCACACATGGCATGGGAGAACAGATGGAAACCCACCGTGCCTACGTAAAAACCAACATGCAGTTAAGCAGCCAATTTCTTCCAGCACAGCAGGACTGAACCCATAACAAGCTGCTCAGCAGCTCCTGCCCCATCCAGCATCACACTGTGCACATGATTCACTGCTGGCACTCCTGTGTTTTTAGTGCACAGATGTTATAATCAAACAGTCCCACTAAAGCCCCCAAGACTTGAGTATCTGCAGTCATTATAGCACCAGGAATGCATATTGAGCAACTGTTTAAGTTCTTCAGAGGGCAGAAAAGAAATTGAGGTGAATGCAGGATTACTGTAAGGGTGTTTGAGTGTGACAGAAGGGTATGCAGGGTTACAGAGAAAGGCTGCGGTCACCAATGGGCATTGTGAGGTGATGGGGACCATGATGCTATCACCTGTCATGGTGGGAAGAAGCCACCACACCAGCCCACGAGCACTTTAGCCTCTTTCTCCATTGCCAACTGGATTCTCGGTTTCATTAGGCCAAGCATGGCCAACAGGTTAAGGGAGGTGATCCTTCCCCTCTGCTCAGCTCTGCTGAGGCCTCATCTGGTGTGCTGGACCTGGTTCTGGGTCCACAGTACAAGAGCGCCATAGACATAGCCCAGCACAGGACTGCAATGCAGGGCCAGGTGGACCAAGAGGGGCCTCCAGCATTGGCCAGGATGGAGTTCCTGGATCCTGGCGTTTCTGGGATGTTTGAAATTCTTTGCCACTACAGTCCCGGGATCCCAGAGATGTAGCAATCCTCACAGTGATGGAAGGAAAGAAGTCTCACCACTATTATGCAATTCTTTCCAGGCCTCTTAGAATCACTAAGGTTGGAAGAAACCTCTAAGATCACCGAGTCCAAGCATCCCCACCATGCCCTCATGGCCCTCAGTGCTGCATCCCCACAGCTCTGCAACACCTCCAGGGATGATGACTCTATCACCTCCCTGGGCAGCCTGTGCCTGGCAAATTTTTCCTAATATCTAACCTGAACCTCCCCTGGCATAAATTGAGACCATTACCTCTTGTAATTCAAATCATTCTTTCAGCTGTAAATGTTCTCAGGGAGAGTGTCCTTCTTTAGGACAAACTCTCCAATTGCAAGAATGCAAAGCACTGCAGGGCAGGAATCTATTGGGGGAGCAGTTGTGCCTGCAGAGAGCTCACAGTGCCTTGGGCATGGCTAAGCCATGGTTTTGGAAATTGCTTTCTGTCTCTTCCCCTTCTCTGCTCTTCTGGGGGTTGGCATCAGCCCAGGGTGGAGATGGCAATTTGTTTCTGGAAGCTCAGAGAAAGGTTCTGCTGTGCAAAAGGATGAAAAGCATAGATTTCTCTGTGGAATGAGCATCCTGGGGAGAAGCCAGCCTGGAAATGCCTTTGAGCTACCTTATTCTGATGGTATCTAACTACCACTTACACTACCTTACCACTCACCCTACTATCATAACACTGACTCATCACGAGGGCCCAGCACTGGGTTATAAGGAGCATGCATATTGGAATTAAGCAAAGTGAAGGCAAACAGGCTCATTCAGTGTATCGATATCTAACTACCTTTGTGAATCTCTCAGTCCTTCTTCCACGCTTCTGTTCCCCAGCATGATGGCCTGGAGGCAATAAAGGGTTTCTTAGACAGTGAGAATTATTTTCACTGAGAGAAAGGAAGAGAAGCTGCTATTTTATGCATGAAGATGCACGTATTTGCTTTGCAGTTCAGGAAGAAAAGAGAGATGGATGAAGATAAAAGGGGAAATAAACCCTGCCAGCAATTCAGCCACCGTGACAGGAGAAGGTTGTCTCAAGCAATTAGCAGAAGCAACCAACAGCAAGATTCAGTGGAAATGGGATCCCTGGGCATGCCAGCATTCATACATTCCTAAACCAGGTAGCTGGCCTCCTCATTTGGGAGGGTGGTCCTTTGGTCCTCTACTATGTTACCTGCAGTGCTGATGTAGTCTTTGAACTATTTGGACAAAAAAATTAAGGAAGACTGTGTCAAAGTTCTCCTTTTAGCTGTTTTTGCTGTGGGGTGGAGGTGAGTGACTGCTTTCATCTTGGAGGACTGCTATGGGCTTCACGTTAGCCCAGTCTTGGATGGAATATTTTTCATCCAGGCTTGGGTCCCTCCCAGTGAAAGGGACCTTGGGGAGCTGGATGTTCTGCCCAAACAGGAAGGAGTCTAATGCATCTAGGGAGCACAGATCATGAGGACAGTTAAAAGGAACTGAGATAACTTATTTTAGAAGGGATGGGGCTAGGAGGTCAGGAAAAGATCAGCTTCCCAGTAGCTAAAGCATTGTGACATATAGGACTGACTGAATGCTCTTGACATCCACTAAGGAAGGGCAGGACAGAACATAAAAAAAGAAAGATTTTTTTGTCTAGTAGTTAGGAAGCATGAAAGGCTGTGAAAAGACTTGGAACTAGCTGTGAATATTTAAGGCTTTCTCTGGGAGCAGGCATCAGAAATAGGTTTAAAATACCACTTTGAACAAACAAGTCCTATTAGTGACCAGAATGACCACGCTGTGGGGTCAAAGTTACAGGACAAAATCCACAGGCTTGTAGCTCACAGAGGAGTATCTCCATCCCAGTAAGAAAAGAAAGTGAACAGATGCTTCTTTGGGGCTGTCCAGATGGCCAAGTAGCTGCAAAAGGCATAAAGAAGGATCATAGCCTACAGCAGCTTTCAAGTAGCCGAACAGATCTAAAATGAACAACGACCTTCATAAACCCACTCAATGTAAAATACACCCTTGCAGCAGGGTGAAGATGAGGGGGAATCTCTGTCTCTCTCACGACACAGATATTTCAGCCACAAAAAGGATTTCGGAGTGAGAACAATGTACAGTCTGCTCTCACCACCAGAAAATCCACTTTTCCACACCAACTTCTTGCTTTCTAGGCAGGGTGCCAATGGGTACCTGGCAGCCCGCTTGCAGGGCACCACTCCTAATCACATTAGAGGAAAAGCACTTCCTTGGAAGGGAGACAGACATTGCAAAGAAAGGAGAATGTGGGCTGATCTTGCTAAGGGAAGTGAGCAAAATTACCACCCAAAGTGTGGTGTGAAACTTAGCACTGCAGAAATGGCATCTTTGTCTCCAGATGCTTATTAGATACAGAGAGCCTGGAGACATTCGTAGAAACAATAGATGATTGGGGTTTTGGGGAGGTCTTGCATCCATCCTATGATTCCATCAATCCCATGATTCTATGATCCATTCTCCTTCTACAAGGACCATCCCCAGTCCTGGGGAGAATTATCTGTCCCAGCTCATAAAACCTTCAGGAACAGACCTGATGTGACCTGCTGGTGTCCACAATGGCAATAAGGCTTTTGTTTTGCCTTTAACTATCCTACATTGGAACTTTTCTATATCACCATGGAAAAGAGTGACTCTAACAGCAGAATTGTGTAAAACATTGATCTCTGCCATCAGAAAACCTGGGACTGTTCATTTTACAGATGGTGTAACTACAAAAGGCAGCTATGTTTAGGCAGGTTCCCACTTACCTGGTTGCTGGAAGGACTTGCAAATGTCAGGACCCAAGAAGTTATAGATGTTATGGTCACATCTGCAGCACTTCCAGAGGAATTCCTATAAACCAGCATGTGAAAGGAAAGAACGGCATATAGGCAATGGGAAACATGGTCAAGCAGAGGCAATATACTGATTTTGGGGAGAAAATGTCAAACAAGCAAAGGCAGAGAGAAGAGCAGGGCAGATCTCAAAGGATGCATGTACCTTGACACACTTGAATGAGTCCCACCACACCTTTTGCTTGCACAGCCACGCAAAACCTCCTGCTATTCCATGTCTACTCCACATCCATCACTCCTCCTTACTGTTTCTCCCATTAGGTGAGAAGTTCTTGGAGCCCAGAGCTTTGATGCCTTTACAGCACTGCTACAGAGGAGCTCTGGTATTAAATGGTTTGTTTAGGGTCTGGTGCTCAGATGCAGCACAGCACAACTTGGACATTATCAGTGCTTTTGGAGGTTTTGGGTCAGTAGATGGTCATGTTATGAAGTAATCCAAAAGCCATTTAGAAAATGACTTCAAGAAAAGACTTGATGTGGCACTTTGGGGACATGGTTTAGTCAGCATGGTGGTGATGGGTTGGGTTTGGGCTTGGTGATCTCAGTGGTTTTTTCCAACCTCAATAGTTCTATGAAAATACTTACAAACAGACCTTTAAGATTTCCTAAGTTGTGTGTTTAAATGCCTTCCACATAAAACACTCCTCATTAAAAAATCATTACAAATTTCTTTCTCTGGAATCAAACTCTCTTTGATGTAAAACAACGTCTTCCATGGGAAAACTCCAAGCGTTTCAGTGGAAGATGTCCAGCCAGCTCTCATGTCAGATCTCACTGGAATGGTTCACATGCAATAAAATGAATGCTCCTCTGCAGTGAAATGCATGTAACAGAATTAGCTTTTGCAAAAGGAGAAAGGTCTGGTCAACCACCCAGTTATTAAGAAATTAAGTTACTTTCTGTGAAAGACTCTTGCCTATCACAGTGTAAAGTTGCTCAAATGCTTTTCTGCTGGCAGGGCTCCTAATCCAAGTGAGGACTGATGTCAAGTTAGGGCTCTTGCTTCTGAATCTAGCAGCACAAAGTGAATGAAGAGGTGCATGAAATGGAAAAGACAAGATTGTCCCTTTTCACAGAGGAGGGAAGAGCTTCTGAAGAGCTGGGCTTTCACAGCTTGCCAGTTGGAAGCAGAGCCGCTGGATGAGTTTTATTTGATGTGAGCAGATTCCTCCTACTGCTGCACTTGAAAGGCAGATGGAAAGACCTTAATCTGGTCACTCCTGTTTTAAATTATGCATCCTCCATCTGCTGACTAGAGCACAGACATGCTGACAGTAACTGCTGCTCTTCTTAAAATAATCTCCCTGCTGCATCTTCTACTTGTGGAGAGGTTTACACATCTTCCACCTATGAATGGTGTCTGCACACAACACCTGAAAGCCTCTCTTGAGGGCCAGAACCCAACCTTGAGCCCTGCAACACTGGAAATCTCCAACTCCTGATCCGTAATACTACTTGCAATGGGTCTTGATGGCTTTTGAGACCACAGCAGCCAAGCCTGGTTTCCCATCTAGTTGGAGCTCGTGGGAATCTGGATTCAGATTCCAGCATGTGGGTCCATGGAACAGAACCAGAACTTGGATGGGGACTGATGCAGCGTGCTGCACTTGCAGACACCTCGTGTCCCTGCCTGTACTCCACACTGAACACTCTCAATCCTTTGCCCCTTTCTTCCAACTCTAAATCAGTTCTGTCAGCTCCTTAATTATTTTAATTTTTCTTCCTTCTCCAAATCCCTCAAATATATTTCATACATAGGGTACAGGCTTAAAAAGGAAAGCTACTGCTGTGCCCTTTCCTCTGAAATATTACCAGAGAAATGTATGCATTTCATCTCTACCGTTCATTTTCCCAGACAGTTTTTGCTCTGAAGGAGTTTGAAACAGTAATAGGCTGATGGCTACTTTCCAGCTCTATTGATTAACAGTGAGTGGTCAAGATCTTCAGTGTCTGAGAATATATCCAGAAATAGGGACAGGTGAATTATTGCATTTTCCCATACAGGGAAGGAGCAGGGGACGATGAGACCTACAAGAGGGAGTCCAGAAGATCAGCCTACCCCGCCTGGGTGCAATGTCCCAGCGTGGGGAAAAATCAATGATTATTTGTTTTAGCACAAAACAAGGCTAAATCATTTACAGATCCTGTGATTTCAGAGCGTTTCTGTGGGTTCCTCCAAACATGAGGCAAAGAAGAGGGTTGGAACTAGATGATCCTTGAGATCTCTTATAACCCAACCCATTCTAAGGCTTGGCGGCCACCATTGCCCCTCCATCTCAGTGCTCACCTGATAGAGGTGCAATTTTTCCACCGACCTCCCAAGAAGGTATTTTTACTATCAGGAAGACTGAGAATTTTTGAAATTAAGTGCTCTCCTGGGATTAAAAAGGATTTTCTCATTTCTCCCATGGCATCCTAACACTGAAGAATGAGGGAGGGCAGATGCCACGGGCGATGGCAAAGAACTGGTCCTCACAGTGTGCACAATGAGCCTGTGAGGAGTTGGGAGTGAAGTTGGAAGTGTTTGGATCTTCTCTGCAAGCTGTTGGTGCTGGGGGTGTTTCTGAACTGTCTTTCAGCTGGGCATCCAAGCGAAGTTTTTGTCTGCACATTAAGTGCTGCCACATCAGCCTCCAAGGCCATCAGAGCGCTAGAAAGCTGCCATTTCCAATCCCAATGCAGCTAATAGTCAGTGAATGCCTGCTTCTATGATATACATTACAAAACTCAGATCCTGGCAGGATTAATGCACTGTGAAAAAGACTCAAGATCTTCAGTGTGGCAGGATGCTATTTTAACGCATCAGCTTTATTGGGCCCATGAGTGCCCAGTTTTGGAAGAATCAGGAATCCTTAAATGCAAAGAAATGTAGTGAAGAAAAACAGAAATGACAGCAAAAAAAGATAAAAAGCACCTGTAGAAAGTAAACTATGACAAATTTTTTGGTTTTTGTCTGTCAAAATGCTTAAGTCAATAGCTAACTGAGAAGTACTAGCATCAATACATATTGGAAAGCTGTGGAGTCCAAAGGAAAACAAATCTTTGTGTACTATAAAGTGATACATGTGATATATATCACCAGGCAGCTGAAACACTACAAGAAAATCTTGAAGTAAAGGCATGTTCTTCATCTTTCTACTTATCTTTTTTATGGGATGAGATTGAACTTATATTATCTCCATTAAATCCAAGAGAATTTGCCAAGGGGGTTTCATCTGTTCTACAGAAATCTAAACTACCATTTGAAGACACAACATTTCCCACAACGTTTTTGCAGTAGGAATAATGCATCTCTTAGGCTGTCCTGACATATATCTTGCCCTGTTGACCCTCAGCTATGTATGTGCACCTCTCTTTTTCTCTTCCCCTTTCCTTGGAAGGTGCCTGCTTGTTATCCACATGCACTGACATCGCAGGAGGATCAGCAATTTACGTACTCACCCAGGCTTGGGTCAGCTCTGCTCTCTTCATTTCTGTCCACTGATCTCGACAAGAGTTGGGTTCGAGCCACATGGTGCCCCTGAGGATTACCCATGATCAACCTAGGGCTGAGATAATACTTGATCAGGTTTAGGATAAGCAATAAGGAGGAATAAACTAAAGCCATACATCTTTGACATTAGTAGTCAAGAAGCATCCCAGAGTGCTATTTCACTGATTTCAGTGGAATTATGTCATGCATTAATTGGAGCCAAAACCACAATACATATTTCAGTGCTCCTGAAAGCCCTCTTAGAATTTGTTCTCCAGTGGATGTTCCATTAAAAGAAAAATACACGATTTTTAGCCATTGATCAGAATATATTGTAGCACATCTGAGCAGAGAGATTACAGAATACCTCACGGAAGACTGACCTTTTGATGTGTGACAGAAAGATTGCTGGAAACGAGGGAACAATCCAAGACTTATTAACTGAGAGCACCCAGGGGCATTAAAATCACTGCATTATGGCAGGCTTGGACTCTCGCCGTGCCCTTTATGTGCAGCTAAAAGAGACTTGCAAAAGAAGCTCCTCTGAAGAAATAGGTACAATATTTTTGCAGCCAGCGACAAGAGAGTTTTGACAAATTTTAGATCAGCTCACTTGGAGGGAACAAAGGCTGCCGAAACGAGTCAAGTTCACTCTTCAGTAGTCATGACAACACTTTCAGGAACTCACAATTTAGGGAAGAAGAAAAGGAAATAAATACTGATTGGAGACACAAAGCTATCTATTATTGCTTGTATGTTATCTCTCACCATCTGTGTGGCTTTGAAGCTATGAATCCAATGCTTGGTAGCATCCTGGGGTCCTGGCACTACGTGGTACATCACAGCCAAGGTCAGAGCTCAGCAACTGCTGGGCAAATATAGGATCACTGTGCAGAAGTCCCATGGTCAGAGCCTGGGATGTTGTGGACTCATCATGAGAGCAATGGAAGAGGCCAGCTTCAGCTCCTTCCAGCTCTTCACCCGGGCCACTTTGGGAGATGATAGCATTGGTGGACAAAGGAAGGGTAAGTGATGGCTACCTGATATCCTGAGTGGCAACCCAGGTTTAAGATCTCTTTCAAGTTGACTTCCATCGTTCAATGTTACACCTCCCAGGGCTGCGTCGTAGGAACACAATGGCCGTCCTGAGGTAGGCAGAGTTGAAGGGATAGGTCCAAACTACTGCTGCTAAAGCAGAGCACTCAGACTTTACATTGAGGGCAATGAAGAACGCTGGGTACGCTCCATCCTGCTGGCCCCTGGCCTGGCGATGGCGTGGTTACAGGCAGCTGGAAGATAGGAATATCAGAAACAACACCGACTGCTTGCTAAATGGAAGCACATCTGTGCAAGTGCTTGCTTTGCAAGTCACATCTGTTCTTTGAAAGTCTATTTCCCTTCTTTCCATTCCCCCAGGAAGTTTGCTAGAGCATTATTAGATTTTCTTTTTCCTTTCTCTCTCTCTTTTTTTTTTTTTCCTTCATCTCTTTATATGTAATAGCTTCCCTCCAGCTAAATCTCTTCTTTGCTTCTTATCCAGAGAGCTTCTGCTAATGCCCAGCTGGACAAATGGAAACCAGAGTCCTCACTGGGCAGTGAGGCCAATGGAAGCTGGAAAGGCTGCATGGCAGGGGAAAAGGGATTGGGATTGACAGCCCTGGTGCCCAGGCTTCCTTTGCAACCCCTAAATGGAATTGGAAAATAAACAAACAAACAAACAAGCAGCAAAGAACCAAAATAACAGCAAACCAAACTGGACAGAAATTATGCTTTCATCTGTTTGTAGCACAATGAAGGTAGGTGTCAGAGCTGTGCTGAAGCAGGGCAGAGGAAATGAGAATCTTCCATGGAAACTAATCTGGAGAGGCTGTGCTTGTGACCTGCGACCTCTACCAACAGCAGAAATTGTCAAGTGGGGCACTGATGGAAAGGGAAGGGACCCCAGTGCAGCTGAGGACATCTGTATCTCTTCTCAGTCTCTTGAGAGCCTCCTTGGACAGCAAGGTTCAAAGCATCACAGAAACTGAGCCTTATTGGACAGAGGCAAGAGATTGCACCCCTTTTGTGTGAAGTTTATGTACTGTATGTGTGTGCTGTAAGTGCCCACATGAGCACTGAGAGTACCTTGGCTGCTCCACCGAAGGAGCATATACCACTTTAAAGTAGCAATTATGGGACCCAACCAGAGCAAACACAGTTGTTGCAATGTCACCTTGTGCCTGGTATGCCAGAAGAACCACGTCCCACAGCAGTGATAGATAGAAGATCAGCTTTTTTATGGTCACCAAAACATCCAAGAGATTGCAAATGTGCATGCACTGCTTTCCTGGGCAGGCTGTGAGATGGTCTTAGGGGTATTGAGATGAAAAGTGGGTGAAATGCACAGCAGACCCAAATCCCAAACTGCAACAGGTCGCAAGCACAGCCTCTCCAGATTAGTTTCCATGGAAGATTCTCATTTCCTCTGCCCTGCTTCAGCACAGCTCTGACACCTACCTTCATTGTGCTACAAACAGATGAAACCATAATTTCTGTACACATCAATTATGTTTACTATTATGTTGATCTAGAACATGAAATTTTGACTAACTCTAAAATGCTTACTAACAGTGAGTTTAAATCTAATCCTTAGGCAAACAAACAATACCCACCCCTTCTGGTGAGTCAACCAACTTGGCTGTACATGGAGGTAATTCTCAGCACCACATTGAGAGCCAAAGGGAAAACTATTGCTATAAGCTGTACAGAAATCTGCAATTCTGATACTGAGTTTTGTTCCAGATAGGATAAACTTTCCAATCTTACCCACAAATAAAAAAGCAAGTTTTCCATCAGGCCAATGAAAACTTCCTCCTCTTCACTCAAGCAAAATGTTTCACTTCAATTTCAGTCTTTTTATAGGTTGCTCTTTATCACGTAGAAAGAAAACAGTTTTCTTGCTGGTTTGTGGCAGTTAACAAAATTATATTCAGCAGCAAGCAAATAGCCTGTTAGAGGAAAGACATAGTTATAGGCATTATAATTCCTCTCCCAACACCATAAATGTCAAATACCTTCAAAACCACAGCGTTTTCCAAGAAGCAATGGATAATGCCTTCTGTGAACATCACCACAGAGAGTATGGCTGCATATGGCAAGGAGAGAAATGTGATATAGGGCTGGGAGAGACACAGGTGCTCTCTGGGTGGTGCTAGGGCTCATTAACCCACCCACTACTGTTTTAGCTCAGGTGATTCAAGCTTTCAGCACTGTGTTTTCCTATCAGTAACGATGCCACTTGGCTGTGTTTGCTTGGAGCTTTGCAGCACATGGATGAATTCTGGGTTAGCTCATAGAATCAGAAGGTCATTAAGGTTGAAAAAGACCGCTAGGATCACCATGTCCAACCCCAACCCATCCCACCATGCCCACTGTGTCCCTCGGTGCCACATCTTCATGGCTCTAGAACTCCTGCACGGATGGTGACTCCACCAGCTCCCTGGTGCCCAACCAATCTTTTGGAGAAGAAATTTTTCCTAAAATCCAACCTGATGCTCCCCTGGTGCAACTGAAAACCATTACCTCTTGTACATTGGTTTGGAAAGTGAAGGCCTTGACCTTTCCAGTGCTTTTGCTGAGGGCATTGGGCAAAACATTGAGAAGTACAGTTAGTGGCCTAAAAACTGCCAAACATCCCTGAAAATTTAAACAAGATAAGGAAAGATCTGCTTTTCTCCATCTTGGAGTGACAATAATAAAGATGAGACCAAACAGCTGTTAGACTTGGTTGTGCCTTTTTTTCCCCCCTGTATACCTAATGACATCAACAAAAATGTCAAATCTTATAGCAGCTCCTTCCTCCCTTTCCTGTTTCATAATCCAGTGTAAAATGCAGTTAGAAGAGAGGCTAGGAGCTGGTTTCCATCCAGATACACCTATCCTTGTAATTTTCCACACGGAGCTAGTGTTAGGCAGAAAAACTTAATATTTTAACCCAAACTATTTCATCTGCCTTCACCCATGCCCAGCAGCTGTGGCCTCCAATCTTTACAGACCAGCATATTTCTCCAATGCTTTTGGGTACATACTATTGGCAACAGAAATAACTCACTGGGGGACATCTATTTTTCCAAAGCCATGACCCATCCATGGACTGTGGTTTGGAAACCAGATCCTTGAACAAAACACTTCCAACCCTTGAAATCCCTCCTTGTGCCTGGGGCTTTGCAAACCTCCACTTCCTCTTGGCATCCGTCTCCAGATTGTGTCACTTGCCAGCTTAGTTAAGAAGCTGATTTGAATGTTGTTTTATCACACTGTGCTTCTCAGACAGCATTGAGTCAGCTTTAAACCAGCGCAGTGTGTGCTAGCTCCCAGTTAATTATAGTCATAAAACATAATTTACTCCAGTAGAAGGAAATACTTGAATCTGGAGGGCTCTTTGCTGCAGACACCAAATCCTGAGTTGGGTTTTCTTTTCCCCCTTTATCACAGCGTTAGGAAGTGAATTTTCTGACTGTGGGATGGCAAATCACTGAGGACCACATCCAGACGACCCACAGTGCACGGACGATCACAGCAAGGATGTTTTGTCTCCAAATATCTTTAATGCAGCCCTTAGGAAGAAAGGAAAGGAATTTGCACCCTCAATAATTAACAGTTTGCATCTTTATTGGGACTTCTTGGCATCCACCAAAGCCTCCAGGTACCCATCCTCCCTCCAGTGGGACCTACCTCAGTCCCCCATGGAAACCCCTCCCAGGGTTGATGCTTCCTCCCATTTTCACTTTCCAGGGAGCTGAATTATTCCAGTACTAGTATTCTAATGGAGAATTTGATTTCCCAAAGACCACATGCTCTCAGTGCAAATAGCTGCATCCTATTTGTTGTCCCTACCACAGCTGGACTGAATTCACTTCATTAAAACCATTCCTTACATCCATGTCATTAAGCAAATCCATCTGATTAAGGCACCTGATGGTTTGAGAGCTGAAGGTGGAGATAAGGAGAGATCAGCGCCCTCCTTGCTGTCATCATAGCTCTTGGAAACATCCCAAGTACAGGACTCAGGGTTATTCTGGGATCATTTGCATGTGTTAGAATCTCTCTGCCATTGTCCAGAAGGGGGTTTTTGGCCAGAAACCAGGTTTAAGGTTTACACAAGAGGTTCAGGCTTGCACAGCTCAGCGTTTTCCTACCAAGAGGTTGCCTTGGATGAGTGCCCAGCTACAAGGAGACAGCTGGGGAAGGAGCATGGTGGAGGACATACGGTAGAGCTGCAGCAACAGCAACCCACTCTCTCCTTCAAACTGTCATGAGTGTTTGAAATAGGTGGGAGAGGTGTGGGCACAAGCTGGAATATCTTGTAAGAACTCCAGTGGGAGCAGCTTCTGCTGATGGGCACCTTGGAGGGGGCAGCTTGTTCCCCACAGTGTTTGAGGCATATAAGAAGGGTGAGAGCAAAGTGGATTTGCTGATAGAATGACATATAACCAAATCTCTTATCCTCACCTCTTTCCTTACTCCTTGCTGCTGGGTGAGAAAGTCATCTCATCCACCTGCTTTTTAGCCAACACTGCATGAAACTGTGGTGCTCTCAGATCTCTTCCCTCCAGAGCTCTCCCAAAACAGAAGGAAGAGAGGCATGTAGAGGATACGTTGGCTGTGACATCACGATGGTGAACTTGATCCTCTCCAAATATTCCAGCAGATTCCCTTCTTGTTTGTTTCTCCAGCACTGATGCAGAGATGGTGGGTGGAAAAGCAGCTCTTTTAGGTCTATGTGGCCTATATCTTGTGTCTATCTACCTTAAATCCCAGTAAACCCTTGGGAGATCCCAAATAGAAACTGGCAGTTGTGGATTCAGCAAGAACAACCAGCCAGACACTCTCCTTTAGGTTTAGGTGCTAACCAACCAGAAATGTGGTTCTCTTCCTTGTGGGTATACACCCAAGTCCAGTAGTGTCATTTATCATTATGTCCTCTGCACCTTCATCCAGCCTTGCTGGGGATGAAAGGAGTTGCAGGACAAGCAGGGAAATAAAAGCAGCTAGAAGAGAAATACACCTCACGTTTCCTCTTTTATCATCTTTCCTCTTCTGCTTTTTAATCCGATATTAGGAGGTGGGAAACTTTGTTCCAAATTTGGACAGGAAAGACCCTGGAGATGTGAATGCCAAAAGGAAAGGCAAGCCACCTGCAAGACAAAAGCCAAATGCAAGCTGTGGAAGCACAGGCAGATGTTTGCAGAAACAAAGCAGGGGATAAAAATAAAAACAAACTGCCAAATTTACCCTTAATGTGTTGGTTGGTTTCTCTTGCAGTGGGTTATTCAATTGCAAAGGATTTTGAAGTTCTCCATTTCCTGGGTGTGTTACAGGAGCAGCAGAGTTGAGACACAAGCTTTTAATGAAGTTTATGTAAATTTGGGTATGTTTATATTTAGCAAACCAGATTTAGGAGCACTAATAAAGCAGCAGATGAAGCGTAGAAAAGAGCTGGTGCAGTTTTCCACCGCTGTCATCTTTTAGCTTCCTCCCACCATCCCCAACAAAAAGAGTCTGTTTCTGTTGCCTCTTTCCCTTGCAAACAAGTGATTTAAAAAACCCCTTTTATCACCGAATGCTGTCTCCTGAGAAAGCAGCAGGGTCTGTATCTAAAGACCACAATGGAATGTGGAGAAAGAGAAAAATTTGGAGATGCCAAGAGTGGTGACCCCAGGTCCTCACGTATTCCGAGGAAAAGCTGGGTAATTAACCATTGCAATTAGCCTAATGACAGACGTGAGGTGTGTTGACTCCTGTCCATCTGCACAGCACTGCAACCTGGCTGTAGAGTTCTTTGATTTGGGGAAGTGAGTGTAGTTGGACAGCCTGAAGAATGAAGTGAGAGCCTACAATGACCTATGTGGGGTTAAGCTGGAGACCCATTGTGTCCTGATGCCTTGCTGCAACTTCTTTGGAATACGTAATTCATCCAGTCCAACCATCAGCTCATCAGCACCGTACCACTAAACCACGTCACTCCGTGTGACATCTGCTCTTCTTGAAAACCTCCAGAGATGACCTCCTGGATCTGAGCCACCCTGGCATATTCAAGCACTTGGATGGGGCTTCCAAGGAGCAAAGGGTGATCCCACATTGAGCAAACCCTTCCTTATCAGTAAAGAGCAGCACTCTTTTGTACACACAGGAATTCATGTTGAATACATCTGCCAGTCACAGGCATAAAAGCTAAATGAGATTTACAGGCTTGTGCTTGTGTTGGCTTGATGACCGGTGCTGTTTGGGTTGCATCCAGCCTATCTTAACCATTTATCTGGTCCTGTTGATTCCCTCTCTTCCACAGGGATCCCTCATTGTGACCATAAAAGTGCATCCATTTGGGGAAAGAAAAGCCTTTAGTACTAGAAATTTCTATAGTCAGAGGTTGGCATCCAATGAAGTGTGACAGAGATTGTTACAGAATAGTGGGCAAAAAATGCCACAGAAATGCAAATAATTTCTCTTGTTTATGCCATCTCCAGCTTCTTATTTTATTAACAAAAGGGACAAAGTCTGGTTTTAGGATTAGCATGGTCAAAGCTTAGGTTTGAGATGGAGCTTACCCACATCCCATCTCAAAAGAGAAGCAACGCAGTGCAGCTGATGACAACAAAACAGCAAAACCCAAGCGTTTCCTATCTGCTTCTTACATCATAGCAAGGCAAAAGTGCTGCCAGGCAGAAAGATAGCCAACAGACGGGAGCCTTGCTTCTTGTCTGCATGATTTAATGGGCGGTAGACATGCTGCATGAGAAAACCACAGCCACTTTCCTTGAGCCCAGCCTAAGCTAGCCAATCGTTCGTGTTTTCCTCAGGGATTCCATTCCTACAACACGAGGACAGTTCTGAAAAACATTTTAAGAACTTATATGTTGGCAAGCACTCATGATGTATATACATTTTACAGGAACCAACCATCTGCTTTAACAGCATTCACTGGTGCTTTAATGCTCACCAGGGAGGAAGCCTGCCTCCCTGGAAGTGCTGTGTGTTTTAAATCAACACCACCAAGCTGAGCATTATATCCAGATCTTGGCTGAAAGGCTCTGACGTGGAATCACAGAAACACAAAAGCTTAGAAACATAGATTTGTGTGCACTAGAATGGACCTTTAAGGGTCAGCTAGTCCAACATGAGGAGCATGGAAATAGGCTCCACTCATCACGCATGTTGATCAGGGAGTTTTGTTTCTGGTTGAACTTTGGGTCATACCGTGGTTGTTGGGCCCATCTGAATCCTTCTCTTCCCTTGTAGGACTTCAGAGACTGTGCATCTGTCCCTGTGTGGCCCATTAATGGATGTTACCTGGTCACCTCCTCTTTGCTTCTGCTTTTCTTCAGCTCATCAGGGAGCAACTAGCAGTCCAGCTGGATCAGTCATTCTAAAAGGGCTATCTAACATCCAGATACCACAGCTAAGTAAAGATGAACATATTCAGTGCATCTGCCGTGCTCTGGAAATGTTGAACTCGTGGTATTTGCATCTCAATTAATGAGCATTGCTTCCCTGGAGTGGAAGTTACAGCCCAAAGGGATCAGGGGAACCTGGGTATGCACCTCTTAGGAACGGGGGTTTCTTGCTTAATATAAGGTATTTTTGGAGGAAATGGTCTTTTTCATCAGCACTCAAATGTGGTCTTGGACTCCTGAGTGATCCAATTGCATGTGGTGATGTAGAGACAGGAAAACAAAAGCCTCTCAGGACTGACAGACTCACAGCATATGGACAGAATGCTCAACCTCACTTGATTTTTCAGCTGCAGCTTTTTTCCTAATGAATCTAAAGGTGCTGGAGGAGGAGGAGGACACATCTGGAAAAGAAATTTTGGATCCAGGAACCAGCTGTGATTACTGAACTAGAAGACACAGACACATGAAGAGAGCAGAAAGGAAAAAAGATGAAAAAGCCAAAAATACAGCCCAAAACACAGGATCTGCCTAGGAGCTGTATTTCATCTTTCTTTCCTGTAGGCTCATCCAACCCAAGGAAGAAGGGCACTGCCATCACAAACCAGACCTACAAGGTTAATACCTATGTGAAAGATGAAAGGGAGCAGGAGAGAAGCCAGAAACATCCCACATGGTGACCTTTGCCATCTGGTTGTGGTGGTCCAGAAGGGAAGGACCTGGGGGAACTGGTTGGAATCACGTTGGGCAGGGGATGCAGCAGATTAGTGCATCCAGCTCCTGACATGTCAGCAAGTCTCGATAATCCAAGTTTACATTTTAAACAGAGAATAGGAGCTTCCAACCAAGAGGATTTATATGCAAGGACTTAACAGTTAAATTTATTCATGGCTAAACTGAAAAGCCCAGAGTTATTAAGGCATGAAATTGTGCCAGTCAATTAAAGCGTCAATCACAGCCAGGCTCATTTAGTAGAGCTGCTTTAATCCCAAGAAAGGAACATTTTTTTTTTGGCCTAGTGAGAGAACACACTGACTTGACTTTGGTTTTAGTGAAATAGCTGTTCCTCAGTTACTGTTCACAGATTTGCCAATTTTCCATTAATTTATTTATTCAGATGCTGCCATGCTCTTTCCAAGGTGTTACGTGTAGAGACATAGGTGCAGTTTGAGCTGGAGGTGGGGTAGCTCTATTGAGCTACACAGCAAACCAACCAGCAGACAAGGAAACAGAACAGAGAGGTATTTAAACTGGCAAATATTGCAACTTTGGATCACCTTTTTTTTTATTCATATAACGGTTCTTCTTTTCTGTTTAAAGCTCAGCAATTCAATTATTCTACTTGTCATTTCATGCAACACCTGTTTGTTTTATTTGCTCTTCAGACATTTTTTTTTTCCTTTCTGATCCAAATGCTGAATGCTGACTTCATTCACGGTATGGTTTAAACAAATGTTGACTGTCATTTGGCCTTAGGTGAAGCATGGCTATAGAGAGCAAATCTCATACCTTATTGTAATGAGTTTATGGCCAGAAGAAATGTCTCCAGGGATGATTTACAGGGAAATGCTGGAAGAAAAAAGGAATAAAAGACCATATTCAGCATCTGGGCTCACATTCATTTTTGACATAGGGCTGGAGAGTCAACAGGAGCTCAGGGAGGTCCAATAACTTGGCCAAGCTTGCACTGGAAGTTGTACATGGAGCTTGGTAGAGAGCTGGTTCTCCTTCCAATGTATGAAGCTTATGTTTAATGTGGGGCCAACACACATCTTTAAGCAACTGTCAGAGCCCTGCTGGCAATGCAGCAGTATCTAGGACCACATAAACAGTGAATTTAGTGAATTCAAGTTCTCCAGTTTAAGGAGGTCAAAGCATTGTCCTCAATATCTGCTGTAGCAGTGGAGCATGTAGGTGAGCCAAGCCCACCTACAATAGCAGGGTCTGTTGTAATAGGACCAGAGGAAATGACTTCAAACTAAAAGAGGAGAGATTTGATTGGATCCGAGGAAAAATTTCTTTACAGTAAGGATAGTGAGGCACTGGAAGTGCCAGAGAAGTGATGGATGTTGGCCAGAGAAGTGATGGATATCCCATCCCTGGAAACATTCAGGTCAGGCTGGATGAGGATTTGTGCTCCTGATGGAACCACGGGCATCCCTGTTTGTTGCTATATGAGGCCACATAAGATGGAAACCAACAGTTGTGCTGGGTGGGCACAGATGTGATGTCACTGAAGAGATTAACACTGAGCACTGTGGCTATGAGCCCTTGGCACTGCTTGGCTAAAGGGCTCAAGATGTCTTCCAGGAGTGAGTTCACAGAATCATTAAGGTTGGAAAAGATCTCTAAGATCTCCAAGTCTGACCCCAGCCCATCCCACCGTGTTCATAACCACGTCCCTCAGGGCCACATCTCCATGGTTCTTGAACACCTCCAGGGATGGTGACTCCACCACCTCGCTGGGCAGCTGTACTGATGCCCAATCACTCCTTCTGAGAAGAAATATTTCCTAATATCCAACCTGTATTGGAGAGAACCCTGTAAGTCTCCCCGGTCCTCCACCCCTGCCTCCATGAAGAAACACCTCAAGCCTTGCAGGGGGATGAGGCACTGAGTACATTACAGATGGAAGAACGCTGAGTGACAGTGATTGGAGCATTATATATACCTGAGAAAGTTGCATCTAGCTGTAATTTGCAGTATTAAAATAAGCCAATTTAATTACTAGGCTGCAGACTATTTTTTCCTGCTCCCACCTGCCACGAGATATTGTGAGGAAAAAATAGCACATGTGAAAAGAGAGCCTTAATAAAAAGTTGGGAGAAATTTAAGTGGGTCTTATCTCTGTTAGTATCCAGGTAACTCCTTTTAGTACTAAGAAAAAATTTCTGAGGTAGGCTGTTTGATTTATTGTCCGGGTCTTAAAGTAGAACATTTCTGTCTTTAGCTCTGACAGTAAGAACAGAAGTGCTAAGCATAAGATGTCCACATTGTTTTTCATTTTGCTGATGGATGGTTTGACAGTTGAGAGACTTGTCACTGCCATCTCTTTTTTTTTCTACCATTGATTTTTATAGGACATTGGCAGGGGGAGAGAACTGAACTTGCCATCAGCTGGTGGCATTTTGCCCGTCAGGTTTTTATGGTGAAATCTCAAATAATGTCTTGTCAGCTTTCTAAAAGCTGCGATGTTTTTCAAGTGTCACAGCCTTGCATTCTTTGCGGCACGCAAAACGTTGTGTGTGTGCATTTTTAATCACTGACTTCAGAGAAAGTTCTTCCTTTATTTAGGATGACCTTGTTTAAATCCACTTGGACCCTCCTGGGTCAGCTTTCACCTTGATTTGTCAGGTTAGCGAGGCTGAGTAAGCTAAATTTGCAAGCAATGAGACTTAAAATTCAAGCAGACACGTCTATTGGGTCAGTGCATCACTGAAGGGAAGGCTGGTGTCCCACAGTCCCTCTGGCTAGCTACATTTACATGGCCAGCTAGGCATTTGAGCATAAGCCATGCTCAAATTAAACCACAAGACTGCTTTAAATGGCCACTTCAGCCCAAGATCTTGAGCAAAGGGCAAAGGAGGGAAAACCAACACGCTGGGCCATGACTCCCTGTGTATCTCATCTACAGAAGTAGGGGGAGATATACCCACGACGGATGGACACTACAGTTTGGTGCTTTGGCTTCATCAAGGACGAGCCATTTGAGAGTTTTGAGCGTGCACTGTGTGCCCACAACTTCCCCTTCAATTTAAGGGCTTCAGTTTGTTATTTCTCTCTACTTTTCTGTGTTATGTACTGGACGGAATGTTTCTAACTGATACTGGTGTCTGATTTTAACGACATCACGGACACAGACTATGGCAGTCCCTGTGTATGTGGGATTTCTGAGTCACCACCAGACACTTCTGCCAAATGTTTTGACACAGCTTTCCAAGACATTGAGATATACACAGGCAGGATAGGATTTATCCATTCAAATGCAGGTAGCTCCAGGGTAGCCATCTGCTCTGGGCGAGTCCCTGTGGGCTGTTTTATAGCGTTTGGAAACAAACAGGCAGTGAAATGCATCTCATCTGCAACAGACAGCTAATTTTGGTCAGGAGAATAACTTCCTTAAAAGCATTTATTTCTCCACGGCAATGGCAACAGAAGCATTGTGTTACTACCTCAAACACAGGCATTAGGCATAGATGACTCTACCTTATTTTCTGATCCATGGGCAGCTCTAAATGGAACCTTGATGGAATGTTTTGGTGACCCTAGGTGCCAAGGAGGGAACCGTGCATCTTGGCACTGCAAGAGTTTGGGAAAGGTAAAAGAAACTTATTTTCTAGCCAGCTCTGTTCACATTCTTTTGAAACATTTCCTGGAAGAAATCCAAGGGAGCATCCAGCCTTTTGTGTCTAGAGATAGTCCCCTATAAGTTCAGATCCTAAAATGTTCTCCTGGCAAAAAGCTGCAGGAGGAGATGTCTCTATCAGGCTGTGTCATGACCCAGAAGAAGAAAGGGAGTACAGCCTCTTCAAAGAAATTCCACTTGTGCCCTCTGGTTCCGTTTTACTCTGCTAAATTTTTACTGCTATGCTAACAAAGCTCGTTTGGATTGCCTGGACTGGGTGCCTAAATTCTGTGCAGTGGGAGTGAGCTCAGCCACGGGAGTCGTGTTGAGGAGCAGGTTGTGGCTGCTCTCTGTGCAACTCATGGTGCAAGAGAAACTCGGATGGGTGACATTTGTGTGACAGCTCTTATGAGGAGAGGTTGCCAAAAGAATATCTCCCCAGGCTACAAGTGTCCTTAATGTCTTGTGAAATTATCCATTAGAGCACGGGCTGTGCTGAGTTTTGGCTAGCAACTGGCACATGGAAGTGGCCACGCCAAGAGTCTCTCACCTTTAGATTTGAGCACAACTCTTTTTTATCACTTATTGCCATGTCTCTCTGGAGCAGTGGAAGGCACAATTCCCCTCCCCATTCCTCTTCCTGCCTCCTCTTGCAGCTCTATTTAGTGATTTAGAAGACTGAGCCATAGAATTCAAACCTAATAATGGGATCGTGCTGATGTATTGATTTACTCTACATCTGATGAGCAGTGCTGCGTTATTCTTCTCTGGGCTCAGCAGTATTACTTGTAGTTCATCTTCGATGAGATGTCTCTCCTTGAAGCTTTTTTAAAATATGTATTAGTGAGCATCATAAAATGCACATGCAATATAAAACACGGGGTGAAAATGTACTACATCACACTGATTTCCAAAAGCAACACATCCTGGGTTGTTATTCGCTTCATTTTCTTTCCTTGATCCTTGGTTCTTGCAGCATTTTCTCACAGCGGTGCTTTTGCTTTCTCTGTAGCATTTCTATTACTCCTGCTAATGTTTTTCCAGCCACCTTCCTTAAGGAATTATTATGGGGTTTTCCCTATTAGAAGACAACCTTAACTTGTAAACTGATGGGACAAAAGAAGTCTGAATCCATTATTGGAGGGTCTTTGGGCTAAATTGTTATTACTATTATTATAAAGAGGAGGAGGTGGAAGAGTATGGTTAAGGCTAGTTCTCACATCAGTACTGGATGCCCAAGAGAGAGAAATGTTTCTTCTTTCCAACACTCTTGAATGTGTCATAATGTTCATGTTGTTAAACTAAGGACTCATCATCATTAGACATTTCTCCTCAGTTGCCAGTTGAAAAACATGAAGAAGTAAGCAAGGAAAAGCAGCAAGCCAGACTTCAAGCCATTGGTGTCCTGACAGGATTTTTAAGTAAATTTGACACCAAAACATGTATGGGGTGGTGTGCAATGAAGTCTACACCTGCTGGGGAAAGATGCCTCCTTGGTCACTATATCAGAAGCACTTTTTTTCTCCCAGGGAGACATGAACATCTCCTTATAGAGACAAACATTCCCTGAAACCATTTGCTTCTCAGCTATTTTGAAGGCCGTTTCATCCCCTGGTTTGATCCTGCAGTCCCAAACTCCATGCTAATTACTCTTCATTTAGATGATGCATCAATTTATTTACACTGCCGTTGTGCACACCTTGAGTTTGGATTCCCAAAGTTTGGAAACAGCCTTGAATACTCAGAGGATCTATTCAACCTTCTTCTCCCAACAGTCCTGAGATCCAAAGGGCTGATGGAATGGTTTCCCCATGGACTGTTGTGTTGGAGTCGTGTATTGGTGGGCTTGGAGGGCTGGGTGAGCCGTCTGTGAGCTCCAGGGTGCTGGGAATTTGGATCACTCCCCAGGGCAGTGTATCTGCAGGCACCACTGAACTTATCTGACTGTTAGCATGTTGGATTTGTTGTAGCTAAAGGCTGTTGGCATTCTGATGTCTTTTGAGGATATAATAGAGAAGTGAGTCCCAAGGAGTGACAGCACTAAACTCTGAGTAACGTCTCCAAGGACCTAGATATTCAACCAGAACTGTTTTCTTTAAGCTGCATCAATTTCCATATGCAGCTCAGATTTTCTGACAATGCTGTAGAAATATCATGCTTGGAAAAGAGCAGTTTATTATGAGGAATGTTTCTCCTTCAACCACTAGGAAAAGGCAAAAAAAAAAAGACTGAAATCCTTTAAAAAAATCCCTGAACATTCTTTCAAAAGTAATTAAGAGATGACATTCCCACTCACTCTCATCCACTCTCACCTGAGAAATATCAAACGCCCTCAGCCTGGAGGTTTGCGGACAGTCGTGAGATTAAAGGGAAAAAGGAGGGTGATAGGAAGTGAAAGACTGGTAGAAGCCACAGGTAATCATAGAATCATATGATAGTATCATAGAATGGCTTAGGTTGGAGGAGACCTTAAAGATCTATGTAGATCTATGGATAGTTCCAACCCCCTCCATGGGCTGGTTGCCACCCATTAGATCAGGCTGCCCAGGGCCCCATCCTACCTGGCCTTGAATGCCTGCAGGCATTCAATCACATGTGGCTTTACTAGGATATTTCTGCTCCCAATCTGCTATTCCTTCTCTGCTATTGCTTCTCATGTCAGGAGAACCTCTTCCAGACCGTGGCTCATCTGGGTACATTCATGCCAGGCACATGACGTAAGCTGCTGCCCAGAGCTTTGTCTGTGAGTCAAATGGCTGAGGCGTTTAGGAGTCTAAAAATGTACATTTGGCATTCAGATTGTCTGCATTCAAACAGGAAAATCACAGGCTTGTGAGCTGTGCTAATGGTTTACGAGCACGAGGCTGTGTTACCAGGTACTGTCACCAAGTGCCTGGCATGTGGCCACTCTCTTCCTCCCTCTTCTCCTCATTGCTGTATTAATAGACCATGACTGCATTCAAAGGTTCAGATATATGAAGCTTGGAATTGCAGAGAGGATGAAAAATGGATCTAAGTAATGTGGTTCTTAGGCAGTTTTTCTCATCACCTGGAAAGAGTTAATTTCATCACCTTTCGCATGGGCTGAAACAAGGGAGGTGATAGAGTCACCATCCCTGGAGGTGCTCAAGGCCCATGGAGACGTGGTCAGTTAAGGGTCAGCTGAGGGACATGGTCAGTAGGCTGTATTGGCAGTAGGAGGATGGTTGGACTCGATGATCTTGAAGCTCTTTTCCAACATTAATGGTTCTATGATTCTATGATGTCAGACCCTATTTCAGTTTGTGGTGCACTTAGAGCCACATAGACTGTGACACCATGCTGTACAACATCCCCACCTTCCTTGGGCTGGGACACTTTTGTCACAGGGCAGCAGATATTTAAGTAGGAAACACAAGGAATCAACCCTGATGGGAGTTTTTGTACACTGTGAACAGGAACCCATTGGCAACAAGGGACCAAGCCCAAAGTTCATCCAGGGCAAAGTACTGGAAAGAGCTAAAGACAGCTGTCTGTTTGCAAGATATATTCTCCTTCTCCCAGAATAAGACATTTGTGTAACATCATCTTTCAATCTCCACTTGTTTCTTGTTTCCTTGCAAAATTGCACGTTCTATGTGAAAGATCATGGCCATTAAAAGAAAGTGGGCCCATGGAATAGGTGTCTGTTTCCTCCCCTGTGTGGGAGAGCAGACACTTTTTTCCTGATGTTTTGCTTAAGCTCTGTCTCAGAATGATGCACAAGATGGAGAAAAGGAGCCGAGTCTGACGACTGAAATTCTTGCATGCTGAATGTGAAATATTTGCAGATAAAAATGGCAGTAAAACAAACAAATGGAAAATCATTTCTTATGTAAGAACACAGGAGGAAAGTGTCACAGTGCTGACAGTTGTATCAGACATGCAGCTTAAATACTGCTAAGAGAAGGTTCAAAACAGAAGGAGCTGTTTTACAAGGCAGGTAGGAGAACTCTAAATTGTCTTACCCAAGAACAGAGTTGCTAAATATCTATATGAGTTTGAGTGGGAGAGTAGACAAATCATCCAATTCAGGAAATAACTTGGTTGGAAGGGAAAGCTTGGTTTCTCTGGTTTTATGAGCTGCTCGAAGGATAGACAGCTTCAAAGGTAGATGGAGTTACTCAAGGTCTGATCCAGTGGAGATCTGACTGACTCCAGCTGTACCCTTGGGAGCACCAGGCCCAGCATTGGCAGCTGGTAGAGCACTGAGATGCAACAAGTGATGGTCAGGTGGGGGTTATGGAAAGGCTCTGTTCCACAGGGCAGTAGGGATGGCCCTGAACTGCTGGAGCTCAGGGAGCAACACTGGGACATTGCTCTCAGCCATAGGGTTTGGGTGCTGTTTGTAGATGGGGGTTGGACACAGTGATCCTTGTGGGTCCCTCTCAGCATCTCACTGATAAGGGTACTGGCCCTTGCTGAGCACTGTGCATCCCCTAGGAGAGGCAAGATGTCCTGTCCCTTTATTTTTTGCCCAACTACATCTGGGACATCCCAGTTGCTGGGAGACCAAAGGGAGAAATAAGACAGAGGTCTTCAAAAACATAACTGACCTGGGAACGGTGCATGGAGATGATTGGTTTCAAACTTAAAGAGGGTAGATTTAGGTTGGATATAAGGAAAGTCTTTCACAGTGCGGGTGGCAAGGCAGTGGAACAGGTTGCCCAGAGATGTGTTTGATGCCCCATCCCTGGAAACACTCAAGGCAAGGCTGGGTCAGGGTCTGGGCAAACTGATCTACCTGTGGTGTCCGTGTTCACTGCAGGGAAGATGCACTGGATGACCTTTAATGGTCCCTTCCCACTCTAAGGATTCCATGGTTCTATAACCACTCACTCACCTTTCTAAAGGCAGGGCTTGAGTGGAGGTGAAGAACATGGGGATTTTGCTGAGCTCTCCACGCAACTCTCCAGCACGCGTTTCTCTGCTGAGCCCATCTACAAAGTGCTGACTTGAGGCAGCTGTGAGGTTTTGTACCCTTTGAGCAGAGACACACTGGCTTTCACTGCCCTGGGCTTTTCGTTACATCTCTAGCTGATCTCCACCAGCTTTGCTCAATGTCATTATCAAAAATTTCCAAACCCCAGCTGGGATGGCTGTAGGGGTTTGTCAAAATTGTCTTTTCTCTCCAGATCACTTCTTTGTGTGTTTCTGTACATATTTCCTCTGCACGCGGAGTGGGATAAAAAGCTGACTTGAGACCTACTCATTTTATGCCTGAATTACCTCGATTTTCTCTGCCCGAGGCTCCTCATTCTTTTCCACCGTGTTGCTACCGGTCTGCTGGGAATCTCTCCTTTCCTGTGAAAGTTTCTTTTGTCCTCCAAAATGTGCACTTTTCCCAGTGATCTCCAATTTCTGCCCCTTAGATCTCACGCAGCTCTGTTAGACACTTGTGTATGCACGCTCCATTTCAAAACGGCTCAAATTTATGTCCAGCCATTTTTATCTATTTATTTTTTGGGCGATGATGCACTGATTCCCGTCTGATATAAAAAAAAATGCAACAAAACAGAGTGCATTTTCAGCATGGTTTAGCAGTGCCTCTGCAAGAATCTCGAGTCGCTTAGCTAAACGGTGGGTGCTCACTTGGGCGTGGAAAAGGCCTTGGTGTCTTTGGATGCGTATGGCTTTATTTAACCTAAGTACAGTCTTACCCTGGAGAGTCAACAAGCAGAAGGAGAAGGTGATATTGACACAGTTTGGGTAACACTGCTGGAACGTTCATGAGAGACCCCTCAGTATTTTGAGCAAAATGCTTTGTTTCAGTGAAGCTGTCTCCAGCGTTTGGGATTCTCAAAAGCCAGTCTTAGCACTAAAGACTGAGGCAAAGCAGTTATTCAGTTGCTCCACCGCATTTAGCAGCAGACCTGCATTTTCCCTGGTCTTCCTTCTGTTACTGACACACTTAAAGAAACCTTTCTTGTTATCCTCCATCTCCCTGGTCAGGTTTAATTCCAAGTGGGCCTTAGCCTTCCCTGTTACATATCTGATGGCCTCACAACCTTCCTATATTCCTTCCAAGGGCCCAGACCCCTTTTCCAAATTATAAATACTTTCTTTTTCCACTTGAGTTTTTCCACGAGCTCTTTGCTCATCCATGTGAGCCTTCTGCCACCTTTGCCTGACTGCTTACTCTTCAGACTGCATCAATCTTGACCTTGCAAGTGGTGCTTGAGTGTCAATCAAATCTCTTGTGTCCCTTACCTTCCAGTGCTTTAACCCATGGACATTCCATTCCAGGACAAACATTGATTTTCACAGAATCACAGAATTGTAGGGGTTGGAAGGGACCTCCAGAGATAATCGTGTCCAACCCCTTTAAGACAAACCATTCTGCATGATCCTTAACTTATGAGAACTGTTGTATTGGATCATCCACAATCATATTCTTTCCTCCTTTTCCTCCTGAGGAACAATCAGTTTGGAAAAAAAAAACCACCACTTTCCATACGCTTTCACTTAAAAGGATCAAACACTTAGTCTTCATAGCTCCTCTCCATTCTGTTTTTAAGCAGTGCTAGGCTTACCATCAGAACAGGGATGTTCAGAGGAATTAAGCAAGATTACAAATTCTGAAGGTAGTTTAAGAACTCATAACACAGAAAACTAGTATAAACTTGTCATTACCACCTTATGCATATATATATATACCAGAGCAGAACAAACCAGATTTTTGCTATGTGCTGACTATGAAGTGTTCCATCCTGGGGCTTTTGCATCCTGACAAGACATTCTGAATTAGCATCTGGTTAGTTTTAATCCTGACAGTGCAGTCAAAAGGGCATCATTAGCTCCATGGCAGGGAAGAAGATGGAGAGCTTAGGGAGGAAATCAAACCCTGAAGCAAAAACACATCCCTGTGGCCAGTCAGATCCAGTGACCAGCTGCTACTAAAATGTTGTGACAGAGCTGATGGTGGCCCAAAGTGTTTTCTGGGTGGAGAAGACTTGTTTTTGATAAGTCAGTCCAGAGATGGGCAGTCAAAGGATGACCTAGAGACATGTGGGTGTGAGAGTGCATATTGCACGGGCTTGGAAGCAGAGGCATCATGAAAATTGCAACCAAGATGGGGAAGGGTGATGGGTAATAAAGTGCACCAAAGTGACGAGACAATGACATTCTAAAGTAGGGAGGTTGTAGCACCTGTTGATGTTCTGGAAATGTGGAAGAGAGTGAGGGTATGCTCATGTCATACGGTGTCTCATTGCATCCCTGGGATCCACGTTTTGCAAGGTGAAAAATCACAGGAGAATCTCAGGGATACCCCTCAATTTTCCCTGGGCGATGGCAATCTTCTTCGGAAGAACATTGGAGAACAAATCTCAACTTCTGGCATTGCTTTGTGTTCTGGGCAGGAACATATGACTGTAGTGACAAACAGCATTTTTGGAACATATGGAACCTTGGACTCATACAGTATGAGTCCCTGTTCTTTGTCTTGCATCAGTACTTACCATGGAGGCTCCTATAGTGGAGGGTGGGCTGCAAAACTCCTTCTCAAGCCCTTATCTGAACAGTAGAACTTTCTTTCTGATCAACATCTGACCCCATGGAGCACTGTCTGTGTCCTCTTTCTGTTGACGCGTGTTTGATGCAACAGGGTTGGTCAAGAGCAAAGATGAATGCAGAAAAACAAACCCCACCCGTACATAAACACAAAAAGACACTTTAAAGCCCAAATACCCTAAGAAATTACACCAAAATAAAGAAACCAGTCTTGTATATGTATTTTTTAAAAAAGATACATCAATTTTAGTGTATTTTTTCAAGCTTGCTGGACATCGTACTGAAGCACTGTAAAGCTGTCAGAGAAATTATATACTTTTTTTTTCTGTTGTCAACCAAAGCGTGCTTTCATGGAGTCAATTAGCCACAGATTATGAACACACATCACTTGTCTGAGAATGAATTACAGTACACCCCAATAAACATACCCATCTTTGCTCACTGGTCATCCCCATGATGGGGATGGCATCAGATTTTCCTATCCAACCATAAAGGAAACTGCATGTTCGTGTTTCATCCTGCAAGTGTGCCTCTTTCAAATGCTGCAGTGCTACAGTGTGAGGGGAAAGAGGGTCATTGGTGTTACTGCTCTGGCGTGCAAACCTGGACATGAGCTCAGTGTGAAGACTGCATTTACACCGGTGGAAAAAGTTCGTATAAGCTGGGATGGCATGAGTGCTTGGATCTACAATGGAGCCTATAACTGCTGTTGTATCTGATAGAGAACTGCAGTCAGCATCATCTTTACATGGCATATTATGTGCTTTCCACCGACCTTAGAGCCCTTTTTGAAGGTGGAGAGCCACAGTCCTATTGAGATTTTTTTGTTCAGTTGGGGGGTTGCTTTTTCTTTCCTCTCTATTTTATTTTTTTTAATTGTTTTTTTTTTAACAGGTGGGGAAACTGAGGCACAGAAAGGTGGTGTGATTTGCCCACAGTTGGTGACAGACCTTGAAACCCCCAATCTCTCTCTCAGCTGCTCAACTCCCACCTGGGACATGGTGGAATGGCTGTTTGCTTGGTTCTCTTGGGGGAGAACTGCATCTCCTCCAGGAGAGAGGGGAAAAGTGTCACTCTCAGTGGCAATGTCTGGCAGTGGGCAACAGCACCCACGGTTTCTGCCACCCCAAGAGGCAGGAGAAGCAAGGAACCCGAAATGGAGGGGCAGGAGTTTGCTGGTCAGGCACTGAATTGGAGGACACAGCTCTACAGGATGCATTCGTGTCTCTCTGTGGCTTTCAGGGCCTCGTGCATGCTGGCGGCAGAAAGTCTCCTGTTGATATTCCTGTACCTGCACCTCAGAAGGTTCCAGAAGGTAGTCCTCAAGTCTCGGTTAAAGAAAGCATAAATTAAGGGATTGATGAGGGAGTTGGTGTATCCCAACCAGAGCAGAGTCCTCTCCAGCCTCAGGGGCAGGCAGCTGCAGTGTATACCACAGATAAAAGGCCGAGCCGTTGACATAAGGAAGAACGGCAGCCAACAAAATGTAAAAGCCCCCACGATTATACCAAGGGTCCTGGCTGCTTTTTGTTCCCGTTTGAAGATGGAAATATTCTTCCGGTCTTGCCGGAGCAGTTTGGAGAGAGTGGCACATTCCTCCACCGCCTTGGTGCGCTTGGAGCTGGGATGGCCGCGGCTGGAAGCCTCCAGGCAGTAGACACCCTCCTCTTCGTAGTGCTTGGAGAAGTTCATGAAGCGGTGCTTCTCAGCGCTCACCTTGGCAGCTTTGTAGATCCGGCTGTACATGACGAGCATGACCGCCATGGGGATGTAGAAGGCGACCCCTGTGGAATAGACCGTGTACCCAAAGTCCTGGCTGATCAGGCAGACTCTTTCCACGGTGACATTCTTAGCCCAGCCAAAAAGAGGAGGAAGCGTGATGGAGGCGGACAGGAGCCAAACGATGAAGACCATCTTGGCCATCAGCTTCCCGTTTTGTCTCACGGGATACGTCAGTGGCCGAGTGATCCCCAGGTACCTGGAAGAGGAAGAGTTGCAAAGCTCAGGAGGGTTTTGAGGCATAAATACTTCTTACAGAATCATAGAGTCCTTAGGGATGGAAGAGACCTCTAAGATCATCTAGTCCAACTGCTCCTCTGCCACCAGTATTACTCACTAAGCCGTGTCCCTGTGTATCACATCTACACATTTTGCTTAGTATTGGGTGATTTTCACTCCTAACTAGTGGTGAGGCCCTGGAGTTGCCCAAGGAGGCTGTGGATGCCTCATCCATGGAGGCATTCAAGGCCAGGCTGGATGTGGCTCTGGGCAGCCTGGTCTGCTGGTTGGTGACCCTGCACATAGCAGGGGGTTGAAACCAGGTGATCATTGTTGTCCTTTTCAACCCAGGCCATTCTGTGATTCTACGAACTTCAGCCCGGAAAGGGAATAAGAAATGAATTTCCCAAATGAAAACATTCCCAGGGATCTGCAGCATCTTCTGTGAAACTTATTTCATACTCCTTTAGCTCTCTTGCCTAAAAGCCCTGTTTCAACTATTCCCTGCTGCATTTTTTCAGACTCCCCATGCATGATACAAGAAGTCATTGAATTTATGAGCACAATCTGGGACCCGCATGGTTTCCTTGGGAATAAAAATAAAGCTTAGTTTTCCACCAGAGTTAGTTTGCACAGAGAACACGCAACGAATTCCAACAATAAGATGTACGCTCACAGAATGGTTTGAGTAGGAATGGACCTTTAAAGGCTATCTGGTCCCACTTTCCTGCAATGAACAGGGACACCCAAGGCTCCATCAGGTGCTCAAACCCTCATCCAACATGGCCTTGGGTATCTCCAAGGAGATGGGCTGTCCAATGAATGGAGGATCTTATAGGAGGCACCACAAGCATGCGGTGACCTGTGGGCACACGTGTTTTAGTGGCTGGAGTTCTGAGTTACCTTATTAGTGTACATCAACCATCAGCTCCCCTATCAGCAGCAACGCATGACTTTGAAACACCCCCAGTGACGAGGGGGTTTGTATGACTCAGAAATTTTGTCAACTGTTAGTTGGGAAATCGCAGTTGTACAAATGAGTGGGGAATCAGCCACTGTCAGCAAGGGTTCCCACTGGAAAACTTCTGCTTCCTATTCAGCCCCAGTGAGTGCAGCAAAACCCTCCAGCTGTCGTATGGATTTCTTCCACATTACAGCCAGTTTCGTACGAGCCCTGCCTGCTGTCAGGAATTTGCAGGCATTTTTAGGCAGGATGGAATCACCTCCTAATTGCCTTGGATAAACTGGGTCAGGCTGGAAAGAAAGTGAGAATGGCAGCTGTATGGGCAGCTTTTTGCTGAAAGCTTTCCCAGTGAAAAAAAAAAAAAAAAAAGCCTTTTTTTTTTTTTTTTTTTTTTTTTTTCCAAAAGGAGGATTTCTGTGGAGAATTATACCCTTGATGTTTCAGTTATTTCTCTCCAACACTCCAGCCACCTCACTGTAGGTGTTAGCAGGTTTTTCTTCCCTGATTCTTTTCCCTTCTCCAAATCCTCCACCAAGAGTGGAAAAAGACAGAAATAAAAAATAATCCAATTCTCCCTTCCTTCACCAGCACCAAATAAATTCTAAGCTGGAGTATTCTCCCCTGAATTCCAAATGAAATGAGTTCTACCTCACTGAATTACTCTTTACCTATTTTCCTCTGTATTTTCCTCAGCTGGCCTTAGTTGCAAAAAGCAAGGCAAACCTTACACAACCACCTACACTGCTGAGTGCCTCACACTCGCACAGGCTGGAGGATGGTGTTCGTAGGCACAAACTCAGTGCAGCCTCAAAGGAAAGCACTTCTAGCTCCATCACCCCATGAGAATGTCTGATCACTGCAGGGGAGTTGGACTCCATGACCTTTGAGGGTCCCCTCCAACTCAAACAATTCTATGATTCTATGCATTGAGATGAATGAGATCTGATGAGACAAAGATGGACAGTGGGACTGGTTTTGGTGCTGAGCTTCCAAACAAATTATCTTCTCCATCTTCCTGCCTGATCTGAGCTTGGTGAGAAGTGATGAGCTTAGATGGGAGATGAGGCTCCAATGGTGCTGAGTTAGGACAATAGGCTGAGAGGGAATGGCCTCAAGCTGCATCAAAGGGGGTTCGGTGTTGGATATTAGGAAGCATTCCTCCAAAGGAGTGGTGATGCACTGGCACAGGTTGCTCAGAGAGGTGGTGGGGTCACCATCCCTGGGGGCATTCAAGAACCACGGGGATGTAGCACTGAGAGCAGTGGCTGTGAGCATGGTGGGGTTGGACTTGTTGATCCCAGAGGACTTTTCCAGCCTAAATTATTCTACGATGCTAACAAACGTCCCTCCTGCTGTAGGAACCAGCTGCAGACTGGATATTTTTGGAGCTAGGGGAACACCATGCCCCGCTGCTGCATCCCCAAACACAGCATGGAAAAAATAATCACTCCTTCACATATCCAGGCCAAGAACTTTGCACGCTAATATGTGCTGCTCTGTGTGATATCCTTTGTTATGCTATTACCCAGTCTTCTTCAGAAGCTGATCCACTCGGGATTTGCTGAAACTTCAAGGAATTTACAGGCTAGCCAAGCAAATTCACAGTGACAAGATTAGAAAGGCAGGCAAAGCCAACACATCTCTACTGTGGGTGCCTCGTGCCATCTCTGCTGGAGGAAACGGGGCCATTCTGAAGTCTTTGCTGATGGCTGTGATGAGAGCGGGGAGAACTCAAAATAGGGCAGCATCTGCCACAGAGCAGAGACAGGCACTGAAATTCAGATCAAATTCCCTCGCTTTGATTCATTTTCGTGTGTGTGTCTGTGTTGCTGTTAATCATGTTTAGTGGTAACGAGGAATAGAGGGCAGTTCCCGCAACAGGGATTTCCTTGTGCTTTGTGTGACTTTGCTGTTCCATCAGTTGTTCCAGCCTCCTGGACCGGCCACTTCAGCACATTCATTCCGTGCACAATGACAGCTACTGGCTCCTTACATCAGGAATTAAATAATAAAGGGAAGGAAAACCTCCCCAGGGTGCCCCCTGTCTCCATGCTGCAGCAGCTGAACAAGAAGAGGAAAAATTGCACTCACTTGGGTCACCCAACAGGACAAGATGGAATCGTTTCAAGTTGTGCAAGGGGAGGTTCAGGTGGGATATTAGGAAACATTTATCCTCTGGAGGAGTGGCTGGGCACTGGCACAGCTGCCCAGGGAGTGTTGGGGTCATCATCCCTGGAGGTGTTCAGGAGGAGATGTGGCACTGAGGGACATAATCAGTGGGCATGGTGGGGGTGGGTTGGGGTTGGACTTGATTTTAGACTTCTTTTCCCACCTTAATGATTCTGTGATTTTAACTGAGCCCAAACGAGCCCAGAGTTGAGGTTTCTTGCAGCCTGCTGTTTTACCTGTGCATTCCTTGCGGCCAAATTCCAGCATGATGCTTTGCCTGCCCCATCCTGCTAAGGGAAAAGGGACCTCCAGGTGGAGGACAGCGGGCAGCTGGAGGTTGTGGCTTCATATATCCATCCCCAAAGCATCCCTGGGAGCTGCTCATCCTGCTGTAAATACACCACAAGGGTCTCCCTGGCCAGGGATACGTTCGGATGAAGCAACAGGAAAAGCAATCCAGCAAAATGCTGTGCAAGTTTCATCTCACCAACACTTTCATAGAATCATGAAGGTTGGGAAAGACCTTCGAGATCATTAAATCCGACCATGAACCATCATCTATGCTCACTAAACTTTCAGGAGGCATCCCTTCCATTGGGGACAATACCAACTTGGAGCTCATCATCCGATTTGGGGTAGAAAACACCAGGAACAAGGGAGAGCCCCACAAGGATTGCCTAGGAAATGGATGGAGATTTCATCCTCCATTCCTCCACCAGGAAAATATAAAGCATTTTGAGGGCCTTCGTTTATCCACAGCTTGGATTCTTTACAGAGAGCTTCATTTAACCTGAATATCCAAAAGGTTTTGGTTTGTTTTTTGTAATAACGAATCTATAGCTTTGGCAGGCATTTATATAAGAAAAACGTAGGGGAAAGATGGATGTTTCCAGCATTTTTCATTCTTGATTTAAAGGAAAATCAATCAAACGCCACTTCAGACAAGATTTATTCTACCAGCTTCAATCAGGAGGCTTTTAGAAAGCGCTCTGCACTAATAATCAATAATAGCAGCCTACATTTTAAAAGTAGCCATCATCTTGGACAAACCGAGCATCTTTTACATCTAAGCTAAGCAAGGAGTGAGGACACTTCAGCCATCAATAAAAAGGCAGAACCAGGCAGCTGCCCAGTGGTGCCGACCAATTCAGCATTCAGGAGAGCACCAGAGGAAGAATTCATGTACCCTAGGATGTGCCAAGGGAAGGATGCACAGGTGCTGTCCTTTCTTCTTGCAGGGCAGGAGGAGCAGCTTTGGGGAAAATTCCAGCAAACCCCTCACTGAACAGCACTTTCATCTCTTTTAGAGCAAGTATTGCAGGCTCTCTGCAAGCTTAGCAATCCTTTTGCTTCAGCTTTACATTAGCACAGAAAATGAAACGTGTGCTTTTGGAGATGTTTCTATCAGGGGTTAAGCCCCAAATCCCACCCATCCCAAGATCCTGGATCCACGCTCTCCCTCCATTCACCTCCATCAGGAGCCTGATGGGAATAGAGCAGATGAAGGCTTGATGAGGAGCAGTGGTGACTTAAAGGGTGGTTCATGTAGCCCATAGCCCTTTCCTTGGGATACTTGAGGGAGAAAGCAGTGGGATAGTGCCTCATTCTCTCCTCAGGGAATCAGAGAACATCCAAAATATTCCCCCTTCCTTGGGCATGGGATGGACTGAACCCAAGGTGAGCTTGGTCAAGAGGTTCACCCACCCATCCCTCTGCGTCAGTGGTCAGGCACTGGCACAGATGTTCCAGGGAGCGAGGAGCTTGGAAGCTGAATGAGATGGGTACAGGTAGACTGGCCCCATTCCTAGTCTCCTCTAGCCCAAATCCACATGCCCATTCCCATCTTCGTGATAAAGGGCAGATCAGTGTCATCCAGGACATTTGCTTGCACTGTGCCTGCCCGCATTGACAGTGGTATCGGGCTGGAGAGAAGTGGTTAACATGTGGGGGATGAGATGCAGTGATTTTCATATAGGGTCTGTTCTGTTTACTTGTGCGTTTGGGAGAGCGTTTGTGTGTAGGAGGGAAAGGGATAAAAAAGGAAGGGGAAAAAAGGAAGGGGAAGGAGAAAAGAAAGGGAAAAGGGAAATTTAGAAACTGAAGCCAATCTAGTTAATGTTCAGCTGCTGCTTCACTCCTCACGCATCAAGAAGAGAATTTCACCTATTACTGCATTTGATCTCACTGACACAGACACGCTTTCCTCCTGACTCTTCATACACCTGCTTTTCAGGAACAGCCTGTTTGTGAAAGACACCAGTTCAGCTGCAGAGCTGTGAGGTTGGTGGGGATTTTGCTTTCTGAGCAGCAGCACCCCGTGCACAGCAGCAGCTGGCAAAGGGCTCGGGGGCATGATGCTGCAGCAGCCAGCTTATGACTGACCCTCCTGCTTCGTCACCCACTGCCACACCTGGGTGAGCCACCAGGGAGCTGTGACAGTCACTGTGGCCAGGGAGCACATCTTGCCAACCCTGTCCCTTCTCAAGCTGCTTATCACAACCCAGCCTGGCTCAGCAGTGCCAGCACAAAACCAAATCACCCTTTCCAGAAAGCCAGCATGCGTTTCAGATCTGGATCCGTCCCACCAGCTCGTCAGCACAATGTCCCTAATGACGCAGGCTGCTATAATTAGACCCAGGGGGTGCTGGCTTGCCTGAGTTGCGTTGCTTTGCCAGACATGCTCAGCCTTTCCCTTTGCACTCCAGGTGTGGGAGCTCAAACCAGCAAGACCACACTGAAACATGCACTAGGCTACATCAGGGTTTTATGGAACTTGGGATGGGGTGGGGAGATGCCAGCAATCTTGGCCAAAGCACAGGTCCTGAGAGCAGCAGAGCATCCCATAGGGTTGGGCTACAGGATCTCCATAACCTGAATGGCTCTGAATCTGTACACTTCTTTGGTTGAATAATTTCATCAAGCTGGACTCCATGATCTTTGTGGGTCCTCACCTGTGCCCTCCAACTCAGGATATTCTATGATTCTAACTTTATGAACCAACCCCCTTCTATGGTGACACAGATAGACAAAGGTCTAGCGTCGGGGCTCTGTTCTGCAAACCAAGAAAGACCAGCATGCTGTCCAAAGGGTGAGGATGAAGCAAGTACTTTGAGAAGTTACTTGAGCTGCAAAGGGCACCTAATTCATACAGAAAACCCTCACTCATCCTGTGCTCTTGGAAAACACATGCAGCAGCACTGCAGAGAGAAGTTGTGGAAAACCCACCTCTGGAGGCATTCAAGGCCAATTTGGATGGGATCTTGAGATGTAGTGGTTGGCAGCCCTATCCACTGCAGGGGGGTTGGAGCTCAACAATCTTTAAGGTCCCCTCCAATCTAAGCCATTCCATGATTCTACGATCTTGATTCTGGTGGCCCTCAACCAACAGAAAATCCCCGTACCCAAGCACTCCGCTGCCCCGTTTCCCTTACCTGTCCACGCTGATGATGCACAGGGTCATGATGGAGGCAGTGCAGCACATGACATCCATGGCGATGAACACGTTGCAAAACACCTTCCCAAAGAGCCACTCTCCCCCCACCAGGTCCGTGATGGTCACAAAGGGCATGACAGCGAAGGCCACCGAAAGGTCAGCGGCAGCGAGGGACACCACCAGGTAGTTGGATGGCTGCCGGAGCTTCTTGACAATGCAGACAGAGATGATGACCAGACCGTTGCCTGCGATGGTCATGAGGATGATGATGGAGAGCACAGCTCCAATGACGATCTTCTCAGTGTCCCCATAGAGCAGGATCTCCTCGCCGCAGTCCGTCGCGTTGGTGTGGTTGGAGGAAGGCAGGTCTGGCTCGGCAGGGACGGAGGGTTCCTCAGTCATGAATGGATTCGGGAGCGACTCCCGAGCTGGGTACTGCTGCTCTGCGTTCTCCACAAAGAGAAGATGGTGCTCCAGAAACCGCCGGGGGCTGCCCCTCAGCAACATGCTCTGAGCTCTCCGCAGTGGGCAATGGCACAGGCTTTCTCCCAGCAGTGATACCTCCAGTGGCAAAGCAGAACATTTTTATCACATGCAGGCTAAGAAAATAAAATATCACCTTCCAGCCCTACCTCTTGCCTCTCGGAGCTGCAGATGGAGCTCATGTGCTCAACGAGGAGCTGTTTCCCAAGTCTGCCTAAAGACGCACAGTTTGCTGGATCTGGAGGATGCTTGGAGGAAGCTTGCTCCACTTCTGAAGGAGCACAAGCTGCCCACTCTTCCCGCAGCAGCTACCTAATTGCCTACATGCTTTTCCAGCAGCACAGATAGCAGCAGCTGATTGCAATTGCTCATGGCACTAAGCACTGCTGCCAAGCCGCGCTGCTGGGCTCGCACTTCCCATGCACATCCGTGTGCCCTGCACATACCATAAGTGAATGCAAGAGAGTGGGTGACAACACAACCCTCAGCCCCAGAAGGATGCCCATGCACCACCAGCTGCATCTCCTGCGTGTGTCAGTGCACAAACTTCACCCTACAAATCCATGCAGTGTCAACACGGCGACTGCACACACTGAGCCGCATCGGGAACACACACAGCATCGCTGCCACCGGTACAGGCAAAGGGAGGGCTGGGGCATCTCTGAGCTGTGGGGTCCTCGATGTGCACAAGCAGCAGCAGTTCTCCCAGCCATAACATTCATCCCCTGCAAATATTTCCCCACCACCGATGGGGAAACTTTGGGGCGAGGCTCACCCTAAGCAGAGCTCTGAGCATCGCGCACGCCCTGCATCCTCCCTCTTTCTGCTTTCCCCTTGAAAGGAGTTCTATTTAAACCCAAGGAATCCCGCAGACCCCTCTCTTCCCCTTTTTGCATTCTACCCCCAGGGGGTGACGAGGATCCCGTCTTACCTGTGCCGAAGGGGTGAGACATCCTCCAGTCGAACCCCGCGATCTCCGGGCAGGAGAGGAGCCGAGAGCCCCCGGAGCATCATCCTCTCTCCCCTCCCCGGTCCCTCCCACCGCCTCCCTCCCGCCTCTCCCAACAGCTCTGCCTGAGCCCCAGGAAGAGCAAGGAGAGCACAGAGTTATAAGGGGCACAAAAGCAACGGCTGACACTGAATCAAGCCCTACCAGTGGAAAAGCTGGGGGGCACAGCTGGAAGTCGAGCAGCCATCCCTGAGCGCGGTGCTTTGGGTGCAACACAGCTCTGGGGCTGTGCAGGACCATCAGCATCCTTCCCCACTTCTTTTTGCTGAAAGGAATTTTGCAGGGAGGGATTTCTCTCCCTCTTCCATGCCGTTCTTCTTTTCTTCCTTATCCCCCTCCCCACTCCCTGCCAGTAGGAGGTCCCATATTCATACAGCTTTATGCTAAAGAGATGAGAACAGCTCAGGCTGAGCCTTCTGCTAAGGAAATGGAAACAGAGGAAAACCCAACCTAGCAGGAGCATGCAACCACTTCCATGGGTTGAGCCTGGGAGCACTGGGCACTTTGTGGAGAGCACACTTGGGGAATACAATGGGCACCTCTTAGCATCTTCTCTTTGCCCAGCCCAGCCCTATGCAAGCTCTCCCAGTGTGCAGCACCTGTGCACTGATCACGGGGAAAAGCAGCTTTAACCCAAGGTGCTGCACATTGTGATACCTCAGGTCATTGCCAGACGTTCCCTTCAAAGTGCATCTGAGAATGAAGTTGCATTGAGCTGAACTGGGGCTCAGGCTGAGCTTACCACTTGTGTTTCTCCTTCACTGTGTGTGTGGGAGGATGGCTAAAATAACTGCCTTGCCAGGGCAGGCTGTGCTGAAGCGATGGCTCTTTTGCTTATTGAAGTAGAGGTTGCTGCAGCCAGGCGTTAGGATGGGATGGGGTTGATCCCAAAATTTCTTCTCTGAAAGAGCCCTTCCTGGAGAAAAATCCAAGGGTTTCAAAGAAGCAAGTCCAGGCCTTGGTAGGGGGCTTGGAACTAGATGATCTTTGAGGTCCCTTCCAACCCAAGCCAGTCTATGATTTGGCTTCTCTGTGCTTGGAAGGGTCTGTAGTAGAATATCACCCTCACACCCCTTGGCAATGGTTGACACCAAGCCCTTCAAGGTGAATGAATTGCAACAAAATCCACTTTTTGACCTTCTGGGAGGGAAACCTGCAGCAGGGGAACGTCTCTGTACAGCACCACAAAGCACGCTGGCTTTCCCCTTCCAGCAAACAAGAGATGAACCGAGCGCCCCAATCTCTGCCCATCTGTGTTCTTTCATCTTCACCAGTGGCCACTGAAGCAGCTATTTTAATAACTATTAATTGTCAACATTAATCTCTATTATCACTAATGATGAGGTAAAAGTTATTAATATGCAAATTCTGAGAAATCTCATTAACTCCAAGGTCTTTGAGCTCCCAAAGTTTGTGGGATTAGCATCCCAAATTAGGCTTTCCCGCAATGCAGGTGTTGATATTTCTCCCTCTGAGGAGGCATAACCAATCCAGAGCAATAAAATTATTCACTTGGCCCTATCAGTTTTCAAGGAGCATCAGTAGGGACTGCTTTTGCTCCTAGGGAGTATCAAAACCTTCTTTGATTTGGAAACAGGGGAGCAGACAATAATCCGACCCCATGGTTCTTCACTGGTGGCTGAGGTCAGGAATGAGGTTGCCCGGAGTGTTTTAAGGATCTGTAAAGCTTCCAATGTCACCTCCTCCCCAGGGGTTCCTCCAAAAGACATCCCTGTCTCCTGATGGGTCTATAAGCTCAATTCCCAGAGGTTCCAGCAAACATCATCTGGGTGTTGTGGGTACCCAAGAGGTGGTTTAGGCCTCCAAGACACGGCAAAGCAAAATTAACCAGACACTTGAGTTGTCCAAGATGGCAGTGGAATACATCCTTCAAAAACCAACCTACAATGCTAAAAAGGGAAAAGAGTATTCAAAGAGTCCTAAATAGTCTACATCCTAAATGTGGATGTAGAAAGGGATCAATTTGGGTTGGACCGGGACAAGATTTCTTGACCCTCTTCCTCAGCATGAAGTCCTCAGCCCAGCCTAACATTCTCTACCCTCCCATTTCTTTGGCTTCCCCCTAGCAGCAATACAAGGCATTACCTTTCTACAGAATTAAGGTTGGAAAAGACCACTGAGATCATCAGAGCCAACCTTCAACCCATCACCACCACGCTCACAAACCCTCAGAAACTCATCCTCAGGGGAGGAGATGAAGACACAGTGATGGGACACTGCTCGAAGTGCCCCGTGGGGACTCAGGGTCTGGTCCCATAGTGTTGACAATGGTAGCCAAAGGATTTCAACAAGAGAATCCAGCTAGCAAAGAGCTTCCTGCATAAAATTCTCTTTCCATGTAAGGAAAAGCCAAAGGAGATTTAGGAAGTTCACAACCAATCTGTGATTTGAAGTTCTCAGAGCTAGGCTGTTGTGTTTTTTTTCCCCTCTCTTACTGGACATTTCCCCAAAATAGTCAGAAAAAAATAAGAAGTTTTTGTTACAAAGTGATGCCATGAATTGTGCTGCCAGAAGAGACGGGGAGCAACAGGGAGCCTTGTGGAAAACCACTGTCCCAAAGAGATGTGCAAACAGCTCGTCTCAGCCCAGAGAGGTGGAAGATGCCCCATCCCTGCAGACACCCAAGGTCATGTTGGATGGGGCTCTGAGCACTGATGAAGCTGTGGGTATCCCTGTTCACTGCAGGGAGTGGGACCAGATGGCCTTTAAGGGTCCCTTCCAACTCAAACACTATGATTCTATGAGATGGGCGTTACAGCATCAGGCATGGCCACACTCCCTCTGCTGGAGTCTGCACAGACAGCACTCAGCTTTCAGCATTCACGTTGCCAGAGATGTGCATGTTTTGAATAACCAGGAGAAATTACCATTGGGAGTTACCTGTGCACCCCAGTGCAGCCAACCCATGTGCTGGTGGCATCACAGGGTCTTCCTGATGACCTGGAGAGATGCAGGTGATAAGGATGAAGCAAAAGGATGCAGGATGGGGAGGAGAGGAGCCCCCAGCAGCACCTGGTGGTCTGCAGATCCAGGAGAGGAAAGAACTGCAAAACTTAAAGAGGAAAGGGTGAAAAAATGAGAGATTTAGTTGAAGTTTCTGATGCAAACCTCCAGCCACACAGTACACAGGCATAATCACTTAATTGCCAGCTTTTTTAGCAAGCTGCTATCATTACTGCCCAATCTTTACTCCAAGTGGTGGCCACATGTTGGATGTGCAGCATTTTCACCTACTGCTCTCCCATCCACCACCTCTGGGGTAGAGCCTGCCTTTAGATATCTGCAGTGACACATGGACTACTTTATTTTGGGGAGGGCATATGAAGAACATACCATCCCACCTCCATCCCATCCAAACGAGAGATGGAACAAAGCAGTTGATACAGAACATGGGTGGACTTGGTGATCTCGGGGGTCTTTTCCAACCTTAATATTCTATGACTGTCCTGGTCAACCCTCTTCTAGATCTCAGCTGGATACAGACCTCTAGAGAACAGCAGGGAGGTTCCTCTAGGATGCCCCCACCAGATGGGACCAAAGCAATGGGGACCAACGTGGTGGTGGGCTGAGGACCTTTGGAGGTGGCAGATGCTTTTGGGTCGGGGAGCAAACAGCATTGGTTTGGAAATAAAACCCTCCTTGTCTTCTTTGGTCTGTCCCCTAGATGGCACCTGCTCTCAGCAGATTAAATCCCTGATGGAAAGCAGTAGGAAGAGATACGTTAAAAACAAAACACCCCTAGAAACCTAAACAACAAAACCGAGAAAAGCAAAGAAAGAAAACCCCAAACATCAAATGTATATATTTTGATCAATGTATATATATTAAACAAAACCTAGAATTTATAGCTGTTTCATCATTTCTGCTGCTTTTTCCTCTCTGGGTATTCAGTTCTCTCCTCAAAACACCACTGGGAGAAGGTTACTGGCCTCACCCCAGCTGCTTTCTGCAGCAGTGAGGGGACATCTGGGGGCAAGAAAGGCCACCATCAGATCTCAGCACCTCCATGAACACTTCATCCTTATCGTTTTGGCTGAAGGATGAGAACCCCCACTCCTGCACAGCAGCCATCAGTGTGTCCTGGTGAGGAAGGGAGGATGAGGTGCAGGGAACACGTCCCCATCTGACCCCTTCCATCCCGAGCACTGAATGGTGCTGACATTCAGGCTGACTATTCTTAGATCTGCTTTGAACAGGGCACTTGGCACCTCAGAGGGTTATGGCCCTGCCAGGCTGATGCCCAACAGCCACAGCCTCATGTGATGACAGCCAGAAGGCGAGATGTCCTGCCCACCCCTTATCAGCTCCTCATGTATTTAAAGTCCTGCTGTAACATCAAGAACATCATTGCACTGCTTCGGCAGTTTTGCAGCCTTCCCAGTTCACCCCTGCACCCAGAATGGACCTGAGGGATGTCCTGGTTGAGGCCCTGTCCTGTGGGCTGAGGACGGAGACCACAGGGGAGGCACAGGTTTCCCTCTGGAGCTGTTGGATTCACAAACTGACGCACGAAGGTCTGCGTAGCAGCTGGCTTCTCCTTCCCTAGGGAGCCCATCTGCTCTTGGTTAGCTCATTCATCCCTTCCCAGCCATCACTGCAGCCTCACACATGGAAGAACATCGTGCTGAACCACTGGAATCATCCAGAGCATTTGGCTTTGACAACCCAGCATCCAGCTCTGCACCCTCACTCACCTCAGACCAGGACTTCCAGACTTACTTACTACCATTGCTTACCATTGTAGGAATGCCTGCTTTCATAGAATCATTAAGCTTGGAAAAGAAAAAAATCAAGTCCAGCTGTCAATACATCAGCACCATACCATCAGCCCTGTCAGGCTGGATGGAGCTCTGAGCACCTGATGGAGCTGTGGATGTCCCTGTTCATTGCAGAGAAGGACCAGGTGGCCTTAGAGCATCCCTAACTCAAACCATTCCGTGAGTCAATTCTGCATGTCCAGGACAGGCCAGTAAGAACATGTTCTGGCTTTCCAGTCATCTTGCTAGAAGAAGATAGCAGGCAGCTTCGTACTGAGCACAAAACCCATCAGGGCCTCAAAATTTGGTGCTGTTCTCACTCTGAGCAATGAAAAATCACCACAACTGTCTCTGGGATCCTTACAGTAGGGCAGAGCATGCCTCAGAATCACTTCTGAGGAATCTTATCATTACTAAGTTCTCAGCTGTGAGGGTCACACAATGCTGAGGAGTCCTTGGGAGGAGCTCTCAGCTGCCTTCCAGGTATCAGAGCAGTGTGCAGTGCTCAGCTCTGAGCACCGAGATCTTGCTTTCTGAAGGATGATTCACTTGCTGAGTACAGGTAGTTGGAAATCACCTCTCACTCCTTCCTCCCCAAACCCACAGCCTGTCCACGTGCATATGTAAGTTATTTCAAAGAGTCAGCAACATCAGCTGTAGGGCAGCTCATGCTGACAGAGGGAAGAATTGATCCTCTGGCCAGAGACCTGTGAAGATGCAGAACCTTCCTCCTTGCAGAGGATGCCACCATGCTCGTGCTGTCCTAGCTTTGCCTCAATCTCATGCCCACGTCTGCAGTGCAAGACTCTTGAGGACCCTGGTAAACTACAGGGAACTGGAGAGAAACTGTTCAAGCTTGGGTACCATGTAGATAACTAGTGACATCATTTCCAGGAAACACAGCTCATCCTCAGGCTCCCACAGTGCACTACCTCACTAATTTGGGGCTCGTCTCCATGTTGGGCAATGCCAACACAGTCAGAGCCATAAAGGCAACGGTAACCAGCCTTGACTGTCTCAGTGCACTGCATCAGCTGAAAGGTGCAATTATTTCTTGTTCTTCTCCATTAACCATAGCATATCTCATGTTGGAAAAGACCCATGAAGGATCACCACATCCAACACCTGGCTCCAAGCAGGACCACCCAAAAAACAGACCATAAGACACAAAGCAATCCCATTGTGTCTGCCCAGACTCCTGCCTACAAGATAACGCGTCTATTTACTGTCACAGTTGAGATGCTCAAATACTGCAAGCATTGGGGATTACAGAATTAATCTCAGCTACAGGGATACCCACAAATAACCAAAGAAATGCATACATCTGTGCTGGGACAAAGACCCAAGCTGTGCTGGGAGCTGAAGGTTAAATAAAGGACACCGATTAGGCATGAAGTAGAAATATATAAACAGTATATTTCTTTTTATTTTGCTTTTAAATACAATTTCCTTACACAATAAAGGAATCCCCTTTCCCTCCCCCTCCCCACGTCCCAAAGCAACTCTTATCAAAAGAAATCACCCACTGTAAAATCAACACTAGATAGAGGCATGCGCTTTGAGAGCATATTTAGCAAGTGCAACATCTATAGGTCCTATCTCCATAAATAGGAACGTGTGCTTTCCCTCACAATAGTTCCCCAGCAACCTGGGGAACAAACTTCCCAGACACCAAACCCAGAGATGTTTAACCAGCTATGTGCCATGCAGCAGAAGTGGCACCGAGGGAGGCGGTCAGTGGGGTTTGGGAATCTTTGAGGTCTTTTCCAACCTTAATGATTTTGAGAGCAGAATGGGGGAAAATGAGGAAGCATTTGAGATGCAGCCCCCTTCTCAGGTGGAACCAAGGGTTTGGTTTGCACTCATGTAGAACCACACATTTTGGGAGGGAAGGTTGCTGGGTGTCTTACTTTAAGACAAGCCCTGCTTTTAAGGGTAATTCCTGTGCGCAGAAAAGGCACAGCCCCACATATCGTTGAAGAGGATGGAGGAAAACAGAGACTAAACAATTCTGAAAGTAACAGAGCACAAAGGCATCTGACTCACTGAATCAGAGCAGCTCCACCAAATGCACGAGGCTGAGATCCTGCAGGGGTCAACAGCACGATGGGTTTCTCACTCTCCGGCAGCTGCATCATGCTTTCTCCCACCCTAGGATGGGAATGCCGTGGTCCCACATTGGAGAAGTTCAGAAAGACATGACGACACATTAATAAAAGAAAAATGAAATGGAAAGGTGGCCAAACTGCTCCTAAAGGTAAGCAGTTCACGGAGGAAGGGCACGCTGAGTTGCTCAGATGTCCACACCAAGGGCTGCACACTTTGCTCCATTGGGCAGGACCAGCATGGCCATGTTATACCACCACTGCCTACATGGACAGTGGCAGAAACTGCCCAAGTCATCCAACCTGGTGAAATCGATGTAAATTTGATGCTGAAACAGCGATTGTTGCTGATAGGCACGGTGACAGCTGATCACAGCCACCAGCGAGCTGCCGAGCGCTGAAACCAATACCCCAGCTGCTAAATTTGATACACTGCTTTTCAAAGCCCAGATCACGTAGCTCCACTACTGCCACAGCCCTTCTGTTTTGACGTGTGAGAAGCAAAAATTCAGTGGAGCTCAGAGGTTCAGAAGGAGAGAATTGCCAACTATTTTTTTCCAACTCTTTGCCATTTTGTTCACTTTGAGACTCCCACCTGGGGCAAAGCAAGGGATGCTGATGGCCTTTGTGTAGCAGCAAGAAGCGTCACATGGAGGACAGAGATGCCACACGCATCCCCTCCTCCTGCAAGCAGATCTTTGCAGCACAGATGCAGATGGGGAGCAGAAGGCAGCACGTCCCTTGGGACAAGCTCTTAATATTAAACACTGCATCAGAACTGTGCCAAGTGATCCGAGCTCATGCAGAGTTTTCTACAAGGGAGAGAGTCACAGCCAAGGATTGTCTTTGCTTGGAAGGAAAACACACAAAAGCTGAAAAGGAAAGTGCTAATTTGTAGTTCTTAAGCATGTGCTCAGGCAGCTCCCTTGTATGTCTGCTCCTTACACCATATTGATGGCTTGCTCTTTGCAACTAGAGCCAGAGCCAGTAGTACAATGGTCAGGGTTGGCATTTAAATTCCTTAATTAGATATGAAAACAATTAGAGAAGGTTATTCTCTTCTAACATCCACAGGCTGCAGCACAGATAGAAAACTGGGCAAACCCCTCCCATACTGCCTATTTAAATAGTTTTGGAAGCACGACAGATGAAAAAGATGACAGCCCGACTGGAACACTGTGCCATAAAGTAATCAACTAAAGAGATGCAGAAGACAGAGCAACAGCAGGACAATTACAAATCCTTCCTAATTGCCCATTATGGCAGAGCGAGCCCCAAGGGAGCAGCCGCTGCCACGCTGCTGCTCAAACACAGGCTCGTGTTCTCCAGAGAAAAATACCCACTCAGCATTTCGTCAGCATTCCTGCAGTTGGGGATGCCAGAGAGCTTCCCAGGAGAGAGCTGGAGAAGATGAGATCTATGTCAGGAGATGGCATCAGAAGCAGTGAAAACACTGAAGTTTCAGAGGAACGCACAAACATTTGAGCCAACTCTCATTTTTTCCCTGTTAGGCCATTTTGGTGATAACATACCAGAGGACAAATACAGAAAACAGTGGATAAGATTAAGGATAAACGTGAGCACGCCCCAACCGATGGGGCAGATCCTAGTCTGTGACCCATTAAGTGTCCAAGTGGAAGGAGCTCCAGGTGACACAACATGTCTCAGGTTCTCCTCCAGCATCTTCTGCAAGCGTTACCCAAAGTGGACCAACTTCATGTATTTTTCTGTTGTCGTTTTGCTTCTGTCCACAAAGAAGGTCCAGAAAAAACACAGTTCAGCAGCAGTTTCTGAAGCAGACAAATACAACATGCAACAGTTTACGAACTGTTTCAGTCTTGGGGATGGGGGAACCTTTGAAGGACAATTATTTGAACCACAGCATGTGGGTGCGATCGTCTACCGTATTTGTTTTTTGGAGCATCCCAGTTCACACAGGTCATCCGGAAGCATGCATCACATCTCACAGCTGTTGGATTCATCTTGAAACACTTCACCAGGTGGTACAAACTAGTTGAGTTTGTTTTCTCCACTCCTATCCTTCCTCAGTGATGCCTTGACGTATCACCCAACTCCAGTTTGACATTTATTAATAGCTTCAGATGTTGATGCCAGAGAACGCGGGGGGTTGTTGTTAGTGATGTTGCCAGTCTTGCTTTCTAAGCAATCCAGAAAGTGCTATATTGCCTGTTCAGCAGTCCATGTTTCAACAACTGCCCTTCATTTACATGGAGAAACAACTATTTCCATACATTAGAGCGTCAACATCATCTTTGAAGGCAATAAAACGAGTCTCAGACCAACAAAGCTATTCAGGTACAAATCCAATTTTAATTATCAAGCTAATTTCTAGCTCCTACATTCAGTGCAAGGATCAAAAACTACAAATTCGAGAGTAGAAATTTATTCTATTCTCAGTTTCCAATTGCTTTGGCAACTGTCAGAAGACAACTCCCAAAATGCATTTATTTCAGAAGCATTCTGCGACCTCTGTGGTTCCAGGTGAGCATCACGAACTCTCAAAAGCTACCAACATCCTTCAAAACCCAACTCTTTGGCAACAGTTACACATAGCATTGTGCGTATATAAAGAGCTTATAATAAAACTTCTTTTACATTCTAATTGTCTTAACCTTCACAGAAGTATTAAAGTGCTCGATCAACTCTGAACAGTCCCTCCTTCCCTAGTAAGCCTACTTCCTGGAGATGCCTGCCTACACTTACATCAGCAAAACCAGAAGCAAACAAGAGAAAAGGTACTTGTAGAAGGAAAATCCTCTGCAGGACCATTGCAACTCCTCAACAGCCACGAGGCCTTGGTAGTCTTACATCTCTCTGCTACCCACATCTTTAGACACGGGTCCGAAATATTCACACAGGCTAAACCAGCCCCCCATCACTTGATTCTTTGGCCCCACGCATTCTGTAGAAAGAAAACTTTGCAAAACAGAATCCTAGGGATGCTACTGAGAAAAAACAAACACTGAAGTCATACTGGCAAAGCAACAGCAATGAATCCCCAACCCAATAATTGTGATGGCTATTTAATTCCCCCCAGTTATCTGGATTTTAAGAGACCTTCAACTAAGTTTGACTCAAACTGACGTTTTCAAATTGAGACTTTTTTGGTCCTTGTGAGCAGAGACTTGGAGGGCGCATCTCAAAATTAATTCTTCTTGCAACACTTGCATCAGCTACTCTGCACTAGAGGAGATTTCATCCAGGGCCTCGGAGAGGACCAGAGGTTCATCCCAGCAAGCACATTGTCTCCTCCTTCCAGCCACAGCACCCACAATACAGTTCAAACTACCCTGCAGGATGACTTCTCTCAGCCAAGAGCTGAGACACCAGCAATGTACTCCCAAGACAGGTAGTAGTTTACTTGACCATAAGTTAACACTTCTCATTCTAGTTCTGGTTAAATGTGACGTACCCAACACACAAGCTTTGTCAGGCCTGTGCAATTGCTCTTTCATCTAAGTACTTAATTGTTTGCTGTCATCTTTTTCTGTTGACTGGAGATCAGAGATGCTTTTACCGCCTCCACCCAGTCCCCAAAATCCCGTTTGCTGATTGCTCACCTTCTCTTTCTACATGTGGACCTTGGTAATAGCCATCAGCAATTTCACCACAAAAATGACTCAAAGCCCAGAAAACATTGATGAAGGCAGTCAGAAGCCATGCACAGATTTGCATTCCGTATCACACCACTGGTCAGACATCACATGAGTTACCCCTGCTGCCTTCAGGACCAACTGAAAGCCCAATGTGTGACATTTACCTGCTTTCATCTGCTGGAGTGTTACCTTGACCTGCAGCCTTCTCAGCATTCACACGAGAATGGGCTATGACATGAAGGCCTTGCTGCTGCTTGGCTTGCTATGAAAGCTGACAGCTTTCCCTGTGTTAGCTCTGGGATGCAGTGACCATGCCCACAAGGGAGCACATTTAACACTCTCTTTCATTAAGACGAAGAGATTCCACAAGAAAATAAACCTTTTCACACACGTGTGAAAACCATAGGTGACTGCATCAAGATGAAATACCACCTGATATTTAGCACAGAGACAACAAATCATCAGCGGCTCGAGTCTGTTCATATGCTGAGAAATTTTCTCTGCAGCTCTCCTACCTCTCATTACAAAGTTGGCCTTCCTCATCGTGCAGAGAAACACCCAACCTGTAGGGAACCGAGCAAGCAAGCAACATTTCTCTCTGCTAATTTACAAAACAATTTCCCCTTTTCTCATTTTTTGCTGTTTTGAAAGTTTGTCATCATCAGGACTCCACTTTGCTTGAAGTTTTGCCTGCAATCTGCAGCGTGCAGCAACGGGCAGGCATTGACATAAAGGGCAGCTGGTTTCACAGTACTTCAAATAAGAAAACTGACCACTGTACAAGCAAAATTAAATAAACTGAAATATAAAAGACTGCAGAAGTTAGATTCATCCAGAAATATAATATAATGTCTGGGAGCAGGGGAAAAAACTGGAGATTAGTCACAGAACAGAAACAATGAAATGAGCAACAAATATTGATTAGGCAAAGGAGGAGAACTTTCATTGCATGCTGTACATTAAAATTAAATGCAAAATTCACATATCAGACCACCAAGACAGAACGATGAAGGTCTCAAGCCATGGGATGAGGAAAGTAAAGAAACATCTTGAATAAAGAATCATGGAAAAATAATAGTAAACAAGCAGCTTCAGAAGAAAAAAAAACAAGGGACCATACAACAAATGAGAAAAAGCAGCACTAAAGCAGAGAACAAGTATATGGTCAAGACACCACAGGTAACACTGATTGCACAAAACACTTCTGATATTTTGAAAGAACCAGGCCTATTTGAATATCTATGCAAAATATATACACAAATCCATATGTATATATGTACACAGAGGCACTACTGTACATATGTATATGCAATCATTAACACAACTGCCCTTCGACAAGTTTCAGCATCTGACTCTGGGTGCAAGCAAGGACGTTGCAGTTGTGCAAAACTACACTTCTGTGTTTGATTACCAAGTGGTAAAATCAGAAAGAGCCAAAATAATTCAGACCCAGATGCAGTTCCACCAACATCACCACGTGAGCCCAATTTCTGAATGCTTCCAGGTCATCTGTGGGAATTAAATACTCATCCAAAGCTGTGGGTTGCATCAGTACAAACTAACTTGTTTCCAACCCTTCTGCCAATGAGTCTGAAGAGACAGTCAGACATTTCCCCTGACAACAGTTTGCTATGAGGCCATCCCACCTAGGATACCAATTTAGGAATGCTGGATTAATAGGAAATGGAATTCAAAGGCCAAACTAAATAGGACTGTCATTCTGTAAAAGGGTCAGCTGTTGTCCTTACAGTGCTTTGGAAAAAAGGGACGTGATGCATACAAAAGGGATTTTCCCCCACCCCTCAAACAAGGGTACACACAACAACTCTGAATGCATGCTCCAACTGTATGGCATGCTGTTTTTCCAGGGTTTCCAGTTTTGGGATGAGAAAGGTGGCATTTCCATCGAGCTCGCTTGCCTCACAGCTCCAAAGATCACTGGCCTCCCAAGTCCATGGCTGTTTTGGTCTGACACTTCAATGCTCAATTGGTCTTTGATATGTGCATTACCAATGCCATATTAGAGCAGAAAGAAAGTGGTGAAAGAAAGAACTGCAGATAGACTGTCCTATGCCTTGGCAGAGACGCCCCATCCTTCCAACTCCAAGAGAGCCATCCTCACAGCTCCGCATGCAGCAGATCTTGTTTAGTGCTCTGCATCCATAGCATCCAAGTACTTGGCTTCAATGATTCTAGGGAGCAGGTTATACCTAAGAACAAACCAGAGAGAGTGCATTAGAAACTGCTCAATTCAAGTGTTTTGTTTGCCAAGTCTGATTTTCATTTGCCTGCAGACACACTCATGTTTTGTGCTGGGGAGGCAAGCAATAGCTTCCTGCTGTCCCCAGCTTGCTAGTGGATGGATTACTTGTCCACAAGTCACAATTTATATCCTACTCCTATTTTCTTAAGCACTCTCCCTACAGTTTTCCAGCACACAAACCATACCTGATGCAGCCTTGCATCCAGTACAACACTTTGAACAGCAAGCATTGAGGGTTCACAGGAGAAACCCTTCCCAAAATTTCAGGCCTGGCACAAGCTTTAGGATGCAAGGGTATTTATCTTGCATTTCCTCAGTCCTCCAAGTATATCAGGTCACTCTTTCCAGCTCTCCCCACGAGGAAGTTTTAATGGGAACCCAGCAGCTTCAGACAGTCTTTTAATAAGCACAGAATACATCAAGACTTGAGATCAAGAAGTTGAGCAGGGCAGTGACATTCCAGCTGCTGGTAAGGCTCCATGCCTACCCAGCCCTCAGCATCCATTTGATCATGGAGGTAGTGATGCCTCTATTCCCTTGCTTTCCTCTATTCTGGGGGGTTGTTTGTTTTTTGTTTTGGTGTTTCATTTTTGTTTTTGTGTTTTTTTGTTATTTTCTTCCTCCCCACAAACACCTTCATCAATTAATGTATTTGGGTGAGAAAAGAAGAAGAACATGGTAGAAAGCTGCTCTCATCAGATCCCACTGCATATTTGTAGTTTGACACTTTTCTTGTTTATGAAGGAAGCAATTCAGCTGTTCTAACAGTGTACAGTGCTAGAAAGCCTGTTTACAACCTGAAGGGTCTTTTCAAAGAGCCAGAAAAGAGATCCCAAACAGCACTTGCTGCTGAGAAATGCCCCACCTGCTTAAACTGACCTGCCATGAAGTAAAATGCTTGAAAGCTGTGAAAGCACAGAAACAGAATGTAGAAAGATTCTTCCTCTCTGAGCAACTTTAAGTATGTCCCAGGGCAGGGATAGGAGTGTAACAAAAAACACTAGACACCCCCCAGTTTTGGCTCAACACTTGGAATCGGGCACACACACACAAAAAAAATATCATTTTCTCCCAACAGACCACTCCACTGCAATAGTAAGTCACTGAAATCAGTTAGTTTTCAACACTGACACTGGAAAAATATTGGACCCAGTAAATGACAATGCAAAGCACGTGTTTAATGCAGTTGGAAGGAAGGGAATGCAGCCTTGAGACAAGCAAACCATATGGCAAGTTTTCTGGATGGGACACCGAGCTGTGACTCATTCAGCTGGGTTTGATTCTCGACTCTGACCCCTGGCTATTCTCTTCTTCCTCCCTCTGCTTCTTTAAAAAAGCATTTCTTTTCTGCCTCATCTATTTAGAGCACCAGATCTCCATGAGAAAGTCATTATTTGCTACAGAGCTATGCATCATGGTGCAGCCTTCTCAGCTGGAGCCCACAGACATTGCATGAACGCAATGTGGAATTCAGAAGGAAGGAAGGAAGCAGAGGGCAGCTTTCCGTTCCAGGTACTACCATTTTCCCCTTAGCAGCAGGGCCAATTACAAAGGCTATTTGAAAAGCTGCTCTGGCAAGAGAAACAACTTAGCAGATATAGCATAAGACGACAGTGCCTTATTTAGTCAAAGAAAACACGTATTTGCACCATTAAATTACCCAGCTTTTTGAGAAATTCAGGTTCTCTAACACAGCATTCTCCACAGTAATTTACCTTATAACAATTTATATTAACTGAATATTTATACCTGCCCAGAGATTGTGAATACCCCATGCTTAGAGGTGTTCAAGGCCAGGTTGGATGGGGCCCTGGGCAGCCTGGGCTGGTATTAAACGTGGAGGTTGGTGGTGGCCCTGCCTGTAGCAGGGGTTAGAGATTCATGATCCTTGAGGTCCCTCTTCCAACCCGAGCCATTCTATGGTATTGTGACTTAAGTAAGAATGCCCTGAATTTTCTTTCCTGTACTGAGATACTCTGCAGAGGCTTGCAATTCCCACAAGAATCCATCATCCACAAACTATTTGCCAGCCATTTAACCAGGCATCCCTAGAGCCATCTACCTGAATGGTGGGAGAGCATCTCCTACCAGAAGAGCAATCATTTCAGTGCTCTCTACTGGCTGGTTCATCTTCAAACACCCAGCCCAAATAGCTCTATAACTGGGATCCTGCTGAAAGCCATGGCAGCTGACATTTGCTTTTGTTTTGAAAAGAACTGAACCCAGCTTTACCAGCCAAGGGGATTGCCACCACAATAGCTGCTTTTGCAGATTATCACATCGGGAGCACTGAGCTTCCATATCAGATGCAAAACCTCCAGCACTGCAAGCTCAAAGAGAACTAGATATCCCTGGATGCCATACAGGCCTAAAAATAATCAAATGGACTGGAAAGAGATATGTTCTAAGATCTTATTAAGGCTTCTCATTACAGCCTAAGAATGGAGAAGAAAGCATGATTTAACTGAAGACTGATGGACAGACACTGTTTAAAGAACATTAGGAAAACATTAAACTTCAGTGATTCTCTTTCAGGGGTTGGACACGATGATCATTAAGGGTCTCTTCTAACTCAGGATATTCTGTCTCTGAATGAGGATTGCAAGATATTGTGGGGTTCCTGTAGTTTTATGTTAGATGCATTTTGAAGATTTCAGGTGGTCTGTCCGAGCTGATTACTTACAATGGCACTCAGCAACACAGGTGGTCTGTAAGGTCACTGCATCCCAGCACTATATAAAAGATAAGGACTCCTTCCTCTTTACATTCATGTGGTGCAAAAGAAAGTTTCCAGCTCTGCCCTGACTGCAGGCTTTGGGGAATCAGAATGCAAAGCAAGATGGAGCATCCTCAATACCAAGAGGAAAGGCTCAGATAACTGCAGCTACTCAGGAAGACGTGCTCACAGGCATTGCAAAGGGAGACCCAGGTGCCTCTTTGCCAGCTAAAAAGTGACAAACCAGACCACACCCCTTTGCATAACACTTTGTGTTATTAGAGTCAAAGGCTCTCTGTGCTATTCCTCCTCAAGCCATCATGTACTCAGGAGACCACTGTGTCTCCTCTTCAACCAGACAGGCTTCCAACAGCTGGAAGACAAAAAGCATTGGAGATAGGAAAAAATACAGCCAAGCTTTGCTGGGAGGAGTTTCTTACCTGATTGGGATCATTCCTATCATGATGAGTGGGAAGATCATCTTCATGTAGGGCAACGGTGACATGCCAAAACCACAGAGGATGAGGAGCTGCAGGACCTGCAAGCCTGTGAAATAGTGGATCTTTCTCTGGGGCACTCTGCGGATGTAATGAGTCGGAGGATAAGCAGTCTGGGAAGAGAAGAATGATGCCTGAGAAATGCAGCAACCTGGACTCGTGACTGCAGGACACAATGCAGGCTTCAGAACAAGGGTTTTAACAAACCTAGTTTACACCACGCTGTGCATTAACAGTCCTTAATGTGCTCAACAGCTGAACGTAGGATTTGTAGGGTTAAAGCATGCAACAACCTGACTGCATTGGCAACAACACACAGATGATGACTGGGCACAAGAAACCCGGGGGAGAAATAACACACAATGAAGACTGCCTCAGGGAGCATCTGGAGTGCAAGAAAATATCTTGATAAGTACAGTAATGAGATTCCCCTGAGTAGGATTATCAGGGCTTTGCAGCAACACATGAAGTGCCTGAGGGGGTGCACAGAGAGTGATGGGAAGCAGAAGTATTCATCCAGCAACCCCATCACTTGTTTCCACACCTGAAACCCAGCTCTTCATTATTACATAGCCTTTCTCCTGCTGATCAGACTATGCTTGCCCTGGTGGTCCCATTTTCCATCTGAACCTTGCTACGGGAACAGCAAGAGATGAGATTGTGGAGGTGCTGGAAGAGGCCAGCCTCCAACAGCCATGATTCTCCACTTACATGAACTACTCACTTTTGAGAAAGAGCAAAAAGTGACATTAATAGGCTAAATATCACTCGTGGTTTCTACTGACAGTGACTTGCTCATGTCTGAGTACAGGCTTTGACTCACTGTCTATACATCAATGAAGCGTATGAGCGACTGTCTGCTGGCACTGATACAGACTCAACGGATTCAGATTGTGCCATGACTCATTAAAAGGTTTCCAGAAAAGTGAGAGTTCCATATTTAACATTACTTTTTAATTTTCCAAGCTGAAGCTCGGAAAATTCCACAGAATTTGTATTAAAATCAGAAGTAATATTCCACAGCATCACTATTCAACCACATAACTATCCAATCTCCATTCAAAAAATCAACATGACAATGGTAATCTTTACCCCGATTTCACAGTCTTGATCTCTGATGTTACATCTCAGAGGTTAAGACAGATTAGCAGAAGCACCAGGCTTGCTAAGCCCTTGACCCATTACATAAGAGGTGAGCTGGAGACTCATTATTGCTCCCAGGTACTGCCCACAGTGCCAACGAGGGCCTTAATGCACTTGTCATACAGATGGCTTGAAAGTAGATTTCCAGATTTGTTTTCATCCCACATCAGAAGCATCTCAATAGCACAAGTCATTTCATTTTGAGTGTACGATCTCATGATACTTTGCACATTTGAGACAAAAGCATAAAATGAGGCAAAAGTGACCTTTTCTGAAGCTTTGTCGGCAAAACTGGAAGTCATCATCGTAGATTTGTTTCTTTTTTCCTAACTATTCTTAAGACACACATACTCTGCAGCTGACAGACACCAGGGGGGTTTTAAGACTGACAAACACCCCGTGTGCCATGGTTCTGCAACTATCACAGGCAGTGTTTGAATGCATGTGTTGTGTGAATGTGTTCGTGCCCTACAGAGTTCAGAGCAGGTCTTCCCTGGTTACAGCTCTCCTGGTTCCACCCATGCACTCATTCTTACCCTCCTGGAGAAAGGCTTTCTAGAGCAATCCTGAAGCAAACTGAGAAGAGTGGGATTATCTGGGACACTACTCCAAGCAAGAGAACTCAAATGCTTTCACAGCAGGGAAACGCAGAAAGCAATTTATGCAGAATTTGAAAGGAATGAGATGAGGTGTAATTCTCTGAACAATTTAGCTACCACTTTTTTCTAACCCAACAATAACCTTGCCACTTTTGTTGTTTGACACAGCATTACTCTCACTTGTTCATCTGCTTTCACACAAAAGAATTCTCTTGCTCATGTCTCAGTGACAGTCAGACTCAGCCAGAGACATCATCTTTCACTCCCTCCCTCTCTGCAGAGAAAGGTGAAATGGATACGCAAGGTGCAGGTGGAAAATGGAAATCAATGGAAATCAAGATGGAAGATGGAAATCAGCCTCACGAGAGCATGAATTTTGGGGGTAAGCCCATTCCCAGCACCACCAGCTAGCCACACCATGTTAGCTCTTGGCACTGGCTGGCTCCCGGGTTGTAAGCATGATTTATTTACTCCACACCAAGCCAATGCGTGAACATTACCTGTTCTTTGAGCAGCAGAGCCACCCTCTCAAAGAGCTGGTTCCCATCAATGGAGGTCAATGCAATGTAGAGGAAGAGGCCGTAGAGGACTGGTTTTGGAATCCACTGAAGAGGGAAAGGGAGGAGCAGGAGCGAGAGGCCAACCAAGAAGTTTGCCACCAGACTCGTCAGCCGGGTCTCCTTCACACTCACAATCCTGGAAGCAGAAAAACAGGAATTAGTGGAGAAGGATAAGAACCCCAGTACCCACATAAACTTCTTACCGGGGCACACAGCTCAGAGGGAGCTCAGGACACGTGCCACTCAGGAAAGGGAAACTCATCTCCACAGCACTGAGATCAGCACTTCTGGCCCCACGCTGACACCGAGAAGACAGAGCTCTGCTGGATCCAGGCCAGGCACTTAATCCACAACTCAAACAGAGCACCTGGAGAAGTGCCAAATTCCCCTTCTCCGAAGCTGCACAGATCCCATCCTGAACTAAATTGCCCTCTAAACTAATTCTATCCAGCACATTGCAAGAAAATAGGCAAGAATCCTTTTTCTGGGCATTAATCCTTCCCTCAATTTACCCAACGCATATGCAATTGGCTTTTATCCAGAATAAAACTCGTTGGCTTCTACAGGAACTAATGAATGTCTTGGAAGGAAAAAAGTGGATCTGCATTCTCAACTGCAAGTCAACAGATGTATGTGAGGATTGCCTTGTTTACACGGAGGGAATGCTGGAAGCACTATGCATGGAGCTAGAAATTTAATTCTGCTGTGGATTACAGCAGCAGTGCTGTGAATTGCCTACCACCATGCAGACCTTATAATTCATTAGTGCAAATTTCATAGAATTCATGAACTATTTTTAATAAATAGCAACAAAAGATGGACAGAAAAGTGTGCAGCAACTTCCAGAGCCTACTCAGGGGTGAGAGGGTTGTTTTGTTTTGTTTTCATTCAATGTAAGCCCAAAACAATGGGAGGAAACAAAACCCTCATCTCTCAAGAGTACTTATAGAGGAAAAAAAGAGATTCTTAATGTAATTCATATTTATACACATATTTAGAAGATAAATCCACAGTATAAGCGGGTGAATAAATCCCCTATTATTGGTGAAACTCTTGCCACAGGCTCTCTAGGCATCATCTGGTGGCTGCAAGACATTCTGAATTAACCCTCTACACAAAGCACCGTGAAGATTAGCACAAGATCTATGAGAACATTTCCCTTTTTTCCAAGTACTGCTGACACTTCGTAATCCCTTCTGTACTAAAGAAGGTTCCTTCTCAGTGAATTCTTTCAGTATTGAGAGCCTTCCTTTTAAACATGGTCAGGTTGAACATCTGAAATTTTGTATTTTTGCATTCAAGAACGTAACGATGCTGTGGGGGAGCTGGATGAAGGAATCTTCCACACCTGTATTTAGGGTCTGAGGGAAAGCACAACACGCCAAGGCTTGCTCTTAGCACTTGGATAACACAGAATTTACATGAAACCTAAGGAATAACAACTATTACAAACAGAACACCAAGTCCTGAGGACAACACTTAAATTCCCCAGTGAATGTTGAGGCAGATTCTATGTGTCATCCAAGATTACCAAAAAAGGATACGCAGAAGAGACAGGAGGTATTAACCTCTGTGGAACTCCCCGTCTTCCTTCACATCTGAATTTAAACAGTCAAAACCACAGCCTTCCTCCTTCCAAACACACTTTTGCAAGTTTCTTAATGGGATGTCCCTCCCATTGCCTGGAGAAGCCAGAGGAAGAGAGCTGCTTCCCCCTGTTATCTGCAAACTGCTCCATCAGCTCTGGAAGAACAGGAACATCTGGGGGGTATCATTTGGCATCATTTGCACAGCCTCCAGGCCTGCATCACTGCAGAACAGAAGTCTCAGAGACAGAGACAAGCAAGCTTTAAGAGCAACTGCAGGGGCTATTTCAGATTAATCTGATAGTCCAATAAGGAGCAGTCAGACCACTTTAGTGCCATCAGAACCACTATGAGCCTCTTGAGTGTTGCAGTAAAGCAGGAGGGAAGAGATGCACTAAGTGATTCAGTCCATCCGTGTGCAGTAAGAGCTCCCCTAGTTTTGCCTTTGGGCAAGCTACCAAGGAAGCATTTCTTGTTTTGGGAAAAAGAAGATGTTCACAATCTGCAAACAGAGCATACACAAGGTTGCTAGGTTCCTTGTGAGTGCAGTGATGGAAACTGAAGGATCAAAGCTAGATATGAAACCAGCACATTTCAATAAGATATAAGCCTGCACGGATGGGAACAGCCCAGAGCAGCAGCCTTTTGGTAACAGATTTTTGAAGCTCATCACATTTTGTCGTCTTCTCTTAGGGATGCAGCAGTCACAGCATTGAGGAGTGCCTGAATGTACATAAGTTCTGCAATAACTATGGTCACTTGCTGTGAAAGCCATATAAAGTAGTCTGGAATCCCTTGCCAAAATAGTTAGAACTGCTCATTATTTATCAAATCCCATGTTTTTGAAGCTGAACTTCCCAGCCTCCAGACGCTCCTTTGCCAACTCTGGCACCTTTCTAATTTCCAGGAAAAAAAAAACAACAGTTCAGAATCTGGTTTGTCTCTTGAGGAAGCAGTTCCAGAAAGTCTGTACTGCCATGGAAATGATGTAATTAACAGAGATTATAGAGCAGAATCCAGGCTCGTTTCCCTAGGATCCTTTAAAATGGTTAGCATGGGATTAGCCATTCCCCACCTCCTCCGTATGCCTATTTGCAGATTGCCAGATTCCCATCAAATTCAAGTGGTTCACCCACAGGGAAGAAGAAGAAAATTTCGCTTTCATTGTGACGGAGCTTTATTCCTGTTAGTGCCATCATCCTCATGGAGCTTTGATTCGAATGCAGGAGAGGAACCTGCCAAGGGAGTCAGCACCAGAACAACTCCTGATTTTCTAATTGAGCTATGGTACGTTTTCTTTTTCAGCAGAGCTAAGAGAAAAAGGTGACAGCATTGCTCAGAGCCTCCTGTTTATGGCTCAGTGCTTTGCAGAGAACAAGCAGCTTCAGTCTCAAAGGGAATTCAGACAAGCAGGCAGCCCTTATTCCTGTCTTTGCTCCCTGTATTTGGTTCAAAGCACAAATTTACACAGAGGCAGAGCAGTGCCACAAGGGAAAGTACTTAGAGATTAGGTCATCTCTCAGTTCTTTTTAGGGTAATCACTGGACCTACATCTACGTTAACAAAGCAAAGGAGGGCTCTCCCCTGTTATTTTGGGGGCAGCTGGGTGACAGAGCAAAGGACAAGGACAGCAGGCCCTTAATTTGCACAAGGAACTGAGCTTTGCCAGGAGAAAACAGCACAGCATAAAGACAGTGGGTGGCAAAAGATGAAAGGAGCCACTAGGTATCTGACAGCAGAAAAGAGGGAGGCTTGGCTCGTGGGTTTCAAAGGGAAAATGATGCATCTCCTGGACTATAGTTGCCTATAATCTCTTCTGTAATGCATCAGGAGAAACAGACGGATCCCAAAAACGTTTCTTCTCCAAAAGAATGGTGATGCACTGGCAAAGAGGAGTGGAGTGGTGGAGTCACCACCCTAGGAGATGTTCAAGAACCATGGAGATGTGGCACTGAGGGATGTGGTCAGTGGGTATGGTGGGGGTGGGTTGGACTTGGTGATCTTGGATGTCTTTTCCAATTTAATGATTTTAGTCTATGAATACAACCCTACAAACCCCATTAAAGCAACTCAAGTTTTATTCTTTTTTTCCCCCCTTCTCATAACATAATGCTTGGATTCAAAGCAAAGATACAGTTGTAGGAACAACTAATACCAACACATACTAATGGGAATATGAGCCCAGGAGCTGATATCCCAATAGAGGACTACAAAAGCACTGCAGGGAACAGCAACATATGGATGTCATGTGAAATATCTACCAGCAACCCAGAAAGCAGACAAGCCCAACTGGGCTGGGCCCAGAACATAACAGCATAGAGGCAAGATTGAAATTAAAAGACAGATCCACTCCATTTCCCCAAAGTAAATGACCATTTAGTCTCACTTATGAGAAGTGAGGATTCTGAAAATGGAAACAAAAAGATAGCATAATTAAAACTAATGGCATGTGAGTGGAAATTACCACTTCTGAGGTAAAAGCGTTCGAGTGTAATGTACCGAGATCAAACGGACCAGATAATCTCTATTCTGGAGGAAGTTTCACAAGAAATTGGATTTTTTAATTATTTTTTTCTTAAATAAGACCCTGATAAGAAAGCATTTGACAACTCAGAGCAGCAAAAAAAAACTTGCCTTAAATAGAATGGTGTGACCCAGGCATGGTTTTTACTTAAGGAAAAGAGAATTTAATAAGCCTCTTGCCTTTCCAAAGCATGGTGGAAGAACATAGGAGCTCTGAAATGCTGCTGCATTTTTCCTATCCTTTGTAATAACCACTAGACAGGTCCCACGGGATGAATCAGACTGGATTTTTTCTGGTGAAGATATCTAGAGAAGTCTGGCCAAAACATCTCAGCTTCACACAGAGATAAAAGCAAAGAAGGTTTTGGCTGACTCTCTGCACCTAAATTTGCTGAGTTCCTTCAGGCTACTTCCTGCCATTGAGAAAAGCATGCGTTTGTGGCTCTTCTAGAAGAAGTGATTCGGGGAGGGGGGATGAAGCAGAGCAACAAACCGTGGCAGCTGAGGTGGCTTTGTTTGGTCCACTTTCATCTCTCAGAGTGTTCAAGACTACAGCTGGATCTCCAACCATACCCTATATCCCACTGTACCCAAAGCATAAGGAAAGCTCAAATCAAACCAAAGAGAGCCATGGTAGCTTTGTGGTTCCTACTTACGTCTCGTAGATGTGCCCGTTTTCAACCCTCTCCTCTACATAGGCCAGAGCACGGACGTGCATTGGAGAGTGAGGGAAGGCAGCATGGATCCATGGAAGGCCAAAGATGGACAGCCCCGTATTTATCAGCGCCACAAGGAGGAGGTCCCAGTGGTAGGCTGTTCCCTTCACCAACCTGAAATGGGGTACGGTTGAGAGCTGTCAGATTTGGTGCTAACAGCAGCAAGGCTGCTCTTCCTGAACCTCAGCTTGAATGTTAAACCAAGTGCACTTTCATGCACTGAGCAATTTTACACACCTCCTGTCTTACAGCTAATGTTATGTGAACACAAACGGTAATGGAACTTGATTGCTTTGGGAGAAAGCTATCAACTTCTAGAAAGAATAACGCTGAGCTAAAAGGCAATCTGCTAAAATAACAGCCCATAAGACTCACATCAACATTTTGCCACTATTGTTTATTGCTAAGTCAACTCAAAATACACAGGTACGCCTGCTAACAGAGCTGACATGGGCATGGGTTGTCAAACTAGCAACACTGAAGTTTCCTCATCTGCCCTGCTTCTATCCCTGATCTCTCTCCTTCCCCACAAGCAGACCCAGGAGCTGAGTGCACGCTTAATACGCTGCAGTCATCTCCCACAATTATTGCTTCTGCATGATAAGAAAATAGGACATGAATTCATTAAACTTCAGCTCCTCCTCATTAGTCAGCCCAGGAGATACGCTCCTAACTTCAGTTGACGCTGCAAACCCTCCCCCCACTTTAGTTTGAGGGAAAACAGCCCTTAAACTGGAATGTTAACCAAGGTGTTAGCCACATCACATTCACTTTGGGCTCCATAGAGAACAACTGCTAACACTGAACTCACAGCTCTTCCAACACTGTGATTTTTTGTAAGGTCCCCTTCCCAAACATACCACTGTGTGCTCAAACAAGTTGAATCAAGTTTACATAGAAGCTGGGTGGAGAAATTCAGCCCTCAGACTGTGTTACCTAAGTTAAGGGTCCATCAGCCATCGTTCTGTCTCTGGGTATCAGAGCAAGATAGCACTTGGGCCCTCTCTGACACAAGTAGAGGATCAGTTGAAATGCTCTCCAGGCACCATCAACTACAAGGCGTGCTCAGATATCATTTAGGTGTCTTAACACACAACAGTACCTAAGCAGAGACCTGGAGCCATCTCAGATGCTCTGGGATAGTAGGTACCTGGATCTAGCAAGCAATCCAGCACAGAAAGATTGTCTTATGGGTATGAAAACAGCACTCTCAGGTGGAGTTCAGCTTTGGAACAAAGACACGTCATACTGAAAGTGCTCACCTCCATTGAGGGAGGAGGCAACAGGGTGACTCGGTCAGATGGATGTCTACACTGCTTTGCCTCTGAAGGTGGAAGGTGCTGGCAGGAAGGGTGGGCTTCAGGAGCATTGTACACTCTTCCTGTGTTGGCTTATACTTTGAAAGCATGGCCTCTGCCCATGTGCTGATTTCTCAGAGCACAGGGATCACCCACCTCCCACAGGGTCATCGCTGCTTGTCCTATCTGCTGCTTTCAAAGGATTTTCTGTGTACAGAGGCCATATGTTCAGTGCCAGCACTGTTTTAATACTTGTCTCAATCTCACAGCATTGACTACACTCAACGCACATGCTTCTGAGCCTCTGCCTAGCTCAACACGCACAATAACTCTAGGTGTCTTACCCTGGGTTATTCTCACACTATCCAACCAGTCTATTACCTCTTGGACAGTCCCATAGCTTTCTTCTATTATTCTTTAGCAAAGCAGCGTGCTCTCACGTACATAACATTTTCCCTGCTTATTCTACAGGAAGACATTGCTATATTTAGTAGGACTCCAAAAACCGTATTCTCTTTGGTTGCAATAGGTGATGGAATTTTTATTCTGTGATGACACCACAGAGCAAGCTGTCAGGCTCTATTTTCCTCCTCTCCACATCCCTGCCCTGAAACACGACCAGCATAAGCTCAGCCCTGTACACAGCATTATGAAAAACGCTACAAAGAAATACAAAATGTTTTACGTTCCTTAAGGGCCCCCTATTGGAAACAACAACCCATACTGGGATAAAGATGACCCACTTACATTACAAACTTAAGTAATGCTTTACCTGAAAGGGGGATGATATAATCAAGATAACAGGAATAACCATGTAGTCAAAGAAAGTCAAACTGGTTCAACTGAATTTGAGCTTATCTTTTCTCCTCTAATTGTGTCACTCTATCTATAACATGGACTATAACACAAATCAGTGTTCAAGGAGAACCCTCCCACACATCACACCAGTGAAAAACCCTGAAACACGGTATTTTCTGGAAAGAAAGTCATACACATTCAACTTTCAATATCATCTGATTGCAGTTGGAAGAAAAAGAAATGAATATTTTCATAATCTTGTAACTTTAACACAAATCAGATCTACTAGATAAAAGTGAAGCTACATCAGATATAATATTTTACTTCTCTTCCCCATTCTCATTAGAGATAAATAGCTTCAAACACTCTCCTAATTCCCTAATGATGGTTGTGCAAACCACTGACTGGTCATTTATAAAAAAGCATCCTTTCTGACAGAGCTGTGCACATATCCACACGGATCAGATGCTCCATAAGCCGTATCTGGATGTACATCCATAAAAAAACCATAGCAAATACCAACAAAACTTTCACACAGGGGCAAAGAAGAAACAGGCAGAGGCATTGAGCTCATCAGCGCTCTGCATTATTGTTTGATTCACTGCTACAATATCAGGTTTTGGGGGATGGTGATGAGAAGTTCTGAAAGGTGTCCTGAATATTCCAATAATCAAGCTGGATCTTGGATAAAGCTATCAGAAGACAGATTTGCTCGAGGAGCAAGGTGTAGAACATAACTTGAGAACTTCCTTTTGTTGTTGTAGCACTAGTTGAGATCCCACTGGTACAGGTCAATAGGTTAGGAAGAAGTTTCCCATCACAGGGACAGTAGAAAGTTGAAAGCATTACCTGTTCTCTGGAGCATTTGTGAGCGATGCCACAATGTTCTGCTCTATGAAGAAGAGCATTGAGAGGAGGAACCCCAGCCCCATAGCACTCATCACCGAACCAATGGAGAGGGACTGGACAGGAGCCAGCACAAACAAGCTCTCAGATGGGTTGTAGTTAAATTTAGACACTGCAAAGAGGAGAGGAATGAAATTAGGGTGTGCCTTCTTGCCAAACCATCTACAAAGACTCACATTGTTCTACACACGTTATCATCTACAGGGAACCAACACAAAGTAAGCTGTGATACTCTGACACGTGGGAGCCAGAAGGCCATAGAAGACAGCTCTATGTGGCTGCTATAGTTCAGTTTTCCTCATCCCCTAAGAGCTTGGCTACCATCCTGACTTGTTGGGTTATGGCTCGTTCTAGTAAGGCATTCCCTTTTCTGAACAAATGAAAAAAAGGGGAACTCATTTTCCACAGACATGAAGCATTTTTTACATTAGAAATACTTCCAACTAGCAGTCGACTCCTGTTCAGTTCATCAGCTGACAGGTATTCTACATAAAACTTCCCTATGTGCAACAAGCTGTGCCCCTGCTTTCTGCCAGGGGGAAAAAAAAATATCTATCAGTACGGGTAGATTTCATACGGCCAAACATTCTGCAATCCAACTGAATGGAATGGTCATCACAGAAAAAAGCCATTTCTTATGCGTTTCCATACATTTCCTCATATCACCCACTCACGTCACCACGGGACAATGCAATTCCTGTCCCCATTATCACTTCCTGACGTGGAAAAGCTGATCAGTGTGGCCAATGAATGGTGTATCATTTTTAGATTTCCTCATGTAACTTACAACTGCCCAGATGCTCTGCACTGTTTCACCTACATTAGGAAAACGTCAAGTGGAGACAAAGAGGACAGACTGGGATCATCAACTCTACGTCTGCACAACTGGCAACAAACCCTTCCTGCCTGCTAATTACTCTGCCCTTTGTTCTTTGCCAGAAATTGTTGATTCTCTTTATTGTAAGAGATACACACCTAAATCACAACTAAATGAAAAGGCAGGCTGAAATAGCTCATCTAGAGAAAACTTTAACCAGTCCTGCTTGATTACGGTTTCAAATGACTTATATCTGAGACTGATGAAATTAGAAGTCCTGGAGTGGGAGGCAGTACAAACAGTGTCTGTAATATTATATGGGGGAACGTAGATTATTATTTATTTACTTGTAGCCAAACTTCCCTAGATTCAACTTTTTCTTGAATTGCAGACAGAATAGCATCCCTTAGCACTGCAAAGAATAAAAACACAACTTACTTTCAATTTCCTTGAAGATATAGGAACCCACAACAGAAAAAGTCAACACTGAAATGGGTAAGGCACAGTCGGACAGAATTTCACGGACTCTCGCATGCAAATATGGGCTGTAATTTAAAGACAGAAAACTTCCATCAACATTACACTGAAGGGACAGTTGCCTAATCCAGAGTGTTAACATTAACAAATGAAAAGTCAGTCCAGTCTTACCATTCTAAAGAGACATTTGAGGTGAAGAAAGTCTTTAATTCAGCCTAAGCCCTGTGGAATCTATCTTTGAAGGTTGATGAATACATAAGCAAAATCCCAGAAAGAACAAGAAAATAAGACACAAGCTGGTCCTCCAGCATCAACTGGCATCTAATTTTCATAGCAATTTTAATTACTTGCTTGGCCATTTCAAAGAGTTTTAAAGGCAATAGTATTAAAACCACATTAGAAGTGGGCATCTGGCTTCCAAGAGCACAGCAGAGGTACCTTCCCAGTAGGCTTTCCTACACCATCAGGAGTTTCACCCCCAACAATGGCTTAATGCTTATTTGGGGAGAGTTACAAGTTCCAAATGTTCAATATGATTCATGAAAAGCTTTCCAAAAATTCACCTGTGATGCCAAATCAAATACGGAAGGGCATCTGTCAGTGACAGAACATTTTGTCCTGCTCTAACATTTTCCAGGTGGCCAGCCAAGGTCACATCTGGTTTTGGCTTCCACCACCACCATTAATGGGAGAGTTCCACCTGATTTCACCGGGTTACAAGAATTTGGACCTAAACCATTATTGATTCCTCACAGGTAATATGAAATAATCAGTAGTCTGAGCTCTAAGGCTAAAGTAACTCACCTTTTCTTAAACTGATAGAGCGTATGACCAAGCCAAAGGGTACCCAACATCAACATGAGACTAAGGACGGCAGTTTCACGTCCATAATGCACATCATGCGTGCCTGTTTGATTCTCTAGGGACATGGATCTGCTCACTGATGAATTCATCAAGAAGGTGGTATTGATGCCGAGGCTTGGAATAGCATCAGTTCGTGCTTTTTCCAAGTAACTGTCTCCTGTGCGCCCATGGTAGTAATATTTCTTAAAAACTGTACAAACAACCAACAGGCAAGCATTAGGATAGGTTTGTGACAATCAGAGCAAGTAAAATAATGTGTTTTTTTTCTTGCTTGATCATGCAGTATTATTAACGTCATGCTTCACCAGGTTTATAGCTCTATCCCTCAAGCCAGAGAAAAGAAATCAGGAGAGCTGCCTCTCTTACAAAGACAGCACTTGACAGATTCTTCTTTCCATTCCTTTTCACCAAGTGAAAATTACACTCATCTGAAGCAACAGACATGAACTGTAAGAACTTATAGCACTAATTATTTACGTTATTTTGTTCCTCTCATTGGAATCACTGCTCTTAAACATAAACAGACATCAAATTTCAGCAGGCCGCTAAAAAATTACATCAAAAAATTAAGAGCAGACAGGCTACTCAGACCCTTAAGAGGACTGCACAATGCACAGTAATTACTTTTCCTCCAGGACCGCTCCAGATTTGAAGATAAGTGTTAATGATATGCAAAACCTGGCAGAACATTTAAAAATCACACTGCAAATTGAGATAGAGTTATAAAGCATCTGAAGTAAACCTGAACAAGTGAAATAGTAATGCCTCTGGAACTGCCCATAAATGTATGAGATTTAGCTCAGTTAAGAGTCATTTATACAAGTAATTAACAGTTCTAAGTGTACTCTTGCTCTTCAGCATTTAGTCAAGTTCCCTTTTGTATGGCATTGTCAGGCTCCAAGCATACAAACGCAATATTGGGATAATTTTGCCTCTTTCTGGAGTAAAAGCCTGGAGGTATCACAAAGAAGAAGTGAGAACAGATGGGGGTTGGCCCTTGTAGTCTTCCTACAAGAAGTAGGTAATGAGAGGTAATGGCCTCAAGTTGTTTCAGGGGAGGTTCAGATCGGATATTAGGAGACATTTATTCTCCAATAGAGTGGTCAGGCACTGGCACAGACACATCTCTGGAGGTGCTCAAGAAGCATGGAGATGTGGCACTGAGGGATGTGGTCAGTGGGCATGGTGGGATGGATTGGACTTAGTGTTCTTAGAAGTCTTTCCCAGCCTTAATGAATCTGTGTTGTGAGTGGTAGCCAGCAGACAGCTGGTTCTCCCCTGACACAAATAGGGAAACATGGGAGGATGGAAACCACCATGTCAGAGCTTGGTAGCCCCTTTGCCTTTCTTTGCTTTAGGCAAAATACTCATTCAGGCTTCACGAGGGAAACTCAGAAGTTTAGGGCAAGAGCTTCTCCTTTACACAAAAAATACAGCAATCTCAGTCCAAAACTGCTTGTTTTGGACTTTCATAGCATTCTGTACCATGCACTCTTTCCACTCCATGAAAAACCCCAAGCACTTCGTTGTTTTTTTTTTTTTTTCTGATGCTGCTCTCAGCTTGAGCCAGAAAGGAGGAGAACATTGCAGTTTTAATTATGAGAACCTCCCCCAGTAAGGAGCAACCCTGTTATGACCTCCCTTCACAAACGCGCACTTCTGCATCGCGTGCTGCGGAAGAGGCTCTGCTGTTATTTCCTCTCTATCCTCACAGCTGCATCCAGCCCAGTCAGGACACCCAGGTCTGCTTTGCAAATAGGTAAACTGAGGCACAGAGCACTGCTGCAACTAGCATGAGATAGGTCGCTGAAGAGTTTGCTGTTTCTGGCTCTGAATACTATGGAGGATGCTTTTGTCATCACAGAACTGATTACTGGGGGTATTTTCCTGGAGATCAGTAGCTGATCAAGGCTGAAAGCCTGCTCACTGTCTAAGCAGACCCTCACAGTCACTAAGCCCTAGAAATGTACACAATTATTAAGCCTATAATAAACCAGTGGTTACAGAATTGCAAGTGCTATGCAGAATACATTGACATGCCTCTATTTAGATTCGAAATCATACAAATAAAAATTCAAGTTATTTACACAATAATGTTTTGAGTCTGGGGATTTTCTCAGTTCCCCAAGGGATACTGCATTTCTCACACATTTTAATAGATTTAGGGTTGATCACAGCTATGTGCACCACCTCTCAGGCTGCAGTTCAATTTGCACCCACCTCAAAACTGGATAGGGCTGCTCCAGTTAACCCTAAATATAAGAGGAAGAAGCGTTCTGGCTTATTTACCCTTGGATTTTAGTGCACTGAGGATGTGTCAAGGCAGCAGCATACCGAGGGCGTTTCTCTGAACGACTTGCTATAAAATACTGAAAAAAATTGCTATAGGTTTTGTCATTTTTGGTTGTTTTTCTAACTGAGAGCTACGTGGATCTTGCTGCCCCATTCAGAGCAAAGCAGGTGGTGCTCCAATTGAAACAGAGCCATCCTCAAGCCCAGCGCACGCTCAAGTTCCTTCCAACAACATTAACTTGTGTTGTTTGCTTCAGCCAGTCAGTCGTCGTTTCCTGCAGAGTGCAGATGTCAAGATCAAACAAATACAGCTTTGGTGGCTGGGCCACATGCTGAAAACAGTGTCAGTGGGGATGGCTGGAGCACCTGGCCCAATTCCTCTGTACAGGGTTGCAGCCCTCCCCCATCTCTTTCCTGCGTGCATATAGTACCTTGCAAAAACCAAGGCTATCAGCAGGCTAAGGAAAACACATCTGAGCAAAAGGAACATATCCTTTAGCCTTCAGGAAGACTTAATGTTGCTGATAGCTTTTGCCAGTACCAGCTTTCTCCTTTTACCTAACTGTTCAATCCTTATTCTGAGAGTTAACTGAGCAAGTATCTCCTCCTGCTATAAGACTGAAGCGGAAGAGGAAAGATGAGCACGTGGCTATACTGGTGTCATCTGTTTAAATATGAGCACCAAGAGGGTTTAGGATCAAGGCTGAGCCTGCCAACATCACTGCCCTTCTGCACCTGGGAACCTGGCTGGACATGGGGTCTCATCTGCTGATGAATTCAGTGCTCCCAGATGCAGCTCAAGCCAACAGGAGCTGCTGAACAAGCTGAGTGCTGGCTTGATTTTATTACCATTGTTCCTATAAACAGCCCTTTCCAAGTTCAAGGGAAAATTAGACTAATTAGGCTAATTCACTAATTACATTAACATCCAGCCTCTTCTACTGTCCCCAGTGCAATGCACTGATTGAGCTACTACTCCCATACTCCTGAAAGTTTGGTAGCAGAGGTAAATGGATGCTTTCCTCACCTTTAATCCATATCCCATGCCTTTGCTATGCAGAATTAACTCCACACTACAGAACGACTGCAAACATGTACTGATTTTCACAGAGCAATTGAATACTGCTGAATAACAGCCTAGTGCTACAGGGGGAATGCTCCACGCCTGCAGCGCAGGGCACAGACAGGACACACTTCAAGTACCACACAGAGCTGCATCTTAAGCAAGAAGGCAGCAAAATATCCCAGAGCTGCTCCCTCTTCACCGAGCTTTTAACTTTTACCTGAGAGTGCCATGGAAACGTGAAGGCTGCTCATGTGAGTACACAGATTAACCCATAAATGGGCAGGTGGTGGCTGGAAAGGGATGAATAGTTTGGGAGCATGCTAGAAGGCACTGCAGTCACTAGGCCACCATTAAGGGAGAAGGAGATCTCAGCTCATAAGGATGGACAATCTCAACACATCTTTTGCCTCCCATTCAACACATTCAACAATGTGGTGTGGAGAAAAATCTGCATTTAAATAAGACTTTTTAGCATGGGAAGACTCTCACTGAAACCTTCGTGTGGTTTCTCTACCTAAGCCCATCTCAGCCAACTGAAATGAGAGCTAATAGAAATTTTGCATTTCCAAGTGAACTGCTGACACACAGCTGCTTGTGTCTCAAGCACTTTGATTTTTTTCTGAAGACTCTGAACGAACATGGATCAAGGAAATGTCATGCATATTTGCAGCCTCATATTTCCCTGTGGCAACAAAGCAAAACAGATATCTGGACTGAAGAATACTGTTGCAAGACTTACCTTTAATAATACCTTTGAAGGCATCAAGCACAAAAGTGATTGATATAAAAAGTGCAATTATTTCTTCTGTTGACCTGTGAAAAAATTCCATGAATTAATACAGCTATTAGCAGAGCATGCACTCAACTCCATTCAAAGAAAATCAGCATATTCAGGCATTCACATCAAAATATACAAATTATAGTTAAACTCTATCTCAGGAAAGAAAACCCAGTGAATCTTTTAAAGCTTCTTTTCAAGCTGGAACAATAAGCCAAAATGATATGAGCTTCATCTCGCAAAATACATTTTGCAGCAAGTTTGTAATTAAGGAGCTTGTGGAATGTGTAATTTTTCCATTTGCTGAATAATCCGATCAAAATACGACTTTTTGAAAATAGCTACCTTTTAAAGAGCTTCATCAGAAGACTGAAATTAAAGAGGGAGTACATCACAAGGAAAAAGCTGTTCCACAGTCCAATCCAAGCATAGAAAGCACTGAAATCCAAGTTGTAGTCATCACAGATTCCTCGAATGACTGCAGAATTGAAGCATTCACACATCAGATTAAGCTGAGATTCTCATTTGCTTGATGGCAAGAAGAGAACTAATTTTAAGACTTTGCCCAACCACACCTATAGCAGACACCATTAAATCTGTTCTTACACTCCATGTACAAGCATTGGATCAGTCTTTTTTTCCTCCTCTCCCCCAGCCACTAGAAATAGAGAAAAAAAAAATCCCACACTGCTCAAAGCATCCTTCCTATGTATTAAGGCCACAAAATCCTGCTTAGAATTTGCTCTTTATGACAACTCAGGTGCTGTTGAGAAAAGGATCTCATGCGTGTTTTTGGACCACGTTTACTCTGTCAGTTCACTGCAGACTAGAACTTCCCAACTTAATTGGAGTCCATTGAATTGTTCCTAGAGATACTGATTGAGTTTGCTCCTTTTCATCTCTGGCTCAGTAGTATAATCTCCTAGCTGTAACTGGAAAGCTACTTATCACACCATATCAGAGTGATAAAGATCCCTCGTTGCTGGCTCTTATCAAGGTGGTGAAATGCAGCTCCATGAGAAAGTAGCCAGATAAAAAGATTTCTTTCTTGAAGCACAAATGCTTATTCTCATGACTTTTTCTTTTCTCCAGATCATTCCATTAAAACCAAGTCTCTTTAACTAAACATGCATCGAGCTTCTTCTCTCAGCACCAAATATAGCCCTTTACAATTGACTTAATAAAAAGAAATGCAACTAGAACTCTAGTAGGGTTCAAGATTCTCACACGGAGTCACTTTCCACTAATCTTAATCAAATCAGCCCCCAGCATACACATTTAATAGGCTTACCATTAATGTAGAGTGCTAAAGGAGCTGTAGTCAGGAGCACGACAAGAGGCTGCCCTGAGAAGAGTGCATAAAGCAGCCCTCCAATACACTGGCCAACGATTGTCTTCTGCACATCTATGAGTAATCGGGAAGGAAGGAAAGAAACATTTTTTTCTTCTAATTGAAAGAATTCTGTATTCACAGAGCAGACTCACTGATGAATAAGAGGAATACTTTGAATGCATAGAGGTGAGAAAGCATGAAGTGACCCTATGCCTAGTGTAACTGAATAGCCAAGCGTGGGATCTACAAAGATCATCAAGTCTAACAGTGTAATAATTTAGGATGTCAACAAGTTTAATCCAGAAGACCTTTGGGACAGAATTTTAACTCAATCTTATGAGCTGCTTCAGAGACACAACTGGGGCAGAACAACACACCCAACACTCTATCAGCATTTTGGACACTGCTAATCAAATTTGGATTAAAATCCAGCAGCTTGCCTGGGGAAAATGTACATGCAGTACACTGCATAGTTAGAAAGCAAGTGTTATTTAATAAAGGCAGGGTATAATTCTAGCTGTTGAGGTCTGATGATATTACCCCCAAATAGTCAACCTGACTTCTCAGAAAAATCATGAACTTAAGATCACTCAGTGATGCTTTATTCAGCAAAGAAGAACTACAAAAACTGAGTGATTAGGGCTACCCAACTTGAACACACGGGATCCTAAAGAGATAGAAAGAGGATAAACTTACCAATAGCTCCTCGGGTGTTTTCATCATTGAGGGACCCAAAAGCAATAGATGGAAGGAGGCAGGCGAAATACAGAAAAATCATAGTTGTGATGTATTTTCCTATAGCCTTATTGTTTCCAATAATACCTAGTGTAAACCCAAAAAGTTGTTAGTGCTGCACACTTGGAAATCATTGAAACCTTGTTCAGAAAAGGTATATGTGCCATTAGATCTTTTAATACTGACACACATCAGGAGAAATGTAGTCCACTTTAGTCTAAGAATCTAGGCAGTCTTTGGCACTTGCTTCTGCACAACTGCATTCCTGTGCACCTAGTACCAGAACAAGCACTACCAACAGCACCACACTACAGGCTGCTTCAGCTGGCACTCCTGGCATCACCAAAACAGGAAATCCTAGGAGCTGCTTTGTTCAGTTTAAGAAGCTCGGAAAAGGATCAAAGCAGAAGTCAGAATGTTAATGTTCATAAACCCCCACCTCCTGCCTTTTTAATACCAACTTCACAGGTATTCTGTGCTACGGCCCTAACAAGCTTCATGATGATCACTTGCCATTGCAACTCACAATGCTCAAGGCAGGAAAACATGAAGCACTTCATTTTTCCTTAAGTAGAAATCTGAGATTATAAGGCTTGAATCAATAAAGTGCTTTTCTGAGCCAATTAGTGCTAGCAAAACAAATAGCACAAGAGGTCAGGAATGCGTACATTAAAAGAGTTTTGCTTTAAAAAAAGCCTTTCTGAAAGAATGGCTTCTTTTCCAGCCACTCACCCCTTCTCATCTCCATCGGAAAAAACACATCGGGCTGTAACAAAAGCAGCCAGAAAGAGAATTAAAGTGTCATAACATGAATTTAAGGGCCTCTGAAGTAGCTTCCCTTCCCTTTCCTGTTTTCAGGCTGATGTCCATCCCCAGTGAGCTCATATCACCCCTGAGGGAAAGGATACAAGATGACAACAGCTGACATCGCTCAAGAAGAAGCTCAAGAAGTTTTTGTGAGGTTTTTTTTTTTTTTCTTTCCACTGAGCAGCCTCAGAATGGTTATGGCAGAAAGAATCTCCTCCAAAATAATAATAATAAAAAAAGTCAACAATTAGCCTTCAGTCTGCCTGTGCCACCATTCTCAATGATGCTTCTGCTGAAATACTTGGGCAGATTTGGAGTCATCCATTTTCCCTTTTGTGGAAGTCACTTGAGTAGGGAGCTCCCACCCATCTGCCCCCAAGCTCCCAAAGCCTCTGCTACCATCAGGTTCTTGCCAAAGGAAGCTACCAGCACAAGAGTTGGATCTGAGAAAGGTATTTTGCATCTGAGGCTTTCAGTGTCACACAGAAAATCAGGGCACTGCCACAACTGATTGCTTTTCACTCCACTGATTGTCAATCACTCGATGACTTCCAGATCCTTATCTAACATCTGTTTCGTGCACCGCTTGCAGTGCAGAGATAAAGACAGAAGGAGGATGCAAAAGCCAAAAAAAGAAAGATGTGTAACGATCAAGCAGCCATACGAGTAAAGGACACCTTGTGAAGGCTCCCTTTTGCAGACCTGAGAAGTAGACACAAACAGGAACGATGCTCAGCATCCTTAAAAAAGTAATAAGAAAACAGGGAGAGCTGAAACTTGACAGGAGACATCTCAAGCATGCAAATATAAGCCTGACCTTCCAAGAGTCATGGGACCAGCTGTTTCAGGGCAGATTCTTTTCAGTGTATTGTGAAGATTCAGAAACCACAGACCACATTCCTGACCACTCTTGGCAACCGCAGTGCCTGAAACGTTCTTTTTCCAGATAAAGTGTTCTCGTGATCAAGTTAAACAGCTACAGGCTCCCACCTCACACTCCCAAGTGCCTGAGACCTTTAGAAAGGATGAAAGGTTCTGTAGGGCAAAGAGGAGACTAAGCATTAGTTTCACAAGTAGAGATCATCACTCCTTGCTCTGAGAACAACGTGGCTCCAGAACACAGGTTTCTTTGGACAAAGGAGTCTTTCCAGTGTGAAAGATCAGAAGCAGCAGTTCTTGAAAGCTTTGCATTCATAAAAGGACAGAGAAACAACAGATGAAAGAAAAGGGTCATTTTCTAAACACAGAAAGGTTTGTAAGTGATGAGGTTGTAAAACCTCAGTTAATTAAACCATGGTATAAGCAGGTAGAAAGAAGAAGCCTTGAAGGGACTCTCTAAAACTTATGCATGGCTTTTGGCTTCAGCCTTGCTTTGCAAGCAACTGTTAGAGCAGGAGTCTTTGCTGATCACGGAGATCCTTATGCAGCATTATGGCTGAGTCCAAGATTCCCAGCAGAAGCAAACTTTTAGTCCATTTTCAGTCACAGGAGATCCAAAGAGCAAAGAAACCCTTCCGGTGGCAGAAAAACTCACTTCACAATGGAGATAACTACATCAAATTTAATGTACCCTTTCATAAATACTATCGATCACTCCCTATTCGCAGTTAAAATCATGAGCAAGTACCTCCTCGTTGTACAGACTCCACTAAGACAAGCACTAAATTCCAGCATTAGTCACAATTTACCTTTTACCTTTTTGAAATCAACATCTGGCTACATATTTTCAGGGTTTATTAGCAATCTGGAGACTGTCATTACTTCATCTCTGAAAAGGTGGGCTGCGTTACGACAGCATTTCACCTGCAGCAGGCTCATAAAGCCATTGAAAAATGTGTCACTCCAACTGCAGCACATCAATTTGTAGCCAAAAGTCAACTTAGTTCAGCTGTGAAATTTGAGTAATTAACTATTACTGGAGCAATCCCTTGAAATTAGGGTACATCTACACATTGAAAGGGGAAGTGATTATGTTCATCAACATGACAGTTCTATTTTACTTGCCTGAATTTCAGAAGTGACTTTTTCTTTTAAAATGACAAGGTTAGAGGTTCAGAGAATACCACGTTGTTGGCCTCACTTTGCCTGGCATTCTGCAACAGTAATTTAAAGACTTACAGGTCCAGGGGCTGGCACTGAAGCTCCTTACGTCTACTAATTGTACATTTACCGAATCCAACTTGAGATGGACAGTCCATGATTCATCTGACAACTGAAGTTCCTTCCCAATTCTCCGAAATATCTAATGCAAAGTAGGCTTAATTAAACCAATTCGCATCACAGCAGCAAGGATATGTCTATTAAAACCTTGACAAAAGAAATACCTTTCAATGGTTAGAAGCTAATAATAACACTATCTATAGCCTTCCACGTATTAAGCCATAAAAAGGCGAAACATTATAAACCTATACTAAAGCTCTCAAGCTGGGTTTTTACTTCTGTTAGCAGCTGCTGGACTCCACCCAACTTCCTAAGGACACACAGAAGATGAATCTTCCCTAAGTCCAACAATGAGTAAATTACACTACAACAAGCAAGACTAAGAACTAGAAAAGTAGATCCAGCTGATTTTGGGCAGAGAAACCAAGAATACGCTCAGACTAGGGAACAGTGAATAAACAAGTAATATGTACAAATGCCACCAACTCATGAGGATGTCACTGACAGAGGAGCTCTCACAGGAACTGATTGGGAACGGTGCAGGACCAAGGACAGGGAGAAGCCAACAGATCCAGCCAACTCTCAACCCACTACAGACAGGAGCAAACAACCTCATAATAAACCTCACCCTTACCTCTTCTATTCACCTTCCTTCTCCGAGAGGTGAAGGGATACAGCAGAATCCAACACTGAAGCTTATCTTAAGAGTTCAGAGAGAATTCTCTTAAGAGGATCTTAAGAGCTTCAGAAACCTCAAGTTTCCTCAAGCACTCCACAGTTTTAATTTCTCTATGTTGTACCAGGAAATGTAAGCCAAGGAATAAGAGTAGGGTCTTCAAGGGGTGGCAAGTAAACTGTAGCTGAGTCCAGGCATCTTCTGAGAGTCCCTTCTTTCATTCAAACCAGCCTCATAATTCAGAAGTTTCAAGAAGCTACTAAGCTTCGATTGAATTTTAGAGTAATAAATAATTGGTAGCACAAGTGTTTTGAAACTGACAAGATCAGAAGGAAGTTCTGTACAAGTTTTGCTTCAAAAAAGAAAGAGCCTCAAATAATGCAGTCATTAAGAAAAGACTACACATCAAATTGACTAAACCCTAGCTTTAAAGGAAAATCACACGTTTTCCTTAGGCTCAGCATAATCACATTTTTCATCTTCAGATGCTCCCACCAAAATCTGTTTACTGCAAGCCACTTATACCATCAGTTCTGGAGAAAACCAGAAAGCTCTTTGTTATTTGCACATTCAGACATTGAAGACTTCTACAATCCAAAGCAAATTTAAGCTTGACTAATTCCTAATCTGGGGGAAATTAAAAAGAGACTCCTTTCTGCTCTTTCCCACATCACAATAGCTAAAGATAATTTAAAGGCCAGCTTTCTGCATCATGTGAATAAGATCAATCACACAAAAAAGTCCAACTGACAAAATACTTGCTGGCCTTACAAAGGCCTTATTTATCACCCAGCTGTTAATCGGTTTATCTATCTCAACCAAAATCCCAGGATGCTTCTCAGATTAAGGATTTAGATTCCAACCATTCAGCAAAGAGGCATCTTTGCTATTCAAAGTTCTTTGATGATGCACGTGTGATTGTCTGGAGTACAGATATTTGGATAGCTCAATTCCCTAACGTTTTGGTGCACTGCTGCTTTGAGATGGTCCAGGAATTTCACATTGTTGATCACCTTCAGTCTTGGTGGTTTATGGCAGATATTTTCTATTCCATATGGTTTTCATTCCACAGAGATCTTTTTAAAAGAATTTATCTTAATTTCCAGTTTCTGGGAAGTAGCACATAGAAATACTTCCAGGCTTTTAGAAATTCTCCTCCCTTCCCTGTATCATACATGAAAGAGAGCATGACTCCTTCTAAGGTGAACTTCACTTTTGGGCTGAAATAGTTCTCAAGTTCAGCTTAGCTCACTTCAGCATCTTTTCTCTCCAAGAGCTGTATAACATGATAAATGACTACATGCTATATTTACATTTTATACCAGAACAATTCTCTGCAATATTTGCAATGCTGCATCCTCACCACGACAGTATTTCAGAAGCAGCCAAATGAACAGTGCCAAGCCAGTCAACCCCAGCATCTTGTCTAGGGCAATCTGGATCTACTGCATGCATTGGTGTGCAAAAAGCTTGCCAAATTGGCTATAGTTGGCAGGGTCAAGACTGAGAAGCAGAGCAATAGTTTGGATGCATGCAGAGCATCAACATGAACCCAAAAATGGATTCCCAAACCTGCTGTCAGCCTGTATGACTATCATTCAATGCACTTTTGCTTGTTAACCTACTGCACACTCAGGATATGGACAGCTGTAAGTATAGCAAGTAGCTACAGCTAAGTCTCAGCTTTGCTAAAAGGATGTTTCTCTGTGCTGCAAGATCCTTATTCACTTCCCTTCCCCTTACAATGATCAGTTGGAATCTGGAGGCCCTACAAAGAAATAGCCATGGAGACAAAGCATCCTGAAACCATTTCAGGGGTGTACAAATTAGGAGCTCATGTCCTCTAACAGATCTGATGCTGCTAGCCAAGAAATCACGTTTGTGTTTTTCATCAGGCTCCTTGCTGCAACTGTGAAAACAATTTCTTAACGCTCTTCCTTCTCAATATGCCCTCAATCCCCATAAAAACATAGCCTAAGCTTGACTTCACATAGAGCCGCCCTCTATTAATCTTAGGCCTCACAGAAACAGTTCCATTCCAGCAGTTACAAAGCTCTTTTAAAGAGTATCCAGCACAGCCACAATATGAAGTGACAGCAAATTCCATTTCATTCTTTACAACAAAATGGGTGCCACCAACTGCAAAAACGCTTGTGGTATGCACCTTGTCTTCTTACACCACCTGCAAAAGGGCAATGCAGGGAGTGTACTGGGATAACTCTGCCTTGGGCTAAAGAGTTGAATAGCAGAAACGCATTTGATGATCTCCCAGATTCTCCTTGCCTACCCTCTACATCTTTTGTTTATGCAAACTTTTTTGGGGTTGATTCCAGATGACTGAATTATTAATAAACTCCCCCAAAAGCTGTAAGGAACTGAACAAGCTTTGATGTCAGGCAGAGGCTCTGAAGTTATGGTTTGCTCTGAAGACTTTTCATGGCTATGAAGAACCTCTGGAAGTAAAAGCCCGCGAGTAGAAAGGGGAGAAAACTCTGAAAAGCAACACTGCTATTGTGGGAACTACACAGTGCCCCACACCTGAGGCTCAGTATAAACATCATGTTTCTGCTTCTATGATCTGACTACAGAAGACAAGCTATATCCTGTTTTTAAGAGGCACTGAGCTGAAGTTACTGCAGCTCAGGTTTTGTTTAAGCACTCTCTACTCCCACTGCATCACCATAATTACTGTTGAAGCTGGCTTGCAAGGACAGCAAAAAGGGTCTATTAGGCCGCTGCTGACTAATTAGGTTGCAGTGAGTTGAACTGTGTTTGCACACAACAATAATCAATCTACTTAATCGCCTCATAGCTTAATAAGAATTAAAATCCCCATCTACACACAGCTATCATCTTTATTTAGGGAATACTGCAAGCTTCTCATCTACAATGTGTGTTGCTGCCTATTCATGGGCTTTAGTCAACATACTTGTTTAAATAAGAACTAAGAGAGCTATTACACATACCAAAGAACATATTCAATGCACACTGTAAACAGGACATCATATCACAAATTCAAAAATCGGGCCAACGTTTCCATAAATACTGGCCAACATACCATCAGTGAAGTCCAACGCGTACACTGGAAATCTTCGTGCAATGTCATCAAAAATCCCCTTGCCAACATTGAGAAACTCATGCAGCTGAAGAAAGGAAGGAAGTGCTGTGTCAGTTTAAAGGCTCGTGTATTGTCAAAGAGATTAACCTCCTTATTCAATACTGATAGGAGCAACACTGGTCATTTTGAATAGGGCATTCAAATTGGATTTCGTAATGATAATAAAAATAGACCCTTCACTCTCCAAACTATATCTTGAAAAGCACTGTAAGATAAAAATCCCCAGACCACCCTATTTTCCTCCATTCCTTCCCTCTTTCTCATCCTATTCGTGTCCACATCCCTGCTTTGTAGATGAGGGAGCTGATGCACAGCATTCAGAGACCTGCCAAAGACACCCCTTGGCCAACAGTTGGATTAGACCTCAGGCACAGGGATAACATCTAGGTACCCATAGGATAAACATGAGGATAAAGAGCCCTCCCCCACTGCTCCAGACAACTTGCTGATATGTCCCACCAGGAAATTCTTGCTAAAAACCACATGAAACACGTGTAAGAGGGTCTGCACAAAGTGCTCTTTCCTTTAGCATGGCCACAAAAGAGAACATCTCAAACTTAGTCTGGGAACTAAGACCATCTACATCCCCAACTCAACTCAAAGGGAACGGGCTGAATTAACTTCACACAATCAAACAGTAGTTTCTGTCTATTAAAAGCCAGTAAGAACACTGTGAAGTGGTTACAGAAACCTGACATGTTCCCTTTCACTTGTGCTCTGAGGGCCTGCAAGGTGCAATATGCTTGTGTATATGAACTGATGCATAACACAAGCAACAAGGAGCTTTATAGAAATAAAAGACAGCTGTTATTGACTTACAGCCTCCCAGTTGTCAACTACATCATTAAGAAAAGCACCAGTGTTCCCTGTTATCCTCAATTCAGAGTACACACGCTATTCCAAAAAGAAAATGCAGCCTAATACGGTGCTAATTATCCCAACTGCCTCATGAAAAACACTGTATGTTTCCTGCAGAACAAGGGACACCGCTAAGGAAGTGTAAAGAGAGAAGAAAGTCACAGATGAATTCTATATTAACAGACCATCTTAAGACAGCACAGAGGTCATCTTTCTACATGTTTGGTTGTTTTATGTAGAAATGGATGGAAGCTATTGCTATGGAAAGGACTGACCTTGCCCCGCTCTCTCAACAGACACACAGCTTTTCTTTTTCTTACCTGCCTTGCAGTACCTGGAAATTCAGTCATGTCACAACATCAAACAGAATAAGAAAATGTCTCTTACAAAGGGAATACACCATAGCACATCAAACACTTAAGGTTTTTCAGGTGCAAAAGCTCTCTCAAAGCTCTAACTCTTTTATCAGTCCTTACCACATCTTAGGTCCCAAGTAAGTCAAATTCTGTTGCATTTTGCCAATATACCTCCAGTACTTGTAGAGAGTTTCAGCTCTCTGCAATGAACAACCAGGAGGAAAGGAAAACAAATGGTATAACATAACTGCATTTTAAGTATTTCCGGAAAAAACAACAACTATGAACTCAAATCAACAGGCATATTTGGACATCAAAGCCATATGCACTTAAAAAGCAATTTAATTTCTCCCCCCAGAAAGACATTCCTAAAGGCACGAGTCAGCCAGCGAATCACAATGGCTTTAATGACTAATATGTTTACTTGTCTCACTGCAGTGACTATGGGAAAAGGATGCTCAGAGCAGCTCACCTTTGAGGGGAAGAAGCCACACACTCACTGCTTGCCTGAGGCTGAGCAGGATGGGGTTGCTCATGCAAGCTGCCTGCTTGTAGGAAGCAGGGAACACAAAAATGTATTGATCTTAGTGTCCCACAAGGCACACTGAGGCAAATTTGAGGAAAGGTGAGGCAGCAGGTTATGTTTGAGACCTTTGAACCTTTCTTTACGCATTTATTTCTTGCCTGTGGGCAAGTTTGGCTTGGAGTGAGGATGTCAAGCTAAACCTCAGTGCTGTTTCTATAGAGACCACTGACACAAAATCTGTGGCTAAATATGGGGAACATTGTTTATCCTGCACAAGTTATCCTCTTACTTTCCTCTTGCTCAAACTTAACACTGAACTCTTTTAAGTTCGAGCCTCCCTTAAAAATATATATCTTAAGGACAATGCTGGCACTTCATTTACTTCATCCTCCTTCTTCAAGTTGCTTCCTCACACCCTCAAGAGCTGGTGATCTCTTGGGCTGCCATTCCTTGCTTCTTTCCCTATCAGTGGGAAGAGTTTGCTTGGGCCTCTTTTCCACTCCCATTCATGGCAGCAGCTCTCTCACGGCCCTATCATGTTTTTGGCATGACACACCAATCCCAGGTGGCCTTATCCAATCCATTTTTCTTCCATTTTGCTGCATCCGCACAGCAAGCTCACAGCTTTCTACCTTCCATTCTACATCTCCTTCCATGCCTCTTTCACAAACTACCATCATTTGAGTTTGCTTATTTCTCTACGTCAGTACTATAAGGGATAGAAGAAAATATTAATTGTGCTCCCGCTCTCCATCAAGAGAGCGCCATTTCTCCCCCATCACTACAGGATCAAGAGAAAAAGGGAGTTAGGAAGCAGCTTTTCATGCCTTCAGGACATCACCCTTCCACGGGCTTGCTTGCTATTAGAAGCAGCTCCAAATTAGGATATTTATTTCAGTCAGGGGAGGTTCACAGGTTGAAATTACACTCTTGGTCTCATATGAGCTTGTTCTCATATTAAGTGGTTCCTTTTTAAAGGACTATCACACAGGGCAGACAGGAGAGGAAGGCTTCTGCATAAGGCTTTCATTAGAACTAATAAACACAGGCTACAACCTCAACTCAACTTCACTTGTCCAGGCAAAGCTTTGCCAGGGACATGGGAAGGGGTCCAAAGCCTATCTCTGAAAAATCGATGCTGGAGAGTCCCCTTTCAGGCAAGGACAGCTTCTTTCAAGCGACATGAGAAAGAATTACTATTGCACAATCTGCACCCCTGGAGAGCTAGAACACCTCTAAAAGCAATGAATTACCAAAGTCAGACTAAGAGCAATTCAATGCTACGAGTGTTAAAGAAGCAAGTGTCACTGTTCCCTGTGCCAGCTCAGAACTGTGGAAGCTCTGCCTGGCCATGGCTGCAGGCCCAGCAATGCAGGCAGAAAACACCGCTTCAGGGCCCACAAACATCGCATCCAGCTCTTCTGCTCACCAAACCAGAGCAGAAATGCCTCCACACTTTAAATAGGTTGCTCTTAATTTCTCCTGCGTGTATGAAGACACCTCAAATTCTCTGCCAGCACCATCTTTGTAAGGCCACATGCAAAGAGTCAAGCTTACTTTTCTGCAATTACTCCTACAAAACCACCACTCTGAACGACCTCTGCTTGAGAGCATTGCAGGACTTGTCCTGCAAACTTAAGGGCTGGTACGGTGTCTACCAAAGTTAAGTGCTACCTATAAGCAAGGGGATTATGCTGGAAAAAGAGAGTTGCTCATTTCCAGATGTGCAGGTCAAAGCCCCTTAAGTCTACTTCAGTTAAAAGAGTTATATGTTAGCCAGGTCTCCGCACTAGAGACAACCCAAAGCTTCAAGGTTATTTGCAACCCAAGGACAGGAACAGCAGGCTAGGGATGATACAGTTTGTTTTTCAGGTATGCTGCTTGGTTGAAGAATGAACTTCTGAACGGAAAAGCAAAGCAGTGACCAATACACAGGAAATTCCAGAAAAGAAAGTGGAGTTACAGCATTTCCCTCGAACTTTAGAGTACAAAGCAAGTAACGTTTTACAGAGCTACAGATCAAACAGTAGAAAGCCAAGCCAAGAACTGACAGGCAACTTTTAAGTGAAATTACTGTGCTGGGACAGCCAAGAAGTCTTTTGGCTGCAGGAAAGACAAGCAGCAGCTTCTTCAGAGACTTCTGATTGTAAGGATTAAGTACCTTGGACTGACAGCACACAGTGATCCATTAATCCCATCCACAACTAAGCATCTGGATTCAAAATCCTGTAACCATTTCAACCCCTACTGTTCTGCATCCCCTCGGCACCTGCATGTTTGAAGTGCTTTCTTGTGATTTACAGCAGGAGCTGAGGAAGGTAGACAAGCATACTGGAAACATTTATAGCAACCTCAGTCCTGAGAGCTCTAGGAAAGTCTGATGGATGCAAGCACCACAGACGCTTCAACTCCTTTCCTGAAAACCCTTGCATTTATTCATTTTGATACCAAAGCAGTGGGAGGACAGCTGGAAATGTTGGCCAGCCTTACCTTGAGTGGCTTAGGACCGTGCGGCATGTGCCCGTCGCTCATTGCTGAGGGTCTCTGATTCACCACCGTCAACAAGTGGCGTTGGTGGACTAAGGCTTCCTTGAACTCCTCTTCAGTTTTGGTTTCTAGCAGTTTCTGCCGAAAGGTTATATCAGAAAACATCGTGGCAAAGGTTCGGCCCACTTCTGTGGCTGTTTTGGTACTTTTCTGAATTAAAAAGAGAAGGAAATACTTAAAAGCTGTTTTCTTTCAGTTCCAGAAGGTGAAGTTACTGATTTGCCCCACTGGGCAACATATCCCAGAGACACCCAGTGGAAAACAGCACATCCCTCAGACACACCAACCAACATCTAGGCCCTGACCAGAAATACAGATCAATCTGTCTTGATTGACCTGAACCAAATCTGAATCTAACTGAACATTTATCTTATCCCCTCGCCCTTCCCTTCAAGGCTGAGGAGACTAAATAGGAGTCTTTGCTAGCCTTAAGGTATCTCAGCCTTACTGCCACCAGGGTGGAAGGACACCGAAGGCTCCTGCAGGTTGAGATGTCTGGATGTTTTTTCTTGGAGACAGATTGCTGTGCACATAGGCATGATCAGCTTCTTATTTTCTGGGCACTAAAACTCAATTTGTTTGCTTCTTTGCAACAATCCCAGCAACGTAAGTACAGACTCGGGGCTCTCAGCTCAAGCAACTACTGGAATGGAGAAAAACAGAGGAGAAAAGCAGTTGAACACCCACAAGCAGCAGGGTTCATCTTCACCAAATACCTGCAAGGGACAGAAGGCCTGAAATAATGAAAAAGGAGCGTGTCTAATCAGTCCAACATTTCTGTGAGTCACAGATCTGGTCTTTGAGAGATGAGCTTTAATGGTATCCAAAGCCTGCTCTCCTGTTGCTCTTAGCACTTTGGAAATTAGACGTGAAGGAAACAGTAAAGGAGACTGAGCTCCTCATCCCCACAAAAACCCACTAAATTCAGGCTCTGCAAACTGATCTGCTCAACTGCTTGCATACTTCGGTCAAGGCAGACAAGTTACCTACTAAGTTACACAGAATCAGAGCTCCTTAAGAGCTTCTTTCTGATGAAATGTTTTTAACTCCCACTTCTCTCAACTATATTCAACAGCCATAATGCAGCCTTTGCTCGAGATACCCAAACATCCACCTTCTTTTAGACATATTCCCAACTTCTTGCCTTACTGTCGGAAGTAGTGACAAGCATGTGATTAATCTAAATCAATTATTATTCATGAAGTAGATGAACAATTTCTTCAGGAGCAATTCAGTGCTGCTCAGTGCAGAGGTGTGGAAATGCAGGCAACACTACGCTAGTCCTATCATTACTAACACTATACTTGCTTTGTCACTCATGGAATCATTATAGCTGGAAAAGACCCCTCAGACCCCCAAGCCCAACCCCAACCCACCCCTCCATGCCCACTGACCACAACTCTTTGTGCCACATCTCCAGGAACAGTGACCCTATCACTTCCCTAGGTAGCTGTGCCAGTGCCTGACCACTCTGAGAAGAGTTTTCCTAATACCCAACCTGGACATCATCCCCAGTACAACTTAAACCTATTACCTCTCATCCTCACTTTGCTCTGCGAGCACTCAAGTCTTTCCATCCTACATCTTAGAGAAGGACAAGGATCCAGGTTCCTCAGTACAACAGATGCTCACTCTCTGGGTTTTTTCTCCCCCTCCCCAAGCAAGACTCATTTCATCTGTTAATGTCAGCAGGTTAATTATTTTAACTGCTGTACCAGAAATGCGTACTTAGAGCTGGCTAGATACAATGATTTAAAATAAAGCACATTGGCAACCGTGGTTCTGCTTGGCGTCCCCTCCCTTTCCTTAATTTGATGCTGTCCATTGGAACTGCAAACTTTCAGGATACGAGCGGATGCAGAGCTGCTTGTTTGGCGCTTTGCACATAGTTGGCTGGAGATAAGCTCACTGCCACACATTAGAAGATCAATGCAATCGTGAGCAGGTTCAGATTTTGCCTGATGTTTCTCATAGGGAACGTCAATCTGTTTTAAGCCTGCTGGGTTTGAGATCTATGCCAAAAGCACTGAACTGCTCAGGTGGGAAAGAATCTGCCAGAAATGAGGAAACACCACTACTTCCATTTAAACAAGGCTGATGGTGGATGCACAGGAGACAAATCAGAGCAGAAGGTCCCAGGGTCACTCAGATAGCATTGAAGGGCAGGAAGCTGGATCTGGACCTGTTCCAGACAAGGTCCCAGACCTCCCCATTACCTCTCAGGAGCACAGACCTAGTAACCCCAAGGTGTGAACAGCCAGCTTAAGCATGAAAAGGTCTTTAGCTTTGAACCTTTCAATCATTAATTCACAGGACACTGATTTGATTAAGCCAGTGCTTTCTAGGAAGGGAAGATGCTGATTCCCAATTGACCTTGATGTCTTCCCCCAATATTGTAATAAATGAGCACATTAACAGGTTATTAGTTCAACATGCCTGCAACATGGAACTACTAAGCACACCCAAACAAACTTTAACCTTACTATTTCAAGTACGGAAAGCTAAGGAAACGCTTCTCAGAACACCTCAGCATAATCTGACCTTCCACAGCACTCCTATTCCTCATGTACACTGTCTGGAATAAACAGTCTGGGCAACAGCATGGAAAACCTCAGGCTTTTTGGTGTCCCATTTGCCTTAAAAATAATGCTTTGCCAATGACTCTACAGAAAGAGACAAAAAAAAATGACATTGGGAGAATCCGCTTAAGTAAGAAAATGAAGAAGAGAAATAGTCAGGTATCATGCAGATGATTGAAGGGCTGGAGCATCTCCCCTGCAAGGACAGGATGAAAGAACTGGGGCTCTTCAGCCTGGAAAAGAGAAGGATCCAGGGGGAACTTATTGCAGCCTTCCAGTACCTGCAGGGGGCCTACAGGAAAGCTGGGGAGGGACATTTTATAAGGGCACGTAGCAACAGGATGAGGGGAAATGGTTTTAAACTGGAAGAGGGAAGATTTACACTAGATATTAGGAAGAAGTTCTTTACTGTGAGGGTGGTGAGGGACTGGAAGGCATTCAAGGCCAGGCTGGATGGGGCTGTGAGCAACCTGGTCCAGTGGGATGTGTCCCTGCCTATAGCAGGGGATTGGAGCTAGGTGATCTTAAAAGGTCCCTTCCAACCCAAACCATTCTATGATTCTACGAATACTCACCATTTTAGGAGGCGCCAGGACTAATATCACAAATCTGACTTCACAGGAGTTCTCACCCCAGTTCTGAGGCCTCTCAAGGCGACTGATGCAAACATGACGTCGCTGAAGGGACTTTATAGTGCAACTGTGGGGAAAGATGGCATGGTTACAGCACTACAAAACACACTGAACACAATTCTCCCTCTTCCATCTGCTTTCTAATAACAAAAAAAAAAAAAAAAAAAAAAGATAGCAATGTACCTTTTATTTGTAGTACTACAGAAACTCTTGCAAAGTAGCCCTCAAAATCCAACATCTACGTTAAACAAACACAGTTCACACCTGATTTGATGCAATCTTCTAAAATGCTTTTGGAGATGCAAAGGCAAGATGCCAAACACTTCCACCTCTTTTGCCTTGGGCAGATCTGTTTGAATGGCTTTCCCTCTTTGCTATCAGCTGTTATTTTTCTACAAACTGTACCAAGCCAGCTTTTAAGTTATCACCAGCCCAGACTGCAGCTCTCCTTAATAAATAAAAGAGACTTAGAGTCTCACAATACTTCCCAGCTCTTCTGGAAGGCACAAAGAGCAGTATCTGCCTATCAACACTGATGTACGACTTCCCATAACAGAGTGTGGCATTTTTTTCTGGTTTGAAGTCACTCATATTGCTTGTTCCATTTGATTTGTCCAGCAAGATCAATATCATAGTCTTTAGACCATCTTCCCTCTAATTTCTCTGCCATTAAACCAGGCCATCTTTCCTTTTAAGAGATATTCTAATGCTTTTACATCCTGATAGTCGTTCCCAGTCAGAGCAGCTGAAGATCCTTGGCTGGATATGTACTAGTTAGAAGCACATTACATTCTTCACGAAGTTCATAACCTGCATACCAAATCAGCCCAGCAAATATCTCCATGCTGAGTTCGCTTCCAAACTGTCATCAGGAAGTCAAGTCACCTATGCATATTAGTCTCAGAAAAGCACTTGTCCTAAAGCAACCCAATCGCTTCATTGTAATCATATAGGTTATGACTATGAGGACATTATTTCATATTTTCTATTTCCCTTTCACCAAGGCCTCTTAACCTCTTCCTAGTCAAATCATCTGAAGTAGCCTTGAGAGAGGAGGGAGTGGGAATAGAAATAATTTTTAAAAATCCAAACAGGTGTTAACATTAAGAATAAGTCTCTAAGTCATGGAAATAGAATGCAAGTTATCCTTTTTCCACTAGGCCTGCAGTTGGTCTCCAATACACTTCAGAATTGCAGCCATTTTTACCTTTCATGTCAAAGGAAGAAATAAACACCAGTTTTCACAAGCAAACAGAAGCCTTAAGTAGCAATCCTGCTGCAGCTGGGCAGCATACAAGATTATCATGGTTCAGGAAACCAATAGAACCAACGCATGAATTCTGCACCTAATAGGAAAGCCTAAATCAAGTGACCTAACACCTTAATTCCTCTTACCTCACCTTCATCCATTGGAAGAAGTGCACAAAAATGAATAGTTAATACACTAGAAAAAAATAATGAGCCTTTTTTTGTCCTCTTCTCAGCATTTTCAGACCTCAGTTGAAAAATGCTTTGGAAAGAATGGATTTCTGGACATTTTGTACATAATTGTCAGCTGGACCTGTTCATCTTGTACAGCTTTTCCTAATCATAATGATTCTATGACTCTATATCCATTCTAGAAATGGCCAGACAGATACTAGACACCTATTGCTCACAGTGCTGTACCAACACTTCACAAACAAATCTTTCCTTTACCACATCTATCAAGCAGCTCCCAGCATCTCGAGAAACTACTGAAGCCCAAAGCACAGCCAAAGATAGCTTCCTACAGGCCAAGGGTTGATCACACCAGCACATGGCCAACTGCCAGAAGTAGGGCAGGTTACCAAGGCATGCATGTGAACACATTTCCAAGTGATAACGTAAGTGCAACTTATCATTACCTCCCAGTAATGCTGCTCAGCAGTACCTGTTTGCCTGCTCCTCCACATTTGAGTGAATCCAAGAGCTGAAATCTTGCTAAAAAAACAGTGAATTTCTGCTCCTACCTGAGGAGAAAAAGTAAGCGTGTGGGATGCCTGCCTCCCTGGATATGTGAAATCACGTTGCAATACAGTTATTTGAAGAAATAAATATTATATAGGGCTATAATTAAGCCAGCTATTTGTTCCTCAGATTAAATGTCACAGCTACTGTTCTCCCTCAACTGGCAGTGAGATGCTTGAGCTCGACCAAAGGTGCCTTAAGTTGCAGTAAAGGAGGTTTCAAGTTAGATATTAAGGAAAAATTCATCCTGGAAAAAGCAGTCAGGCCTTGGAACAGGCTGCCCAAGGAAGTGGTGGTGTCATCATCCCTGCAGGTGTTCAAGAACCATGGAGATGTGGCACTTGAGGATGTGGTCAGTGGGCATGGTGAGGATGGGTTGGGGTTGGACTTGATGATCTCAGATGCCTTTTCCAACCTTAATGATTTAACAAAACCAGAATCAAAGCTACCCAACTGAAATCCAGCTGTTTCTTTGTCTAGCACTTACTGTCCCCACTTCTTTGCTTTAATTCTGTAAGTCAGATAAAATGAACCCAATCTGGAACCTTTTCTAGAACTGTGCAAATACTTGTAAAGAAAATAAAGAAAGTCTATTTGGCTCACATGGAGTTACCTTAAGCTGTGCAAATTCCTAAGTAAAACTGTGCAGTTCAGGCTAAAAATGTCACTGGAGTAGCACTTGAGTAAATTTCCACTTAAAGAGAGACATTTGGACAGTAAACAGCCAAAGCTCCTCCAGAAGCCTGAGGACTGGCAAGACATTTTCAGCTGACTAAATCAAGTATGGTTCGGCCAAAGCCTCCAAGTTGCTTTTTGGTTTGAGTGGAGCTAAATGCGATTCTCTTCTGGTTTGGCCAACAAGCAGAAAAATCTATTTTCAACCCATTATTACTCACATAAGGAAACATTTGGTTATGATTTAATGACATGTCAGGTTGCATTCTCAGCAGTTTCATCATTATTCGCCAATAACTGAGCTTATAAAAAAAATGGCCATTTGAATTATAGCACAAATTCCTGCTTCACTGCCCTCCTCCTTTCGGGCTGCATATCTTGCAGCACCCAACGTGGCACCTAAATGGTGAGAACTGGCAGCATTCCACCAAAATCACCAATATACAAAGTCACACATGCTGCAGTACTGCCCTATGCCCAAGATGTTATCAGATTAATAATATCTCTCAGAGAAGCCATAAAATGGGTCAAACTATGGAGACGCAAGAGAAACAAAAAGCATCTTTAAGCTGGGCAAGAAAGGAAGTCATTTGAGAAAGAAATTATCCCCTGCAGTAAGAAAAAAATGCCCAGTAGAGGTAATGAGCTAGCCAACCTTTTCCTGTCCCAGTGCAGAACAATAGTGACACTGCCTGTTCTCATCCACTGCAAATAAATCATTGGCAAAGCAGCTCCAGGCACAGGGCTTTCAGAAAGCAGAATTTACAAGCGAGGAATGGAGCTGCAACCAGCAGGCCAGCTCACCAGCAGTTTGGCACTAGGACGGTTAGGAAGTACAGAGCAAAATCAGTCCAGGATGAGGATTATTTCTGAGCGACAAACGCACTGTGCTCTAGAAAGAACATCCTCTCTAGTGGTTCATCTCCAGGGGAGTTAGGGAAAAAGCATTTCCTACAGGACAGCGCAGCGGAATCCACCCCTTCCTCCCTGAACACACTTGTAGGCACTGAGATTTGTCACTGTTCTTGTCAACAGCTCTCCTTCAAGACTCAAACTCCCAGTGAAGGGTTTGGATTTCACAAATCTCTTCAATAACACAGCATGCACAGTAGTTGTGACTCTAACTCCAACAATAGTACATTAAACATCACTACTTTGAACCAAGCAGCACTTAATGATGACAGCTTTGAAGTTTGGGGGAAAGGTCCTTGTTTCCAGAACTCAAAGTCCAGTTAAGCTGTTCAACAGCTGCCTTGTTTGATATCCAACGTAACCTCAAGCTACTAAGTTTTGAAAGGCTACCTGGTATTTTGAATTGTCCTCCTCATATGGATTTTTGCAGTAAGGTTATATGAGAATAAACAACTTTATAGCAACATGGGACACAAGCCATTGCGTTTTCAGTTGCAGAGAGGCTTCTTCCCCAGCTTTAGCTGTTCAAACAGCTCTAACAAATCAGTTGAATGCACTGCAATTAAGCCCTTCACCGACCAGCACACCAAATCAAACCAAATTCCAAACCAACCAAAGGAAATAGTTCTTCATTTACTCAGTACAGACTACAAAGCAGCCCCCCAGTTTCATGTGTTTTTTTTCTTTTCAATTCTGGAAAGCAGAAATTATATTCATCTCCTGGCAAGAAGAGTATTGCCTGGAGGTGGTACTGCCTGAGGAGTTCCACTCTGCTCAGGCAGCATTTGTTCAATAACGCATCAGCTGGCATTTCTCACAGAGGGCACCAGCAGTTCACTGGCAATGACTGCAATACCCTTAGAATTACAGGTTCTACATCACATCCCAGGAAACAAAAACGTTGGGCATTCACATCTGCACTTGTCACATGATAAGGGTAGTAATTGGGATTGATAAGACATGTTCGCAATCAAAGCCACTTTTCCATACAGTGCCTGCTGGAAAAGGGGGGCTAACTTTGACTTTGAAATTTGGCAAGACAAAACCAACAGCTCTTATATTGGCTTCTTCCCCATCTAGACATGCAAAGCTTCTACTCTACCTCTTCTGGACTCTGGATCACAGTGAATTCAACTGGTTCCTAGAGAAAGCAGACGTTCTTCCCAGCAGTACATGTACCTGCTGCAATCATTGCTTGCTGAAAGAATATCACTGTCTCCACAAGCTCCTACTAAAAGCAGAGCTTCCTCATGTCAACTGATCAATTAAACATGATGGATGGGGCACTGGGCAGCCTGACTTAGTGCTGGATTTGTTGGCAACCCTGGGCATGGGAGACTTGAAACCAGGCAATCTTTGAGGTGCCTCCCAACTTCAATTCATTCTACAATTTTACGATATACAAATACATAGCAACCTTCACTTCTCTGCAGGTGAGCACCACTTGCTAGTGGGGCATGCAGCCCTGTGTCGCTCTCAGCTACACAGCATTTTAATGAAGGAATCCCAAGGTTTCCATGTGCTCACGTACCCTGGGTAAGGCTGTGGTGAGAACAGGTAATTCTGCAAATAAATAAAATCTCTGAAGTCTACTGTGAATCAGAAGTCAGTTCTCCTGGACCTCACTGGAGCATTCAAACCTTGAGATCTTCAGTTCCAACAGCTTATTCTGTCCTGTGAATGTGGCCAGGCTCAGATAGTACTTCTGACCTTGCTAGTGGTTTAACAGACCTGAAGCTGCCAGGAGAGCATCAATTGCAGCAGAAGCAGAATAGCTACTTTACCCTAGGTTTTCCCCACCTCTCTTCTCCCTGAGGTTTGAATGAAAGGAAAGAACACACCCTCATTCCAACAAGAGGAGAAATGGAAGCAAGTTTTTGTGTCTGTGAAGTATACTGCTCTGCAGAACTCACTGAAAATCCCCAAAAGCATTTTGTCTTCAGGAATATTTCAACCTTGTACTTCTGCAATGCATCTGAGGAGAAAAAGTACTACCAAAGCTCTATCTCTGAGTCGCTCCTCCTCATTAATATAATCTTATTATGATACCTAAACTCCTTTCATTTGCTAGGAGGAAAAAGTTAAGGTGCACAGAAAACAGCAGAGCTAATTTAAATCTGTACTCTTTGTTAAATTTAAGTGCAATATAAAACAGTAAAAAGCTATCTTAGATTCTTCCCACTCACACAGGAAAAAAAACCATCAAATTCCTTTTACTTCAGAGTTTGCAGTGTTGTTTTGCAATCTGACTTCAAGAAGAACTTAAGGTCTAAAAATACCATTCTCAATCCATTGCACAATAGCTACAGCAGCAATACAGTGCAATAATTATATAATTACAGTTAATAATTCATCACTGCTTTCCCACCACTTTCTTCTCCCTCTTTAGAGTAACAAAAAGAAGAAACAAGGAAGTTTTGCACAAGACACCTTCAGGCTGTAAGCTTGTTTTTCAGATCATGTCTTGTCATGGAAGCTAGCATTACTTGGATATATTCAAACTTTTGACTCACCTTCTACAGAAATACTGATCCGACCCTTTTCAGCTTCATGTATATCACAGCATTTGTATCATGACTTCTACAAGTGCTTTGTTATTAAGTCAGTGCTCTATACAGCTTTGCACAAAGCCATATCACGTGCCATAGTAGGAACTCCCACCTCTGTACTCCCTAAAGTTGCATGCACATTCCCTATCATATCTGTGACATGCAACACAGAAACAAACTGCTCAGAATCTCTCCGTGTTGAATCACAGAATGACCATTTTTGCTATGTGAACTCATCTCCTCAGTTGAGCAAACTATTCTGAGCATCCCAGGGATAAGAGCAGAGGCTGACAGTAGTACACGTGGCACAGACATTATCCAATTGACTTGCTCTACAGGACAGACACCTCTGACATGCACGAGTCCTCTTTTGTAAGTGATTAAAAAATTAAAAACAACACAACTATCTCCAAGGCAGAATAGTCTACATTTCTTCCAGCTGTAAGCAGAAACACTGCTAGGAGAAGAAAAGCTATCGTGACAGCTGTCCTACAAACCAGCTATGAATTTTGCTATGTGCTCGCAGGCATATATACAACATAGGTTAACCCCATTCCCAGATAAATGACTTGGATATCTCATGACAACTTGACTGGAGATTACATATGAATACAGAAACAGATTGAAGTTAGATTGTTTCAGTTAGCTCAGTGACTCAGACTTGGGCATTTCTCCATGAAGGGACAGTTTGGCTCACCCTACACGCTTGACTATGGGACAATGATTTGAAAACCAAGCAACCCAGCTTCAGTCAAGTGGAAACTGGGGTGAAGTCATCCTGGCTTCTAAATTCTAAGTGACAAAGCCCTTACTGCCTTATGGGGCTGCTCCAATGTTTAGCAGTGTTGACAGTGTCTGAATTAATTGCCAGCAAACAATCAGTGTCTGAATAGTGTCTGAATTTCTGAATTCAATTTCTAGTTGCAAGGTTTTGATGTTTGCAAAGGGCTTAAGAAGTCTTTCAGTACAAGGTCACAGGCTTTGGCAGTCAAAGTAGTCCATGATCAAGTTCATTTGTCCTTTTTTCAAGAGCTCCTAATTAACATCCGTAGTAATTAGAATAACCGGGCTCTGAATTTTTTCAGCATTGTTTGTTAACCCTAGATTTAGACAGCATCCAGCAATTTAATGCCTTGTGGAGACCGTGGTCATCTCTGCCCAAATTGCTGCTTGCAATTCGTTTGCAAATGAGCCCAATGCTCAGAGAGCCCACCAGGTCAGGACAGATGGTCAGAGAAGGCCTCATCACCTCAACTTAAAGAGCGTATTCTCAACTGCTATTCCTCTCTGCAGTAGGAGTAGTTGCAAGTTTTGAGCAACCTGCATGTTCTGATAATCAACAACCCAGGTACTTACATGATACAGAGCCAGGACTGCTGATACTGCACCCCCGTGACTGTCGCTGTGACCCCTTGAATTGTATCTGATAAGAGGTGAACTAGGGGAGAAGGAAAGAAGCATTACAAGCTTGTTCATATTAGCATGCAACTACAAATTACATTTCCTTTCAAACTGAAGCTAAATGCTAATACCAAGCATATTTAGCTGCATACTGGATGGATGCAAGGATTGGGGACGACAATAGGAAGAAGTGGAAACATTTGAATTGATGCCTTTGAATTCTGCCTTAAACTATTTGCAGCTTGAAGAGGCAGCTGTTTTCTCCCTCTAACATCATTCTACCGCAATATTAAGTTATTAGAATAGCATTATTCAACACACACAGGACTAAAGGAGACTTCATCTTCCAACTCCCATGCCCTCTCTCCTCTCTTTGCAAGTATTGTTCTCTCAGATCGTTTGATGGCACCGCTTAGTTTTGTTTTTTTTATTGGCAGAAAGCCTAAAATCAAGATATAAATGCAAAGCACTAAGACAGGCAGCAAGAAGTAACCAAAGCATGAACATGCTTACTACATGCTCAGAACTTGACATATCTGTTAAATAAATTCACTCAGGCTGTGACAGTTACATTTGAGGTGCGATGTACATGTTTGTATATTCATTCCTGTTGGCTCTGAAACGTCATGGATGCCTACAGAGAAACAACGCTTAGTTAAGCTTCTTTACATCCTGGGCTAAAAGGCAGTGTTTTAGGCTGTGCTATGACATTCACTGGTAGATAAGGTGACACAAGCCAGCGTTTCTAAGTCTACCCCACTTTTGAGTTTCTAGAGTAAACCAGTGAGCCTCTTGCCCCTTCTAGTGAGCTAGGGTCAATGTGAAGGCTCAGCCTTCCCCCCAAAAAACTGTTCATTCAACTCAGAATTCCTCAGCCTGTGTGAATTCAGTTGGAGAATCACAAGGCAAAAGGAGCCACTTCTGACACTAGAAAGCATCTCCCTGCAGAAGAACATCTGACACTTTTCTAAGGACAATCACTCCTAATGTGATTGTCCAACTGACAGGAAATTCCAGTGCTGGAGACCTCTCCCTCAGGAGAGCATTAGTGCATCTGAACGGAACAGTGACAAAATTCCACTTAAACAAAACTTTGGAGATGAGGCCCTTCAGCCTAGCTGACCAAAATAACCCCCAGCACTGCATGCAACATGCACATTTGGGAAGCATGCATTAGTGAGTGGTCAACACACCACCAATGGAAAGGATGACTAATAAGTGTTATCTGGAAACTAATCAAGTATGGATTACCATTCCCTTCTCGCGGGGTCCCTGAATCTGTGAATAAAGTGCTCATGATTTTTTCAAAGTTACAGCTTGGCTCCGTGTTCTCGGGGTCTTCAGCAAAATGTTTCAGCATCTCTCGAAGGACATCATCCAAAGAGGTGGCTGTTTCATCAAGGATGATGCTGGCTCTGGCCAAGAACCCATCCAGGTCTCTGTGGGCTCTGACTTCTTCCTCAAAATTCTTTAATTTCAGGTACTGTATTGAGAAGACATCACAGCATTAGATAGGTGTACCAATACAAGACAAAGGAGTAAAGTTCTGTAGTTTGCAAGACAACAGCTTTTTCTGATATTACTATCAACAAACCAATGGTTTTAGAATCACTTTTTTTCAGATCACATTGCAAAAGTAGTTTTTTTATATTGTTAATGCATTAAAAGGCAATTTTGAGGCTTATGCTAATTGAGTCTCCATGGGTGATTGCCTGGTCACAGCTTCCACCCTGATGTTGAATGCAGTGATGAATAAATAAACCAATTTCATTTCCTAAGATAAAAGATAGCCTGCTTATGGTACCATCTTAAGCCTTCTTCTGGTTTAAACAATTCAACATGTTTGCAATGACACGGGCAAAGCTGTCAGGAAGAAATCAAGTCCCAGCTCAGCAGAGTGAAGAACTACTAGCGTGCATCTCTAGGCATCCTATGTCAGCTCTTCCTAAAGAGCCATCTCTCCAAGTCTTCCTAATTCAGGAGCTTGGAGAGGGAGATACGGAAATCTCATGCAGCCCAGTGTCTTTTTATTCTTCCTACATTCTTAGTGTTGTCCCAAGGAAATTTTCTTCCTCTCCACATAACATTTAGATTTGAATCAGTGTGTGAGAGGAGGAAAACCAGATGGCAAGAAAAGGCCAGTACTGCCTCAACTCTGCTGGTTCTGTCTGTTGTCCCAGTCAGACTCGTAGACCTTGAAATGGAAGAAACAACCACGCTGTATTACAGAAGCTCAATTCCTTTCTTCATTTGTCAGGTATGACATTTGTTAATTGAATTATCAAACTGCAGATTTTGTTGTTCCCATTTCACAGTTCTTAGAAATCCATGCACGCAGTTAGCACTCTCAGTAGTGAATCAAGGACTGACAGTCCTGTCCTACCCTTCAACAGCTTGAGATAAAACAAGGAAATAGGACTTGCATTTCATTATATGGATCTTCCATCCCACAGGAAGCTAGACAAGACGTTATGAGTCGGCAGACCGGATTTTAAAGATGCATTTGATTCTACAACTCCCCTTAACCTCAGTAAGGCATACACTCCAAATTGCGTTAATAAAACTAAAACCATGCTGCCTGCACAACAAAGACCTTGGCTCATTGCCCCCGCTGTTATAGGGACCACTATACTGCTTGAGTCCCTTCCTCTCACATATACCCACTCCACCTTTTCCATTTATAGGCTAGACACTAAGAAAAATGCTAATATCTCACTAATTACTGTAATTATCGCAGCAACTATCAAGTTGTCAGTACACATCCATTGCAATTAACACTGTTTTACTTTGCATCAATCATTTCTTACACAGCCTTGGAGGACTGAGACTGAGGATTCTCTGAAGGATTTCATTGCCACCCCCGAGGCTTTACTGCCATCTGCTCTTAGGAGAGGAGACAGTGACACAGCTATGTCACCATCCCACCTAAGGTGGGAGGTGGTAGAACTGCAAGTGGCCAATCCATCTTAGGCTATCACTGCATGAAAGCAGGTTAAATACCTATCACCACCTGTAATATCTGTGCTCATGAGTTCACCAGGTGACAAGAACTTCTCTCAAAGGCGTCCTGTTCTGGCTTGTTTGGCACACAGAGTCCAACCTAGGATGGATGTTCAAACAGTGGAAAGATTAAACAGTCTACAGAGGATTTAGAGGAGGTTCTAGGTGGATTTTGTGAAACAACTTTTCCTAAAGAGCAATCAGGCACTGGCACAGGGAGGTGGTGGAGTCACTGTCCCTGGAGGTGTCCAAGAACCATGGGGATGGGGGCACTTGGAGCCACAGTCAGTGATCACAGTGGGGATGGGTTGGGGCTGGACTTGGTGGTCTCAGAGGTCTCTTCCAGCCTTCTGGATTTTATGATTTAACAAAAACAGAAGAATATGGAGCAAAGGAAGTATAAAAAAGTTAAGGACAATTGGAATGCTGCAGCATCAAGATGGTCTCAAGAAAGCAAAAGTTTTCATGTCATCAATTTCTCACATGCTTGAGAGAAGTCATCAGCAACAGAACCATGAAAGCAAGAAGTTGGCTGATAGATAACAGAAATGAATCAGAGGCATTCAGCAGATGGCTATTATCTGCCCACATCACGTCAATCAATGCCGATCCTCCACTGATCTGCACAGGACAGCAGCATTTGCTTGTTGTGTTAGGACACCAATGTCAGCAGCTTGGATGCAAGTCATGAGGACTTGACTCAAATGCAAGACCTTGCACCTGGGTTGAGGCAATCATCACTACGAGCTTGGGGATGAAAAGATTGAGCACAGCCCTGCCAAAAAAGAACTGGGGGTACTGGTGGATAGGAGAGGGGCATGAGTCAGCCCTGAAAGCCCAGGCTTTTAGCAGGGTCTGTGGTGATAGAACAAGGGGAAATGATTCAAGCTTAAAGAAGGTAGATGTAAGTTGGATATAAGGAAAGTTTTTACAATGAGGGTGGTGAGGCATTGGAACAGGTTGCCCAGAGATGTGGTTGATGCCATGTCCCTGGAGACTTTCAAGGTAAGGCTGGATCAGGCCCTGGGCAGCCTGATCTAGCTGTACCATCCCTGTTCACTGCAGGAGAGATGGACAAGATGAACTTCAGAGGTCTCTTCCAACTTTAAGGATTCTTTGATTCTATAACTCCAGCTTTGCAACAATCTTCTAGCAATACCTTCTGTAAGTAATTTCCATACCTCAGCCCTGCTTTATTCCCCAGCTCCTGTTCTATTATATGAAATAAGCACAATAACTACCCCTATTACCACTCCTATAACACTGAGTAAGATACGCACACAGAACACTGCAAGGCAGCAAGCCACCATGAGAGGATATAAATACATTGCTCACCAGCTGAGACAAACCAAGAGCAAATTAGTTGAATTGCTGGTACAGCAACACCTCAGAGATAGCTCAAACAGAACCTGTTTCAGGCAGGACACCCACTGTTTTGAAGAGAAATTAATGACTACTCCTTCACAAATATTTTTAGCCAGATCGTCAAGTCACACCAGGATACTGCATGCTGGAAACTTCCTAGCAAGAAACTCAAGACAGCTACTCAATAGTCATTTTAATAGTATGCGTATCCCTAATTGCAAAGCTGTACAGTGCATCATAGCAAGAAGAGAGGCTGTCATTTCAGGAATAAGAATGCACTGGAAACAGCCTCCCCTAAACATCACACAAGCAGGACCCTTGGCCAACATCCATTAGACCAAGCAGCACACAATCCATGCAAAACAAAGCTTTCAACACTCATCAAGACGACCCAAAATCAACGTCATCTGCTGGCCTGCTGCTCCATAGACAAAGTCCACTTACAGAGGCTGCAAAAACCTCAGGAGAAGGTGTTCCCCAAAACCACATTGTCCTGAGCACAGTTCCACCCCTGCTGCTGCCAGATACTCACAGATGTTTCCTCAGAAGCATACTGAGATGGTGATTAAGTAGTTCAGACTGTGAGCAGATTCCCTACACGCCCATCAAGGGACATACCAAACTTGTCCAAGACATGCATTGCCTTTCCAGCACTCCTCAAGGGAGGCAAGAGCCATGGACTATCATCAGAGGACAGGGACAGTCCTGAAGAGAAGTGTCTCTCTGCACATAAAACATCTGACTGAACTCTTTTTCTTCTAGTGATGCTTTCTCCTGTGACCCAAGACCCAAATTCCTCTACATTTGAAGCACAGCAATTTTACTTGTCCACCATGGCATTTTTTCCCCTCTAGCCTTGCTAAAGCATGCTATCCCCTCTGGTATTTGTTGCTCTATAGCACACTAAAACGCTCATGCATGAACTACAGGCCAGAATTGCAAGAACCCTACAGCTCTGAAGAAAAATGCTGGAAGACAAGATATTTTGAGCTTCCAACTATTTCTTATCAGAAGCAGATCCTGCATTTGGACTTAGAATTTTCACCTTAAGTGATCAAGCTCTTAGGTTACTTTCAGTCAAGTGCAACCAGCTCAAAGCAGCTTAGGCAGTCGTATTAGATAAGACAAATTAAACAAGTCTGTAATATTAAACTGGCCAACATCAACGATGTTACAAGTTTACACAGCCAGCCACTCCAGCCCAGGTGGGACAAGAGATGACAGCCCAAAGCACCACAGGTCATACTTCAGCCCCAAAGATCAAGACTGCAAGTGAAATTAAATATCAGTTCATTTCCTCTCTGCATACTTTGTACTTTCATAGTTGGAGGTCTGCAGTAACACAGCCTATGGGAGGTTTCTCATGTTTCTGCCTTATCATTATCAAGTTACTGTCTCAAGAGTAAACTAAGCACTGTTTCCCAATTGTCCTCCTAAACAGAGTGTTTCCATGCATTTCACTCCTGCTGAACCTCATGGATGCAGATCTGATTAGCAGGAATAAACAGGAAATCAAGTCACAGCAGTGTCTACGGGGTGTTTGTGCTTTCAGCTGGAAAGGAACTAAGCAGCCCGGGTCTCTGTGGTGTATGCTTGGATCCCTTCGCAGGCAGCTGCAGAAGAGAAAGTGATGAATTAACATGTCAAGGAATTGTCTGGGACAAAACACAGTGAAACAATTACAGAGAAATCGTTTGGAGAACAAGCAGCATGTTGGCTTTGTATTCTTAAATGAAGACTGAGGAATTTAGGGAAGAAGGTATTAATATATCCTGCTCTGGCCAATAAAAACCATCTCCCCACTCCCACAGCGTGCTTCAAAATCCTTTTCTCTGCTTCTCGATGAAGTCTATCACCCGGAATCCCTACTTACCTTCCTCGATGTGTGTAGTAACACGCAGCCAGCACTTTCATTTTCAGCTGGAAAAGAAAAAAGTTAAACAGTGTTACTCTCACAGGCATCTGACAGGCAGCACAAGGCTCAGGACAAGGTGAAGTATCACTCCTGGCAGAGGACTATATGTAGAGAAAAAGCAGAGATTCAATTTTCACAACATTTCCCATTTAGGAAATACAAACCAAGTACAGAAGCAGCCTTTTGCCAGTCCGATCAGCCACAATTTGAGTCCTGTAGTTTTCTGTTTTGTTTTTCATATTCCCTATCTATTTTTACCCTTTACTACCCACCCCCTTTCCCCGCTGCTTCCCCCTCAAATCTAATTCTTAATACTTTAGGTAATCATTTAATCCCATGCATCGCTGCTTGATAGATTGAGGCTAAGATTGCATGAGTCACTCTCGTTTGGAAACCATTCTTGTCCTCGTTAAAAAGTCAACAATAACACCCAGGCACTTCCAAGGGAGCAGGCTGTGAGAGATCACACGCAGTGACTTGAGGATGAGCACATTAGTGTCCCATCAACTCACCACTCTGCCTCCATAAATCAAAGCGTAAAGCAACAGAGCTCTTGAGAAAGAAAACTGCTGTTTAGAGACTATTAGCTGTCACTCATTATGAAGTCGAGCTGCAGGGACAGAGGTGTCCAAGAGTTCCTGGTTCGAAAGATAGTGTTAATGTCATCTTAGGGTGTCTACGAAGCAGATTTTGTGATATAAACTAAAAAAAACAAATGAAATCCCATTGTTTTTGCCATGCCCCCCCCCCCTTTGCTGCCTGCAGCATTACAAACACTGCAGGTACTGTTCACCCTTCTCCCTCAAAATCTTCACCTTCCAACTCTTCCAAAGAAACCACAAGATTGTGCAGCTACTGAAATTATGAACAGTTCTTGTCCAAATAAGCACAATGACATGGAAAAAAACTACTCAAGACCAAAAAGCCTTTCCAAGCTGTGGAAAAGTACAGAGATGTAATAGAGAGTTGCAGACATTCATGGGACATTTGTTTCTTCCACATACCTGATTTTCCAGGTCTCAGCCTCTCAGAACTGCTTCAATCCCACTCCACAGGATGATCCCACTACAAGCTCAGCCCTGCTGCCCTCTGTACTCAGCCCTCTGTACTTGAGTGCTGTGTTCTGTTTTGGGTCCTACACTAGGAAGGATCTGGAGCACAGCTCTTATGGGAGCAGCTGAGGGAACTGAGATGGGTCAGCCTGGAGAAGAGGAGGTTCAGGGGAGACCTTATGATGTCCCACAACTGCCTGAAATGAGACTACAGTGGGATGGGAGTTGGTCTCTGCTTCCAAGTAACAGTTACAGAAACAGACATGATGTATTTACCTTGCACCAAAAGGTGACATACACACTTAAATGGTTAAAACACTGGGAATCAAACTAGAGACAGAGTTGACTCCACAGTAGAGGAAAATAGGGAGAGGACTACATTCATCTTTAAATAAAATGGTTCAGAGGCTTTGGTTACATCACTCAACTTCTTCTAAAGTTCACTTGGACACTCTACACATGATTAAGAGCATCACTTAAGTCTGCTGGCACAGCTGTTCCAATTATTACTGCTTTTGACACATTCTTTGGAAAGCACAAGCTGTTTTATCTTGAAAATGCTATTTATTATTAAGAAGTAAGCACGCAACTAAACCAGAAACATCAAGCATTTTCCCCAGGCTTTTCCATTTGTAGTTCTCCAGCGCTCACTTACTCAATTTACAGCCTAATTACACATGCAGAAGTATGCTGGAAGATTTGGAAGCCATAAATATTCATTGAAGAGAAAACATGTTTCAGTTTTTCAGCTTTTGCATAAAATGAATCTAGAGAAAAAAAACGCAGTCTTGAACAATAGCAAGCACGTGCTAAAAGCTGGTATCTGTGGTCTGTCCTTCACACCACGCCTTCACTTGCATGCAAATGCAACAGAAATTTATGTTGTCCTTTTATCATGCAGCATCTCTTGGCTCCTCTTATCAGTTTCCAGTGCATATCAACCCATTCTGCTGACAGCTCTCTCAAGTACTCATCGGGAACGAGCTCCGATTGCTGCTTTATCAACACAAGCAAAAACATCTAATTACTTCTGTTGAACCAGAATCATTCAAAATTCTCAAAAAAAAAAAAAAAAAAAAAAGCTGTTCTGGGCATAGAGGTGATGTTTTGGGAGCCTCATTCATCATTTCACCAAAGTAATGCAGTGTTCAAACTCAGTCCAGGAAGAGGAGACTGATGGATGTCACCGTCCCAGTTCTGGGCTATCATCTGGAAGACCCACTGGCATGCTATAGCATTGCTGAAGGACAACTGCAAACTAACAGCAATATAGAATCGTGATAGGACAAGAGGTAACGGCCCTAAGTTGCACCAGAGGAGGTTCAGGTTGGATATGGGAAAAATTCCTTCAAACAGCAGTGAGGCACTGGAATGGGCCGCCCAGGAAGGTGGTCACCATCCCTGGAGGTATTCCACAACAACAAGTGGCACTTGGGGATATGGCTTAGAGGGCATGATGGGGATGGGTTGGGCTTGGTGATCTTCGAGGTGTTTTTGAACCTTAATGATTCTGTGAAGAATGGGGAAAAATACACACATTTCCCAAGAGTGTTTGTGTCTGGCTTAATGAACATCTAGCTTCATGTCACCTACCACAGACAGAAGAACCTGATAGGCAAACCAGGATAAAATCATGCAGGAGATTGCCTACGACATGTCTATTAAGCAATAATTATGCTCAAGCCTAAGACCAGCGTGCATCTGCCTGATACCTTTTTTCCCTCAGCCTCCTGACACTATATTACTGCTTCCCCCTCCAATCTTGGAGGAGCCATAAAGATACAACACCCTCAACCTTTGCACTCACACACTTCACTCGGGGCAGAAAGGGCATGGATTCACTCCCTATCTACAGGGAGGCAGGTTCCACCTACCTATCAACCATCAACTACACCTTGCTACCAGGAAAAATTTCACACCTGAGTGTCAAGATTAAGCATACTTAAGCAGAGAGATTAGGGTCACATAGCATTCCCATTCCTATTTTCATGGTTCTGCATGCTGGACAAAGCAGGCTGCACCAGTTTATATTAGGCAAGCAAGTTATGGGCATTTTATCATTTTTGTCCTCTCACACAGTTAGAGCAGAGCTGCCAGGCCTGCTGACCTTAGCTGTTAGGCTGTGCTCCAGGTTCCGCTCAGGATAACCAAAAAGTCAGCAACACTTCTCTGGCATCCCCTGGGATCACACCAAGGCAACACACACAGCCCAGATTTCTAGGAGGCACGCATCCGTGTGTGCAGCATTACCAAATGCACTGCAAGCAGCTCTCTGGGAGTGAACGTCAACATTAGCAATGGTGATGAATTGCCAACATTAGACTTGCTCTCGTGCCCTTGTGTGAGCACACTTAGACCCCTGGAGGGACAAACATGGCATGCCTCCATTATTCCTATCCTTCCACTTGCAGAATCTGGATGGGTCCTGGATGTGAGCAAAACTTCATACATGGAAGCAAGAAACGCAGCAGGAAATCTATTCCCTGTAACTTGAAGCAGTTCCACTGGCTGCCTTAATATAAAATTACTGATAGTGACACAGACAAATGAAGTCTAATCGCAGTTTTTTAGCCTCTTCAACATAATGAGACCTATGAAAAGGCAGCCCTGAAAACAAACCCACAGAAGTCTTACGCCAAAGTTTAAGGCTATTCACATTCCATCTTAGACATGGTAGATGCCCCTCCTTCAAGATGCCCAAGGTCAGGCAGGGCAGGGCTCTGAGCACTTGATGGAGCTGTAGGTGTCCCTGTTCATTGCAGGGGAGTTGGACTAGATGACCTTTAAGGGTCCCTTCCAACTCAAACAGTTCTCTGAGACTCTACGATCTCCTTTCCATTCCTTTCTTGCAATGGTCCCCAGTGCCGCCCTTAACACCTGAAGAGTCCTAAAGCCATTGGATCAAAGCAGCTCTGCAGGAGATATTTGCAGTATCTTTTCTTTTGGAAGGTAGGAAAGCAAATCAGATGAGGAATGTTTTGGCTGTAGAGGTGTCAGCAGAGGTTATTTTGGATCTACGTGAGCTCCCCAGCATATCTGGGTGAGCAGGCTAATAAATGACAGCAGAACACTATATTAGCATTTTCACAGTCCTAAAAAAAAGAAAATGCAAGGATCTGATGTAAGTGGAAGCACTTGAGCATGGATTGTTCTGTTTTATAAACGAAAAATCTCATCTAGGTATCGGTGATTTCTCCCAGGCCCAAAGCAAATCTAAGCTTCCACTACTTGCGTAAGGCAGATTTGCAAGCAGCAAAAACACTCTTGCTTTTACAATTTCTTGCCTTTAAAACAAAATTAAATCCCATCAACACATGTCAGGAGAAGAGCTCGTTAGCAGTAGCAGAGGTACCACTTGCTCTTTGCTGTCAGCAAGGTATTGCACAAGCAGGATCTCAAGGGGATTCTTCACTGTTCTACAATTACTGTGCTGAGTCTGGCCTCATTCCCATCAGACTTGATGGATTTGGGCTGGATAGGAAGCTTTGATAGCTGTGTCACAACCACCCCACATTCCTAAGAGAGGGCAGTGGGCTAAGGAGCAAAAGAAAGCCAAATATAAGCTGAGTTCATCCCTCCAGCTGACAACCAGGTTAAAGGCAGGTGGCAATAAGAAACAGGCTGCCAGTCTGGTTCAGAGAGGGTGGGGAGGAAATCCTCACCTGAATACTGCTCAGCACAGGCACTGAAACAACTGACCTTTGAACTTCTCTCCTGCCACTGCAGAAGGATTGGAAAAAGGCAGCACAGAGGTACAGACAGGACAACAGAGTTGAGTACTGTGCCACTCATCACACCTCCTAACTCATAGAATCATGGAATGGGTTGAAAAGGACCACAGTGATCATCTGATTTCTACCCCCTGCTCTGTGCAGGGTCACCAACCAGCAGACCAGGCTGCCCAGAGCCGCATCCAGACTGGCCTTGAATGCCTCCAGGGATGGGGCATCCACAACCCCCTCGGGCATCGTGCACTCCAACATTCACACATCACAAAAGTAAATTTTCAACAACCAAAAAAAAAAGAAACAATAGTTTTCATGATTAAATTCGCCGGGGGCCCCCCCCCCCCCCCCCAAGCTCATTCCTATGCCAACTGGCAGGATAAAGCACTCCAAATTTTGGAGAAGCTGTCCCAAAGCAAAGGACCCAAAAAGGTGATTGCTGCTTTTGTGCAGAGCAGCCAGCACTCCCACCCCCACATCCCTCAGCTTTGTGAGTGCTGCTTTGAAAACACCCCAGCCAGGAAATTGGGAAGGAGGCCATCCATCCCCCCCAGCACAATCGGTGCATCCACTTTCCATTAGAGTATAGGAAGCTTCAGGAGTCCAACATCCCACCCTGACATCAAACTGCTAAAACAGGAGTTATCAGATGGAACGCGTGGGTCAGCATTGTGCCTCGAGACATAAAAAGGACCTTGGTATTAATGTGAGGAAATGTGACTATTGTGTGCAGAATGATACCCATTCAGGCCCAGACCACTTGTCTCTGGACGCTACTCTCTCTGGAATATCCTTGGCGCCAGCATCCAGTGTTTCTCCTCATCCCTTTTAGGAAAGAAAAAAAAAAAGCCATCTCTGCAGGGGCTGAGTGTGAGCTGGAGCCCCGTGTTTTGCAGGGAGCAGCGGTGCACGTGCGTGCCTCTGGAGCGTGTTACAGGAAACCGTTCATTCCCCGTATCTAGGAATGATCAATTGTCCAGAGGGTGGAACAGGCTTTCATTTCTCGTGAAGCGTAAAGCGTGTTCCGCTATTTGCCCCCCATCCCTGCTCTAATGAAGCCACATCCTGCCTCCCCATTGGCTTTGGGGTTGCCAGCGGGATTTTGCCCACCCCCCCTCTCCCCCCTCACCCCCCAAAGCCCAAAAAAATGCTCCAGGCACCTCTCTGCAGCCAAAGCCGCTGATAAAACCACCAGCTGCAAGCAGAAATGCATGATACAAAAGCTGAGCAACTACAGCTTCACCAATCCCTGACCAGCTGTGCTTGGGTTCAGGGAAACACTATAAACCCCTCTACAACAGCCCAGCAAAGGGAAGGCAGGGGGGAAACAAAGCTGTTTCAAAACACCCAGGTGTAAAAACAAGATCTCAATCACAAAGCTATTTGCCTAGATGATTTAAGAGCCCTGCCAAGCAGGTGAGAGTGCCACAACTGCTTGCAGTGCCATCACCCCACACAACGTGCAGACCCACTGCAATGCCAGACTTGAGCTACCCACACGTGCCAACCTTCAGAGCCCATCTAAACTGAATTGCTGTCCTAATTTGTCAGGACTTACTTCCCAGGGTGTTGCAGATGAAGCTGGAAGACAGCAGTTGAGCCACAGAGTTTGATATTTCAGCAGCAGGTTGAAACAATACCTGCAGACTCAGCTCCAAGGGAATTTAGACACAAATTTACACATAAAACACACAGACTCCAATGCAATTCTAGACAGCACTAAGGCAGAAGGCTTAGCACGCTTCTAGGTGAGACGATAGGGAAGGAGCCACAAAGCCATGCAAGGATGCCTGCAAGACAATACACAGCTAGCCTGCCAGGTACTTCACAAGTTGGACTTGATGCTCCCTACAGATCCTTTCCAATTCAGGGTATTGTATGAAATATCCACGGTTTGTAACATGGATCTGGAGAGGAAAACTTCCCATTTCTGCACACAGACTCATTGATGCTCCCCATCATCTCTGGTACCAGTTCCCAGCTGGAGCACCAGGCTTGATTTTCTCTAACAGTGCTGTGGGGATTCCTTACCCAGGACAGGGATGGTAGGGAAGAAGTACTTCACCCAGTGCAGGACCTCAGCACCAATTCCTGCCAAAATACACATGATGGGGTACAGACCATTAGAGAAAATTTCTCTCCCAAAAGAGCACTGATGCACAGGTACAGGTTGCCCATGGAAGTGGTGCAGCCTGGTCTGGTGACCCTGCACACAGCAGGAGAGTTAAAACTGGATGATCATTGTGGTCCTTTTCAACCCAGGCCATTCTATGATTCCATGAGTTAAGAGATGTTGTGAGTGGCACAGCACTCATACCAGCTGTTGAAGAACTGTAGAGATGTGGTACCGAGGGACACAGTTCATGGGCATGGTGGGATAGGTTGGGCTTGATAATCTCAGATGTCTTTTCCAGCCTTAACGATTGTATGATGTTACTGTATGCCTTCACTGCTATCTCAGCTCACGTCTCAGTCTCTTTATAAACCATCCTGATCTTTGCTCAGAAATGCAGATTTGAGACTTTAAAGCATCCAGCTTCACAGAACAACCTACCTTCATGGCAGAGCTACCAATACTGGAGTTGGACTCCATCCCTTCTGAGTCCCTTCCAACTCTGGATATTCCACAATTCTACATTTGCTGAAAACAGATGTCTTATCATCAAAACACAAGCTGGAAGACTCAGAGGCAAGAGAGAATAAAATAAGTTTTTATTGGCTTCCACAAGGAAGCAATAAAACACCCAGGAGAAAGGACCCAAGTGTCAAGACTGAGAAGCATTTTAGTGCCTGTGCATCTGCACTGATTTGGGCTCAACATTCAATGCAACAACAGCCAGTACTAACTAAAAATCAGACAGGCAATACCTTAAGCCCTAGATTTCTTCGGGTTATCCTGTATTAAACACATCTGTGCAAGCAGCCCAGCATTTCATGACAATGGTTAATTGTCAGGGTTTTATGGGCCGTGCTACGTTTTGTTGGCTCAGTACTTAATCCCACACAGAGGTCTTTTTAAAAACAGAATTACAGTAAAGTGCATCCAATTATGCTTGCAGCAAGCTGTACATCCATCATACCAAGATTAACATCTTGACAGGACAATGGCAGAGCTGTTACCATGCCTGTGATTTGATTTAACATTACCTGCCAGCGCCCAGCCCCTTTGCAGGGGGAGATTTTTGGATTGTGGACCAATGCTACACTAAGGTAGGAGGAAACCTTGTAGCTTGCCATAAGATCTCTAAAAGAGAATCTGGATACCACCTTCAGCTAAGAAAGCAAACTGCAATGACCAGATAAGGCGTGTAAAGGCTCACAGATAGTCTCCTTAAAAGTTTTCCTGCCAGAGATTCAGGAACTATGCTTTAAGCAGGGTGTGCATCAAACACCAGGGACCAAACCAACACAGACAGCATTGGAGATCTCTCTACAAATGGTCTTCAACGGTCTGCATAGCACAAAAGGGTAATACCAAGCTCCTTAGCACAAATAGGAAACAAAAGCTTCACAGAGTGACCAGGCATTGGCACAGGCTGCCTAAGGAGGTGATGTAGTCACCACCCCTGGAGATGTGACACTGAAGGACATGGTGGGGTGAATGTGATGACCTTGGGAGGTCTCTTCTAACCTTAATGATTCTACGTGAAAGAGACCTTTAGACTCAAGGGCTTCTTTCAACCAGCTTTAAGAAAGCAAGAAAACAAGATGAGGATGAAAAGATATCATTCCCACATTCACTTTTCACTGTGTTTAAAGAACATCAGAATCTTTGGTGCATGAGCTCATTTTGGAGTTGGAAATGAGCTGTGCAAGGGAGGGTCTTGCATTGCCTGGAAAAAAACTTAATGCTTTCCTCACTTCCCAAAGCTGGAAACAAGTGCTATAAATGCACAGCATTCATGGGTTAGGGATTCAAAGCACAGATATAGAAGAAAGTAACCAGAGAGCAACAGCAATGCAAGGGAATTTCTGAACTTCTCCACTCCCTTACAGAGTTAAGCAAGTAGCATTACATGCAGAAATACCTTGGCCATGGCATAGTTAGACTTAATTTCTAGGAATAACTTAGATTGAAAACAAGGATTGTTTCCCCACTGCAATCCCTCCACCCCCAGCAGTTCAGGCTGCTTTCACAGGTCAAGTTGAGCCTCAGCAACTCTTCTTTCAACCACCCAAGAAATCAGCCATGCCTCCATGTCCAGAGACTGATTTGATATGTACAGAAATCAACTCTGGAAGATGCTTCATCAAAAGCACCTTTGATGAAGAGCTGACAGCCTAGATAAATTAAACACATGGATTCTGAGGAGCCCTATGCTTGATAATCACTAAAGAACCTGGATTTTTTGATACCTGGCCCAATTGGTCACTATCAAACAAACAAGGCTCACTTTACACCTTTCCTTCTTAAAGCCTGGTTTTAAGATTACCACCCTTGTGTGCTGGAGTCTCCTTTCCGAACATCAGAAGTCCATTTTTTTCTTTAAGCATCCCAAACAGCTGAAGAAAAAGGATACAACCTAATTCCACCACAAATATCACTGCTAGAGGCAAATACACACTTTTTTTTTTTGTCCTGTTTTGAATGGAAGGGAAAACATTTACAAAAAGCCCAGGAGGACACATAAGGAAAGTCAAACTTCTTCACATGCAGAAGAATCCACAGCACGTACATTCCTTATCCCCAGAAAACACACCCCAAGGCATTAAGTCCAGACTCATCACAAAGCAGTGGGTCCTCTTCAGTCTTTCAATTAAGATGGCATTTGTAAAATTGCAGGCTTGAAAATTGCTAGATATAATCCATAAAAAGTCACCACTCAGGTTCAGAAAGCAGACTGATGTAGTCAGGCACAGGTCTGCACCACAGCACGTTTACTGAATCAACATTTCTAGCAAGTGCACTCTGTAGATCTATCAGGATTTGCACCTGCTATGAAAGCCAGGTTTGCTACATGGTCTTCTTTACCACCTGCACTGTGGGCTTAAAATCATGCAATGGGGGCAAAAGCACAGAGGGTGGAAGTGCTAGAGTAGTGCTGCACTGTGCTTTTAGCACCAGTCCCAACAAACACCACTCCACAGACCCTCCTCTCCTGCACAAAGCTATCCTGCAGCTGGCATAAATGTTTAAGATTTAGGGGAAATTGGCACTTGGAGACAAAATTCCTAGGAGCAGGTAACTATGTTTACAAATAGAGCCTGGCACATAACAGTATTTCTACACACTGGGGACATATTGAGGATCGTTTAAATGCAACATTGGACACCCACACACAATTGATGCTTTTTGTTGCCACTGTTCAACCAGCCAATTTCTCAACAAATTGTCTCCTAACAACACCCAAAAGCAACCAACCTTCACCAATGCCATGTTGTCCTGCGGCTTGCACCTTCTCTAGGAGCCAAGGGCAGGGACCAGCCTCACTCAACACACTTATCACAACAAAACACAACTCATGGCTGCAGTCCTGGATTCACATGCTCTACAAGGCAAGGCAACTAGAAATATCCATTAAATTTGCTGATGCAAAGCTATGTTTGCAAGAGGGGATCTCCTGCTTTATACTGCAGGCACCTGACCACTATCAGAATTATCTAACAGGTCATTTTCCCCCTTATTTCCACTACATGCCTCAATGCAGCAGGTGTGGGGATTGACTGCAGCCAGCACAGTTAAACCCAGGAGGCACAGGCTACACCAAAAGCCCCTCTGCACTCTTACTTTTTTTAAACCAGCAGCTGCTGGAGAGCAAAAACTGACCTGAACTCACCTCTAACATTCTAAAATAATGAAAAACAAAACAAATTTCACACATACAACCGGGTTTTAGAAGTGTCAGAATGACACTGAAGTTAGAGACAGTATGTGCACCAAAAATAAATTGCTCAGTGGAAAGCATCTCTCCACCAGCGACCAGCCTGCTACTGCTTTTGCTGCTGCAAAACCCCAGGCTCCAAACTCAGAACCATCTCCCTCCAGGCCTGCCCCAGGATTTGGGCCACATTTTAAGAAGCAAGATCTTAATTTCGCAGGGGTGGTTGCAAAGTCACCGAGCCCAATGCTGTGCTGTACAGCCCAAGTGGATGCACTGGGGAAGCGCTTCATATTTTGGGAGAGAGGGAAGGGAAAGATGATGCAGATGGCTTGAGAGCAGCTCAGCAGCCAGTTTTTAGTGGGTTTTCCTATAGTGACACAAAAGAACTCAGCAGCTGAAAACCGAAGTGCTCAGAGAAGAAGGGGAGGAACTGCTTTCGTCCCGCCGAGCTCCATCACTCACCAGCAGTGTTGGGCGGCACCTCCAGGTTGACGTTGACGAAAAATCGGATGCTGTCCCCTGAAACGATGGAGGAGTTCACGGCATCAAAGAGCTCCTCTCCCCCCGTCTCCTCCTTGGCCTCGCAGCCATCGTCCGTGTCACACTTGAGGTACCCTGCCAACGAGAGGGGCACGCAGTTACAACCTTGCCGAGAGCTGCGCTGGGCCCACGCGGGCACACATACGAACCCATGGCTGCCGATAAGGGCTGAAGGTGCACAGCCTTCACGGCCCCACAGCCTTGCAAGGGCCTTCGCCACGTCCTCACGGGGCAGCTGCCACAGGGAAGAGACAACGGGCTCCCACATGGGTCCCCAGAGCAGGCAGCAGGGCCAGCGTCCAACACAGCTGCCCTGCAGTCCGGCCACATGCTCGTGGACTGCATTTGGGTGCAGGAGGGTGGGAGCTCTGGCACCAAGCTGCAGCGTCACTAACGGCCTAACGGCACCAACTGAACCTCCCTGGCACCAACTGAACCTTCCTGCAGCTCGGCACCAGAGCCTGGAGGGGGGGAGGGGGGTGGTCAGGTTTTATTCCCCATTGGTGGAACTGACACACAACGCATCTCCAGGTGCACCACTGAGCAGCTGTGCCTCCTCACAAGGATGCGGAAAAGTTAAGGCTCTGCCTGCAGCAAGCCAGGCCTTCAGCAGAACAACACCAAGCAACAGGCTCTTTCAGACCCCAAATCTGGATGAAATCTTGGCCTGCAGACCCCAAACGTTTGCATTTTTCAGCTGTGCCACTGCCTTAACCCAAGGTGTTCACCCACTCCGCACACAGCAGGGCAATCACTGTGCTGCCAATCCAGCAGTTTTAACCCCAGGGAAAAGCAGTGGTTTCCAAGGAGATGCAGATGGACAGACAGACTTGGAGCTCCCCACAGAGCTGAGCAGCAGGTCACAGGAGGGGACAGCACAGAGGAGGAGAGACACATTTCTTAATTACAGCAGACAACTCCTCACCCTTTTGCAACATTTTAATTAGAGTTTAACCTAGTTGCATTCAGCAGCAAAGCTGGTTTGCTGTGATGCTTTCTTGCAGGGCAGCTGGAGGATTCTTGTGGTGTGCTCCAACTTTGTTCTGTTAGAAAAATTAGTGACATCATAGAACGTTATTTTATTATTATTATTTTTAACGCATTGCTAGGATTATTCAGCAGCTCCTACCCATCTCCTGACAAGTCTCTGATGCCTAATTTGAAGCAAAAAGGAATATATTTCATTAGCTCGCTTTGGCCACTGTTACACAATAAAGACAGTGAGCTTCAAGGCAGAAGATTCAGTAGAAACTCTCAAATATTGATTGCTTTTAAAAAGTGAACATGAATGCAGCAGCACCAAGAGAAGCAGCTAAAAGCAGTGCATACAGTCTTGCAGGGATCTCAAGCCAATTGCTCAGCACTGCAAAAAAAAAACAACCAACACTGCGAGCAAGGGAAGCCACAAACAGGAACTCTGCAACGCAGGACAAGGGCTGCAGCCCTTCCTGCTGCAAGCTGCACACCAGGGCGCTCCTCATGAGTGCTCAGCATCTCCCAGGAAGGACCTGGAGGGCACAAGGGGCTCAACGAGCTCTTACACAGCTTCTTATTTGCTTATCTGAGGTGTGGGATGCCAAATAAACTCAACCCTCCTTACCACCTTTGCCTCAATGACTGGAGAAAAACTGACCCATCTAAACTGCTCTGAAGGCTTCAAGAAATATCCAAGCTCCTGCTGTCTTCCTTCAGCTCAGACAGCCAGCACTTTGCACGAAGTGCAGTTCTCTGCTGTTGCTGGTGCTTAGGCAGCTGTTTGTATCCCTATTGTATACAATAGCCAGAAGAAAGGGGGATGATAAGAGCACAGAACAGACTTTGGCATCACAGCCACCATCAGGCATGAAATAGGGCTGGCAGATGCACCAGGACCAAAGGGCAGCCTGTGTCCTGGAAGGACAGACATGGTGCCAGTGCTATCAACCCCTGTGCAAACATTTCAGTCCCAAGCAATATGCTAGACCTGAGGCTTGGCTCTTCCAAAATATGTAATAACCATAACCTCTCCTCACCAATGCAAAGCTCTCATTATTGGTGTTAACACCACCCCGATGTCACAAGAGCTCAGGCAGCCCTACAAAGGGAAAAAATCAGAAGAAAGATCAAATCAGCCCAGGGTAAGCCAAAAATCCACGATCCTAGCTTCTCCATCTCAACCATATCTGAGATGGTAGCCCCAGGGAAGATGTCAAAACAGGTCTCACATCTCCATCCTTTATGCTGAGTGGGTCAGACAGAAGGTACACGAAGTGGGATTTAAGCACGCAGCACATGGTTGACCTTTTTCTCCCCCTCAACCTATCCCTGTGCAATTAAGGTTCAGGTAAGAACAAAGCAGGAAAGCTTATACATTTGCTTTCCAAGCCCTGAGAGCAGAGAAGGCTGGAAATGGGAGAGAAATGGTGCAGGAGCTGAAAGAAGGGCAAGGGTGGAGTAAGATCCCAGGGTTGGGCAGAGGTCAGCAAGGACTCTGGCAAGGGAAGCATCCTCAGTTCCTCCCTCCTTAGGGGAGGAAAGAGCAAAACAAAAGGCAGCCGAGCCACACGTCCCCTGGGCAAGGGACAGACAAAAAACACTGCTTGCAAATAATCCCAAACCTGGGCTGTACAGGAACTGCAATCCCAGACAGGTGTCTGCTTTATCATTAAACCCGCTCCTGTTTTGAATCCAGCAGCTCATTAAATCTGCCAGGTATTAAAATGTGAGCAGCTTATGCCTGTTGAGAGCAGGAGCACCTCAAGGCGTAGGCATGGCAGATGCACCTTCACTCCAAGGACAGCACAAAAGTTGCCTCCATCCCTAGCAGCTGCTTTCTCCCATCACCCCAAGGATCACTGTGTCACTATATATGACAGGGTCAGTATGTCAGACTGAGCACAGAAAGTGCCACTTCAGTCTCAAACAGAAGGCAGAAACACCACACCAAAGATTTTGCAGTCTGAACCCAGAGTTAGGAATCAAGGTCATGTTGGCTGTAAAGATCAATCAGCAGAGCCCCTTCAGACCTTGAAAAAACACCTACAGTCAAGAAAATTCCCTTCAGGACTCATCTGATAAGGGACAGAAACAGAAAAGAACAAAAAAAGTAGCCCAGAACAGGTACAATCCTGCAGGAACAAAATTCCCTCTTAACTGCAGCTAGCCAGAACCAGTCTTGACTTTAAGTCCCTCTGTGCTTCAGCCCATTACCTGCAATGTGAAAATAAGCCACTAACCCCATTTTATGCAGGTTCTGGGAAGAAAAATACAGTTTTTCCTCACCATTCTCCTCTAAATCATCATCCTACTCTTAGTAAATCATGCCTGGCCCAGAACTGACTTCTTCCACCTCAGTACCCATGCCAGTCTCTCTCTTTATTGCCATCAATTTTGTCAGAGCTTCTCCAGTCCTACTGCTATCAGCTATCCAAACATAGACGACATGATTACACTTACAGCTTTTTTTTTAATTATTATTATTTTCTTTTGAAAATAAAACAGGGTCTGTGAGAACCCTGGGCTCTGACTGGGAGAGCAATGAATTGGCCTGCAACCATTGGAGGTGGCAGTATCTCTCCTGCTTATGTGTTAGCAGCACCTAGCAGCTGCAGCAATAAAATCAGGAATAGCTTTCAGAAAGTACAACTTCATTCCCATTCCCTAGAAAGGTCTACAGACTCCAAGGAAACAAGGTCTTAAAAAAGCAGCTATTTTCCTAACAACATCCCAAGGTTGGAAGAGGCTCTGAGCAGCCTGGTCTGGTGGCTGGCAACCCTGCCCACAGCAGGGGGGTTGAAACTAGATGATCTTTGAGGTCCTTTTCAACCCAGGCCATTCTTTGATTCATTCTATGACATCATCCCATAACCCAAGCCAGACATAGCCATATCATAGCCCTTGGGTGTATCTCAGAAGAAACACACAGCCAATCATGGTATTAACCAACATCTGCCAGCATGAGGTTAGGTTTGCAAATTCATCTACCCACTATGCTTCAGTTTAGATATATTGCTTTCCTGTGCTATTCATCCACATAGCTGCAACAGCAGAGCAAAATAGGAAGATGAGAATCAGAGCTCATCATCTGCTTCTGGCAAAATCCCTGCAAAAATTGCAGCCTTTGTTTTTGAAGTACCACAATGTTAACACTACAAATACTTAGAGCAATCTCTTTGAAACAGTCACCTCACCCTCAAGGTAAGATCTACCCTTAACTATCCTCCCAAAGGTAGTCTAAGCTACAAGTCTGGAAAAAACCAAAGTAGTGCTCCCACTTACAGCACCTGCTTTGCACAGCATTGCCAAATCCTTCAGCCAAATCCATGCCCCAGCTCCCTGCTCTTTTTCCAAAATGGTAATGATCCCCCCTTCTGAAATCTCTTAATGCCAGGAAGCTAAGTGGCATTCAAAGAGATCTTTTCGAGCACAGAGATGGCAATTCAACAAGATCAGCTCATCAGATTTAAGAAAACAGATGATTTTTAATGAAATTTCTAGGCACAGATGGTAGCTAGTTGCAGGACAGTCATTTTTCCAGTGCAGTATTGGTCACCTCACCAGAATATCAATAACAATGTGCACTGCTCTCCTGTCAGATTCAGCCAGACATTTTACCTTCACTGCTTTGGATATTGGTTTGGTTTTTTTTTTTTGATCACTAATCCTAATACATCCCAAACTGAAATCAAGTGGTTTGCCTCCCTCTTTGCAACTCAAGCCATGCTCTTCATACAAGCCAAATGCACATCTCTGCCACAGTTAAAATTCAGAGAATCACTAAGGTTGGAAAAGACCACTAAGATCACCAAGTCCAACCATCAACCCATCACCACCACATCCACTAAACCTCGTTCTTCAAATCAAGCATAGGATTTTACAGGTTCTTGTTCTGAAAGAGCCTAGAAGCACATCCACTTTCTCAAAAGGGAACTCAGATTAATTGTGAGATTAATTACGGCAAGATTAACAATAATAATATATGTCCTACAGTTTTTAAAAGTAAGGGGACACAGAATCATAGAAAGGTTGGGGTTGGAAGAGACCTTTAAGATCATCTAGTTCCAACCCCACTGCTATAGGCAGGGATACCTCCCACTAGATCAGGCTGCTCAAACAGACATCCACTGGGATGTGGCATTACCCATATCTACCTACAAACTAGTTCTGATGCAAGCATTTAGAATAGGCCACTTAATCTGATTTTTCCAGTCCTGGGGATTTTCAGCTTGCTTTAACTAACAAAAAGCATTAATTTTCAAGAAGAGCACGAGGCTTTAATTAGCCTAAAGCAACCCCCCCCCAGAGCTGCAAGTTACCAGAGAGTTTGCTCTGTTTCCTGAACAGTGCAGGCTTGTAGATTCATCCCATCTCAGAAAACACCCCAATTCCCCTCTGTTAAGTGCAAAGTAAACACAATAATGGAGCCTCCACCTCCATATTGACCTTTACATGCTGCACAAAAATGAGGCTCATGCTGCCTCCAAAGGGCAAATAACCTTACACTTGGTTAACATTGGCAGGGATAAAGTAATCAAGGGATGCAGGAGATGGTTAGAAGCATTACCAGTTCTCCAGAAACAAGAATTGAAATTGCATGCCTACACACTGATAATATGCTAACCAGGGTGAGCTTCTGGTCACACATCATGCTGATTTAGAATCAGAGAATCCTTAGAGTTGGAAGGGACCTTTAAAGGTCACCTATTACAATTCCCCTGCAACGAACAGGGATACGCACAGCTAAATCAGTGTAATTACTAAAAGCAAAGTCATTTGAGACAGAAGAGCAACTGTATGGACATAAGAGCAGGTTTTCAGGTAAATGTTCGCCTGGATTTTACATCTTCCTGCTGAGGTCAATCTTCAAAGCCATTTTTGGTTTGGTGGTTGGTTGTGTGTGTTTTGGTAACTCAGGAGTCTGAAAAGCAGTCATAAAAAAAAAAAAAACCCCTTTTTCCTAACAAATTATTTCAAAAAAGAAAAAAAATCAGTTCTGTAGCCATAGAACACCACTCTCCGAAGGCTGCTATCAACTCACATTATGCAAGGCTCTCTCCAGAATTAAAATTTTAAGCCACACTGATTAAACAGAGCAGTTCTGCATACAGCTGGATGCCTGCTAGAACATTAAGCTTTTCCTTTGGTTCACAGTTGAGAGATCCCCTGGCAAAGCTCACTATTTTCAGCCGAGGGAGGTTTACCCACGCTGTGGCAAGCAGCCACGTGGAAAGGTTCTGCCAACTTTCTCAGGAGCTGTCCATAGGCCACGATTTTAGACTGCTTAAGGCTTGCTGACAACAAATTGGCAAGAAGGGTCCAGATCTGACTCCTATGCTCGTGTAAGGAGATCTCCTTTATTACACCAAATGCTTTTTGCTAGCACAGGCACATGGAATCATTAAGGTTGGAAAAGACCTTTCAGATGCTCAAGTCCAGCCCCAACCCGTCCCCACCATGCCCCTCAGTACCACATCTCCATGTTTCTTGACGTGCTACATTCAGGATACCCTACCTTCCCACTGCCTCCAGCATGGATTTGAGAGGAGAAAGACATTATCTATACACACTGCTTGGAGAAGAGCTGTAGAGTAGCTGTGCTCAAGGAGTTTTTCCCTTTTTTTGTGTTTTTTTTTTTTTTTTTTTTTTTTTTTTTTTTGGAGAGGACATGATTCTTGATCCTGAGCAAACAGGATAAATGTGAAATTAACTCAGTGCACTACAATAGTAGAGATGCCCCACTAGGGAATACATTCAAAACACCTCAAAGCATTTGAATGAACGCACCAGGTCATCTTTGTCAGCGTGCATACAGCTGTTCAGAAATACTGGATGGTCCATGCTGACTTCTCTAGATCATTTACATGGGATTTAGAGAGTGTCTTCCAACTCCATTCCCTCTACAGGTAGAGATTGAGAGACAGAAGATCTGGGGAAGTGTTGATGATGTTTCTTGGCTCCAGAGCAACTATTAGGATCCCAACAAGAACAGGTTTGTGGTCTTTTGTAGTAATGACCCCATGCTATGTAGATGTCAACCATTGCTTAAGCTTCCAGCCTGCTTCAAGATGACATATTGAACCAAAATTTCCTCAGGTAAGATTAAAACAAGGTAGTGGCTAGCAGGTGAGTCACTAGACAGAAAAACCACACATCCTCCACATAATAAATACTTCCACTACTGGCCAGCCATAATTTCTCACTTCCCCACTTCCAACCTTATTTCAAGCCTGTCTTTTGTCATGAAGAGCCAGATGGAAGTATAAACTTTCCCCTGCCTCCTCAGTAATAATTCATAACAGAACTGAAAGAACAGATCTGCTACAGAAAACACCAAGGCACTTTTGAATTAATTCCAGTATTGTATTTTGCAGCCAGATTTCTAGGAAATGTTGTGAATAATCCAAGTAATTCAGTGGGGCTTTATTTTTTATTTATTTAATTTTTTTTTTTAAACACAGCAGCACGTGGAATTTCAGTTCTGTATCCGAACCCACAGAAATCAGGAATGTTTGTTTAATTCTATGCCTCCTGATAGACAGTTCTTAAAAAAAAAAAAAAAAACAACACATCTGCAAGAGATCCTCTCAATCTCTCCATCCATAGGTAGCAGTAGCACATCTCCTGCTCTTAAACACAACTTCTCATCAGGGGAACCCTTTGCAAAAGGATTCGTTTCATGAAGGCATAGAGATTAATCTCTTAGTCAGGCAAACAATTCCAAAACAAAGACAAATCTTAGAAATACACAAATGCACTACACATACTGAACTAACTGCAAGCTGAAAAACAAAAACAAATAGATAAAATATATCCAAACATCCCAAGCCAGACTGGGGCCCTTCAGCACAACTGCAATTTATTCTGCCAGCAAAACCAATTAATAAGTCAGAGGAGACCAAGCAGTGAGGGATTTGCTCGAGAAGACAAAAATTCATGCTGCAGTGACTGTTGAGCCAGCTTTAAAACAATGCAGCAATTCAAACATCCCCAGCACTACGCTGGGACTCCTTCCCTGGGATTTTGCACTAGAAAAACTTTGGTTTCATATTTTAGAGAACGCTCATGTCAATTAAAAAGCTCATCACACACTGGCAGAACTTAATTGCTTGCAGCTAATACTGATGCCTTCAGAGCTAATCTACTCGTAGTGAACACTGGATGCTCACCCTCCCCATTCCCTCATTATCTGGGCACAGGAGGTCGATGGCCAAGAAACAAGACAGTGCAGGGTTTGACAAGTTATTCTCAAAACTGAAATGCAGCTCAGCATCTCTCATCAAGATTCCAATTATCTTTAAGTTTGGATTTGGTCTACAGTCATCTCATTAGTTAGTTCAATTTGCCAAGAAAACTCATTTGAGAAAACAACCTGAAAAGTCAAGTGACTTAAATGCACAACCTGCATCAACACATTACCACAGCGTGCCAGATTTTTTGTTCTTTTTGTGTGAGAAAGGCTCAGTTCAGACAAGTGCATGAGTAGAAAACAGATTTTCAGCAAGACTCTGTTGTCAGAAGACAGCTATTAAATGTGATGAAACATGACTCAAAAGCAGAACATGGCCAACAATACCACCATACCTGCTGTCACACCGTGCTCTCCATCATCAGAAGCTTCTAACTGGGTAGGTATGAAATTATTTCCTCATTTTCCCTCTTAACATTGCCACTGCAGAGCAGCTTTCCATTTGGTTCCTCTAGCAGTAGCTGAAAACTGGAGGACGCCATAAACCTGCAATTTGTCCCCAAACACATGGGCTCCCTTTGATCATCATTCCAGACTATTTTTTTAAAACAACAAAGAAGTTCATATGCTTAACACATACCAGGAGACCATAAAAACCCCCCTGAGCTTTCAGAATAGCCATATATCAGCATCCATTCTATGGAAATTCCTTCCTGGGCTTTCCTCAGCTCCTCACTATCTAATAAAGAGAGCTACAAATTACTAAATACCACACTAAGTTCCTATCCAGGGGTGTGTTACAAAACACTGTGTTGGTGCCACAGCAGCCATTACCCTTGCTACAACACCTTAGAAGCTGAAATTTCAATTTCAGCTTATGCCTTAACATTGCTGCAGTTGTTGTTTAGAAGACGAGTAAGAAACATTCGCTGGAAAGATAATCTTTGAATAGTGCCTAAGATTTGCCCTGGAACAAAAACATCCTTATTATAAAATATACAAAAAAAACCCACATGTATACACAAGATCTCACGAGGAGATAAAGAGAAATATCAGCGGCACAAAGAGAAAGTGTTAAGAGATTTTTTTCAATCATTGAGGGGGAAAAAAGAAGTGCTAAGCAAACCAAAGGAAGAGTTGATTTTGTTTTTGCTTTTTAGTCGTATGTTTTTTGCGGCTTGGGGTTTTTGGTTTTAAAAGAAGAAAAAAAAAAAAGCTTAATTTTTCTGTTCTTTGAAACTTTCAGGGTGGGGCAAAGAGCATATGTTGGTCTGAATGCCAAAAGAGGCTGAGCTAAACAAGTGGTGCCAAGAAGCAGCTTAATGATGACAGTTTCCAAACAAGCTGCTTTGCACCAAGTTCAGGTTGGATATTAGGAAACACTTCCTCTCCAAAAGAGTGCTCAGGCACTGGCACAGCTGCCCAGGGAGTGGTGGGGTCACCATCCATGGAGGTGTTTCAGAATCATGCAGACGTGGCACTGAGGGATGTGGTTATGAGCACAGTGGGATGGGTTGGTGTTGGAGATCTTAGAGGTCTGTACCAGCCTTAGTAACTGCATGGACACAACCACCTTTCTACAACCTGTGTTCTCTGTATATCCTGTGCAGAAACACAAGCCTCCAGTTAAACTAGGGGAGTGGAAGGTGACTGAACACCGAGCACTGAATTCTTTCTGAAGGTCAGGCACTGTTTTCTGCCCTTCTGTTACTTCATCCAGCTAGCAGAAAGGACCTCTTGGTAGAGCCGACAGTACTTGCTTCCAGTTTCATCCTTTTGCTCCTAGACATTGGCTCCATATAGCCCTGTCAGAGAAGGTGAGCCCAGAGAAAGCGCTGACAACAGTAATGCTGGATCTACAGCAGCTGCAAAGCTGCATCTGGCACGTACTCTGCTTCCCCTTCCCAGATGTTAACCTAAAAATTTGTCCCTGCACCAAGACAGATGAGCCTTCTGACATCTATACGCATCTGCAGGCCTCAGTAACAAGAGTATTTCAGTCCTTTGGCTTTCATCATTAGGAAATCCTGAATGCTTTGAGTACTATTTCTAAGGGCACGAAATCCCATGCCTTCAGAGAGCACATGCCACTGGGACTGGCCTTGGGTTGGTACCTCAAAGCAATCTCTCCTTAACAGCATTTCCCCAAAACCACAAGTTGGAACTTCACTGCACTTCCAACTTCAGCTGCATGCAGTTTCTGCCCTTCACCATTATAATGCCTTTTAGAGCTCAGCCACCTTTGCTAAGGCAAATGATACAAGCTTACAAATGCCTCAACTTAATGCCAGTTCAAAGAAAAATCCTTGAGAGCATTCTGCACAGAAACATGCATTTGCTGAGACTCTCATGTTTGTTTGATGCTCTTGGTAGAATGTCTCCAAAGGGATCTGACACTTCTGCTTCTTCTCCACTCCAAGAAGATTGAAATAAATACACTCACCAGACTGCAATACAGGAAGCCATCCTAAAAGGACTGGGAAAACAAAGCCACCCTGAATAGTCAGTGCTGACAGCATGAAGGTGATTATTTACTAATTTGAATATCAAAAACATCTACAGGATATAAAAATGCAGTCTGCTTCCAGTTCTAGATTACACAATCACCATACAAGCCTGCATTCACATCCTCCTTAATCTACACATTTCGTATCACCTGTTTCAAGTTCTTTGCTCTCCTTTCAATACAGTGATACAGCACATAAGTAAGTCAAATAATACTTGCCACTCTCTTCAAAGAAGTATCCATTCCTTGACATCGCTGCTGGTGGAGATTCTAAAAAGGGGGGGGGAAAAAAAAAGGAAGCACATGAATCATCGTGATGCTGGACGTCTTCACTTCATTGCTATGTTCATTGTAAGCCCAAATTACAGCCCCAAAATACCAAGGGCAGAGATTTCCCTCAACGTGGCAACTTTAGCCTTTTGTTTATTGACTTCAGCATTTACCTGAATAACTCGTGCAATTGCAATTACTGCATGAAAACAGGCAGTCTCAGACAACCTGGGCTGGAAGCACAAAATAGCAAGATTGAAGATCAGGACAAGCCTGACTGTCTCAGAATGACCTATTGAACCTGAACAAATGCGTGCACAAATAATAGATGCTAATTATCCACAAGGCTCCTTTTTAAAAAACACAAGGCATAATCAAGTCCAGTCCATATCCCGTATCCCAATAAAGAGAACCAGTTCAGTGCAGCAAGAAGTTCAGATGAGAACATGATTTCCACATCTTAGTCCACTGCTCCTAATCATTAGGACATCCCCAGAATAGTCCTTGGTACTCAAGACAGGCACCAGAATTCTGCAACCTTTGCAGCCACCAACACTCGTACTGAAGTGGTCTTACAAGCACATCACGAATGGGAGACGACAGCAGACAAGAGCAAATCCACACATAGCAAGACAACCAAATCCTGGAAATTCATTTTAGAACACGTTCTGCTTATTAGCAAGTTAGTTATCTGCAATTACTGCTGGTAAATTGGGTGCCTAGCATGCACAGAGAAATTTCAACAGCATGGGAGCACCTGATATCAAGCCTGGTATCTCAACCCTGTCTGGTTGTTAGCAATGTTCAACTATTCAGGCTGTCAGCTAGAAATACCAACTTCTCCCTACAGGTGCATGCTGTTTTATAACAAGTTAACAAAGCCCTTTGTTTCAAGCCTTATGAGTCAACTGAGCAGTCCCCTGCTAAGCAACTCCTAGATGCCACCTCATTGTATGTAGCTTCCCAGCCAAAATGCAATCAGAAAGAGGAATAGATCTGCTCCATCTTTCCCCACTTCATCAGGCTAATCAAACATTACCTACGCAAGCCTGAGATGAATTTGGGCCAACAAGGAAAGAGGTTTTGCCTGCTTTATTGTTCTACAGATTAGGTTTCCTGCTTTTCGTTTGAGGTATGAGACTATATTTCCCAGAGACCCTCTTTCTATCCCATAACTTTTGACTTACAGGTTACGTGCATGATTTTTTTTTCCCCTTTCCCTTTATTGTCACATTTTCAAGCAATATAATTCATCCTGGTCCACCGGGAGCCTTTGTGCACCAGACAGACCCAAGTCACACCACTGACGACAGCATCTTCCAACCCCACTGCTTGTTACAGCTCAGCATGGCTCAGATGGCTCAGAACAGACAGCACGAGCTGCACAGTTCCAGGAGAAACACCCTGATGGTCATTTAACATCACATGCAAATCCAAGGGCAATTCAAATGCCTGGTTCAAGAGAGAAACATGATGTTCCAAGTTCATCCCAGAACAATGGGCTAGAGGAACAAATGCACCGTGGCCAAGGGGCACCCATTACATGAGTCAATTGTTTCCCTCCACCTGGAAGGGAAGGAGAAGATCCATCCAGGCTGATTAACATGCTAATGATCAAAGGAAAGTTTTTTTGTTTTTCTTTTTTTAAAGAGGCTCTTATTGTGTAATGATTGCATTTACGTATTTCAAAGAAACAAACAAAGTATGCCTAGGCAGATGGATTACCCAAGGAACGGAGGTCAGACTTCCCCCTGGGATAGTATATCAATTTCTCACGTCTATTAGGGCTTCTAAGGGAGCCTGAAGCAATGTGTTCATCCATCACTAGGCAGAATGAAACACTGCTTGCTCTTCCTTTAGCTGAACACACCCATTCCCATGGGTCAGATAACACCCAATGAGCAGGATTTCAGAGTTGGACACCTTCTTTAGAAACAACTTCAACTGCAGCATTGCCTGGGTTGACACGGCCCCTTTACTGGAGTCTGTGATCAAGTGGCTTCTTAGATTCAGAAGAGTGAAGAGCAAGGGTGTGAGATTACCAAGGGCAATGCCATTTCATTAGATGGAACTCATTCCTCCGAGTCACAAACAAGTGATAGTCCTCCAGGCAACGCTCTCAGGCAATTATTTTGAGGTGCTGTTTGTTCAGGTGAGTCATAAAACAGAGGTCTTAACCTTGTAATTAAAGATGCAATGGCACATTTAGGAAAAAAAATTGGGTGTTCACCCTACAGTGTCCTGCCCCATTAATTTGCCATCTTCCTATGTCACACTGCCCTACAGCACTGGTGGTATTTGGTCTTCATAACAGTTGTGCCAGAGCCTTTCGACAAGTTCCACAGAAGGAAGGGGTTACACATATTGACATCAAGAACAGTGTGGAACATGCCCAGGAGGCAAAAGGTGATAGGGGTGTTTACACAAGTTCAGACACTTGCATGAAGCTATAGGACTAAATTAAAGGTCAACATATTCACAGAAAGTGGAGGAATGGTGAAAGTAGAAAGGGTGAATTGAGGACTACATTACCTGCATCTCAGAGCATCTAGAGACAGCAAGATACACTCAACTTTTTAACCAAGTGGAATGAAGGAGGAATATCTTTACATATACCAAGCTCCACACTTTGACCCCTCAAGCTGTTGGCACAAGCAAAGTAGTATGCCATAAAAAGCTATGCTAAGACCAAGGCCAGCTCCACTGTATTTAATTGCTCAGTAGCCATCAGAAAGGCAAACTGTATCAGCAAACTCCATATGCCTCTCCTTTCACAAGGCTTACAGGAATTTAATTTCTGAGGTCTCAGCTCCTTAGTCATGTTTTGCTCAAGACTGGAGCAATGGGTTTGAGCTGTCCAGAACTGACAGCAAAGCTGTTATCTTTTCAGTGAGGCACATACCCACGTCCTGACACACAGAACTGCATTTCCTCTCCCCATCTCAACTCCACTCCTTGAAATTAAATAAGCGCAACCAAGAGGCCGTTATGAAACACCACTGTAATCAATGTATTTGCTTTGCTGAGGATAGTCTGGCCAGGGACAAGTCTCCAAATACATTAAAGATCAACATCACAGTGCCCCAGGGTTTGCCTGGAGTTGCAGAATTGTTTCCATGCAGTATAAATCAGAGCCTGCTCCTTTTCAGGCTGGAGGAACAGACCATCCGGGCAGCACTTGGTTATTGCAGGGTGGGAGTTTTATCTCCCTGCACCACTTCTACCACAGGCAGGCCACCAAATCCATATTACTGTACTCACAAGTTTTCCTTTAGATTTCAACAACTAAAATCCAAGCAAAACCATTTCAGCAAGACATAAGTCCAGTCTTCTAAGGACAAAATGGGAATGCATTACCCTGAGGGGATAAGGTACTCAATACAGCAAGTTCCCTCTCATCCAATACCTACAAGGACAATCACACTCTCCAATTTCTTTTCCCATTCAAAGGTACAAGATGCCACCACCAATTATCTGCCAAAAAACATAGAACTCTTCTGATAACTTCGCTGTTTTTAAGAGAGTTTACTGCAATAGCAACATTTCTATTGCCAGCCCACCTAATTCCTGCCAAGGATGTCTATTAAATATGACCCAATTGCACAGGCATCAAGACACCACAGTCACTTCTTCAAAGATGAGCTTCTGACTAGTACCTCATCTCTTTAAGAGGACTGAATTCAAAGGCAAAATAATTGAAGTGCTGCGAAGTGGAAAACAAGGCTTATTTCTCTAAACTCAGGGATACAAGCTTGGATTTCAAAAGCAAGCCACTGCCCTTTGACTTGAAGCCATTGCAGTGACTCAGAGGCACCGAGGGGGAGATGAAGTTCACAGCATTTCTAACAGGTAGGACATTGAGTTTGATGTAGCATGAGGTGCTTGTTCTTCAGATTAAGATGACCCACAGTGGGAAGCATCAGGCAAGAAGCGGGCATCCTTCCTGCATTCTTACCATTTTTACATTTGCATTTAACAACAAATACAGACAAAGCCCTACCATGCCATCTCCCATTATTAAATTCCTGCAGGAGATGCTTCTCAGATCTCTTAATAACCCATTTTAAGTCTCCTGTTTTAAGGTTAGTAATAAGCTCTCTTAAGCCTTGCAATATTAGTGGATTACAAATAAAAACACATTCTCTGGATACTTTGATAACAATTAAAATGTTCTGCTGCTGGCATCTTCCAAGTAAACAGCTCTCTGCAGCACAAGCCTTGTATTGAAGCAAAAGGCAGCTCTAACAAGTTTATAGCATGGGTATTCCTACAAATGGTACTACAGCCTTCGTGACCTCCTATATCCCACTTCCTACCACTTGCAACAGATCAAAACATCCGCCTGTCTTACAGAGAATTAAAGAAGTGCAGATCATTTGAACAGACTTGTAACTTCTTGTTCAAATGCTCAGCTTGAAATTCCCAGCTCTCATATTAAACAACACTGAATATATCAGATAGCACTGGTTATCTAGAAACAAGTGCTCTGTCCATAAGACACACAGTGTTTCAGCTTTGAAGCAAGGTTTCAGGCCACTTCCATTTGAGTTCCATGAACATGTTTGTCAGTGCTAAAAGCATCCATCCCTACCATCATAGAATCATTAAGGTTGGAAAAGACCTCTAAGCTCATCAAGCCTAACCCCAACACATCCCCACTGACCACGTCCCTCAGTGCCACATCTCCACAGTTCTTGAACTCACAGAATGGCCAAGGTTGGAAGGGACCTCAAGGATCATGAAGTTCCAACCTCCTGCCACAGGCAGGCCACCAACCTTCCCATTTCATAGCAGCCCAGGCTACCATCCAACCTGGCCTTGAACACCTCCAGGGATGGACGGGGCATCCACAGCCTCTCTGGGCAGCTGTTCCAGCACCTTACCAGTCTCATAGAAAAGAACTTCCCCCTGACATTCAACCTAAATCTTCCCTCCCTGAATTTCAAACCATTTCCCCTTAGGACAGCGATTGCCCCCATTTCCTCCAGGGACAGCAATGTACCTGACCACTCTGAGAAGAAATGTTTCCCAATACCCAACCTGAATCCCCTCTCCCAACTTCATCATGAGACACATCGTTCCTATGCAGTGAGGTAACTTGGAGTTGGTTACCCTACTTCATGCTGACATCTAGAGCAAGACCTGCTTTAGTCAGGACCATGGTGCCATTCAAAGCTTAGACCAGACAAGAAAAAGATTTCCCTACCCAGGGTTCCACTAAACCACTTACTTTAATATTAACTGCAAGCTCAATCATCATTCTTTGATTCTCTCCACCCCTCCATATACTAAAAATCACAGAACAAGGGACTGCAGCTGCACAGGTGAAAAGAGAGCTGCACCATCATCTATGTGATTGGGGAAGACGAGAAATAATTTGTTTCACATGCCCACTAAATTATATTACTTCCCTCCTCCACCTGAAGTCTGTAGAAAAATCAAAGAGAGGTGTAAGAAAAAAAAAAAAAAGAAAAAATCCCAAGAGAAACCTACAGGTTTTTAAAAAAGGATTATTTGGAGCATTGAGTGAAAGGAGCCTGCAGTTGGAAGTCTGAAAAATCTCTGTATGCAGCAAGAGCTCAACAGCAGCCAGGGGAAGGAAGCTTCAAACCTCTTTCATAACAACTGCATCACCACAGAGGAATAGAAAACAAGCTCAACAGGCTGCAAGTCTGATCACACCGACCCACTGATCAAGTTCAAAGGGTATCAATATTGCAGGATCTTCCTGCGTAGCATTGCTCATGCCTACAAAATAAGATTCGGTAATTTTCATGGAAGAACCAAGCAGGAAGGTCTCCTGGTGTAAACACCTGCTGCAAGCTATTTAAAGCCATTCAAGTCAGCAAGAATGAATGGACAGCAGCATGTGAGAAGCTGTTTTGCCTCAAGTTACCACTTCTCGTTGCCATCTACACAATTAAGGAGTTGATCTATTCCCACTTCAACTGGAGAATGCTGGTGGGAACCATCTCTTACTGGCAGTCGGAGATGAAGTGTGCTCATATGCTGCTGTTCTGGGCAATAATGATCAACACACAGGATGAAAGCTTAAAGATTTTACCCATTTTCTCACCACCTAAGAGGAGTGCCCAAAAAAAGCCAGAAAAACACACAAGAACTGATCACCCTGATCAAGGGAGGGTAATGTAAGCAAAAAAACGTGTTAATACTTGGCCAAGAACATAGCTGGTAAGCACAGCACACGAGCACCACTGCCTGTGGCAATCCCAAACCTAGGTTTCTCCTCCTGAAAGCATTCCTTTGCAATAATAAAGGCAGAGGAAAACATGATAAAGTCATTATCAGTAAATATCAGCAAAATGGCCTTTTGCAATTCATTACAAGGGCAGTATGAACACTTACCTCCTCCTAAGGACTTTCTTCCTTAAAGGGATAAAAGTCAAGATCAAATGATGACTTCTTTTTTTTGACTCTAGTTTTACAGCCTTGCTCCCTGTGCAAGCACCATACAGCACAGAAGCCTATCAGCATCTCTTCCCAAGGGAAAGATGAGAGGCATAAATCCTTTCACAATCATAGAATGGTCTGGATTGGAAAGGATCTCAAGGATCATCAAGCTCCAACCCCCACACTGCAGGCAAGGCCACCAACCTCCACATCTACTACTACACCAGGCTGCCCATCCAACCTGGCCTTCAACAGCTCCAAGGTGCATCCACAGCCTGTCTGGGTAGCCTGTTCCAGCACCTACCGCTGCCCTAGTAAAGATCCTTTACAAGACAAGCAAAGAAGCAAAAGGCTCCTGCTTGTCTTCTACTCATCCGAGTGCAACAGCCACTTTGACTAGAAGTCTTCCTAACACTGCTTTCTACAGCACTGTTAGAAGAGATGCTATCTTCTTTCAAGACCTTAACCAAATAGGTTTAGTACAACTGTGTGCAAACACCTACACCAAATCAATGTGGGAACTCCTGAAGATAATCCAGAAGGCAGTCATGACCCAAGGAGATTTTCATCTACTCCAACCCCCCTCTACCTTAGTAAGCTTTTAGATAAGTGTCCAGAGCAGGCATGAAGGAAACAGTCCAACCTTATTGCCAATTCCTACTCCAGTTGAGAGACTCAGATCCACTGAGGCATCACCTTTGCTCTCCTTACACGTAGGCATGGCCACCCAACAGCACTCTTAAATATTTATATACAAATAAATATTTTAAATACTCCTCTTGCAACAAACCTGTGTAGATGCCGCATCCTCTTCCAACTCATCTCTAAAAAGAAGCATCCCCAAAGGATTTGCCCTGCTTCTTTGCTTCCCAGATAGGTTACAAAGCCCCATACTCTTATTTATTATTTATTTTGCACCACGGTCTGGGTTACCTGAACCTAAACTCTAAAACTCCTTGAGAAAGCTCAATTTTGTTGGGTTTTGGAAGACACAGCAACAACAGTCTGACATCTCCTAGGGTAACCCGTGGTGCACTGGAGTCACTTGGGTCCAGCTAAAGTATTCACCACAGTATGACCACTCTAGGATGCCAGTACAGCAATTTTATGGCTCCACAGTTCAGGAAGCATTAAAGCATTTAATCTGGGCCCATACATAAGGAGCTGGATATTCTTCTGATGCAGGGAAGCAGTGCAAGGAGACCTTAAATCATGCCATGGTCACTCCAGCAAACAAAAAACCCTAGGACTCATTTTCACAGTCGCTGGCTGTAAAAATAGAGAAACATCACACTGAAAGAATAGAGCAGGAAGCATCCTCCTGCCTGCTCATCACTCCCAGGCAAACACCCACCCACACACAGGCTCAGGGATCAGACGAGCCTGCTTTCAAAGCATTTTCCTTACTGCATTGAGTAATTCCCCCTCCCCTTCATCCCTTTCCCCAGCTTCCTCCAGAACACCCATTGCAATAAAACTACCTAATGAAAAATAGTAGTTGTCACTGTCGCAGCTGGCAAGACCTCCTCTCCCAAAAAACACGCATGCAGAAAGCTGGCAGCAGGCTGCCCAGGTTGACTCATCACAATTGAGCTCACCCCAAGCAATTAACATCCAAGGGTGCCTCCCAGAGGTGAGGAGGCAAACACTGGGAAATAAGAGCAGTGCAGCTGCTTTGCTCTTCCTCCTTGGACAGGTTTCTTGGCCATCATCTCACAGGTGACCAAAGCAAGCCACGGAGCTGGGGGACAACAGCACTTTGGGATTTGGCTGACAAATGAACAATTTGGGCCATTAGTTTTATTTATTTCAACTCCCAGGTTTTGTTGGGCCCTCTAAATATGTGATTTAAGACTTGTAAGGATTTCTTGCATGAGTGCTACCTAGAGAGGAGTGAAAGCAAATACCTCCAGAGATCCCACAAGCTGGCAAAGACCCAAGGACCAACCAGCAGAAGCTTTCCAGTAGACCTTTCCTGAACACTTAAATAATTTAGGAAGCTTTAACTCTTACTGACAGCTTCTCAGATGGCTCTTTTCACTTGCAAGGCCCTATCAAAAAAAATCTCATAGCTCCCATCGAAAGAGATATGGCTACAGCCCCAAATCTTGGTCAGGACTGGATATGGGTTGAAAAAGGGTGGTTTTAAAAGGTGACTGTTGTGTTTTTGGTTGAAATCCTTCCCCACACTTGAAGGTCTTTCAGAGGCCATCAGTGCTGCTGTGTAAAACATGCCAACATGGTTTAAGTCAGTAGAAATTCCACCTGCTTGGGGCTTAAAGGAGTAGAGCTGCTCCCTGCAATGGTTCAGCTGGATTAAATGCTGTAAAAATTAAGCTGCAAAGTGGAAATAAGGAACTACACACATCAGGTTTGGGATTCTGGTGGAAGAAGTGCTCCAACAGCAGCAGTACACACTCTACCATTCCCCAGGACACCAGGACCATGTTTGGGAATGTAAAGTACATTACTACAAAGTTTTTATTGCCACTAAGCAGGAAAAATGTTGTTAAAGAGACAGCTGTGGATGACCAAGCTTTGTGTCAAAGCTTATCCTGCACCTCTTCCCAAATCCACTGCCCAAAAAGCCATCTGAATGGATCAGAAGACCTGCTCTCATTCACACAAAACCAGAAGATTGAAACCAAGATCTATACTGAAAGCAAGAAGGGATGAAAGTAGAGCAGTGGTCAGCCAACTGATCACCAAGCACATCAGATTTTCAGCTGTGGAAAGATACCAGGAAATATTTTCAGTCAGGAAAGATACCTGAAAGGAAAGCATCCCCCAGTATTAAAAACAGCCTAAAGGAAAAAGCAAAGGCAGGCAGCTGATTCCTTCAGCCTCAGCCCTCCCCACAGAAGTGATTTCATATCCCAACAGGCTCGACAGGATGGCACAAGCAACACCATAGCATTTCGATATCCAGGAGCCACTAAACAGCAAACAACAGTAACAAGAACAACAACGTGGGCAAGGGGAGAGCCAGCAGCTCCACATCAGTTCTTGCCATCCATCATCAACCCAAAATAAAAACGCTTTGGTCCAGTGATGAAATAATTACCAACTGACAACACATGTCAGAGTGTTTATCAGTAGGACACTGTTTATGGTTCGTCTGCATGGCTTCCATGGCTACAGCATCAGGAACGATGCTTGCTAGCATTTTACATCACACGCATGCATTTTGTTTTCACTCAGCACTGCACTTTCCCCACGTGAAACACATCAGTATGTAAAGCCTTCTCCTGCAAGCTGGGAGGATATTTCAGCATTAATTTGAGAGGAAAAAAAATAAAAGAACAGGCAAGACATGCATAAGGAGATGAGCACAAGGTACCCTGAAACTAAACCCAACCCCTGAAAGGCAGCACTTTGGCTAAAGTAAACTGAATTCAGGAGGTACACTCCATCCTTACACACAGCACAGACATCCAGCACAGCAATAGACAGCATCACCGAGCAGCAGAGCCCACTGAAAATCCATCAAGCACTGCCTTACTTTAGTGAATTAAATAATTCAAGAGCTGGCAGAGCTGCCTTTCTGAATTTCCTGTTTGAACGCATCACCCGGCATCAGCAGCATTCCAGTATTGTTGCTTCAGACCACAACTTACCTGCACTACTCCTTCAGTAGAGATGCTGTTCCCATCCAAAGAGCCTCCGCTCCTCTCCTGGCTGCTCTGAACCAATTCACCCAATCCCCAATGCCACTTGCTCAGGTGGCCGAGGCAGCAATGGCTTGTGTTTTTTCAGTGCCTCCAATATTAATCCAGCCAGAGCATCTTTCTCTCTCACTTCCAATTGGTGAGCGGCAGATGGGTGGAGTGAGAGTGTGACCCATTAGCTCCCAGCTGGGCACCTCCAGCCCAGCACCCAAACCCAATGCCGGACAAAGGATGCCAGCAAGCTGCTAACTTCACACCAAGATGGGATTCCTGTTTTCTCCTCCAGCCCCCACCCAAGATCCAGAGATTTCCCCTCTGGGAGCAAAGCAGAAAAACAGATTAAAGCAGCCCTGCACTTGGGAGCCGGAGCTTTTTGCTGGATGCTATGCAGAGAAAGCTCATGTGCCTCCTTAAAGAAAAAGGCTTTGTGGCAGCCAGGCTCAACCAGAAGTGAGATGCTATACCTTAGGAGAGAAGTGCAGGGAAAACAAGAGGATGCAAAGATGCAAAAGGAAGAGAGGGGAGAAAAGCTGCTGCCGAGAAGTGGATATAATGAATCTCTTAAAGACATCGCTACTCTACTCTGACTGCACAGCTGCCTCCAATGTCTTTTTCCCAGCACAGGCAACAGCAGCACAAGGGTTAACGCAGGCATTCAGCAGCAAACCAGGAGCCTTTGTAAGGGAATGGGAAACAGAGCACTAAGTCCGGGCTGTTACAACAAGTTGCAGAAAACAGAGCTGAAGAGAGCTCACCTCATCCAAGGAGGTTTATCACCCAGTCCGATAGCCCAACACTTTGCTAAGCAGCACCCACAAAGCTTTTGGGGGGGGGGGGGGGGGGGGGGGGAGGAGGGTGAAGATGCCACATCCTCTCCCCCACACTCCAGCCCGTTCTATTCCTACCGCTTTACTTCCCTTACAATGCAAGATTCTCATTACAGCAAGGCAAGTCTCCCCCAGCTGGATGCTTACAGCCCAGAGTAGCGATCTATTCCAGCCAAGAAGAACGAGGAAGAATAAATCAGCTCCCCAAAACAGCATCAGGTCAGCCTCCCAAAAGGCAGAAAGCTACGGAAGAAACAAGCAGCAAGTTCTCCAAACACCAGGTACTGCCATCTCCGAGTCCCTTCGATCACAGCAATCCGAGTTGCTGTAAGTAACAGTCCCTCAGCAGTCATTATTTACCAGGAGGCAGCCAACACTTTCCACGCACAGGGAGGTGGGGGAAAGGCATTGCTTTTAGCAGAGGGATTTCAGAGCCACGCTGCCCATCCTCACTCCTCCTGCTACAGGCTTGCTTCCGCTGCATGAAACCACAGCTCATGTTTTTAAACACCTCCCACGCATTCTCCCTGCTGAGACTGCTCAGCTGCTTTCCTCCATTTCTTTACGTGCCACCTGACCAGCTTTGCCAGGTGAGGTGCATGGCTGCTGGCTTGTTATTAAGATGTAAAGCAAATTTGCTTTAAGGGTGGGAGATCTTTGGAGGTCTCCAGCCCAGCAATGCGCTCCAGGCAATGCAGCCTTAGAGCCATATCAAAGCTGCTCAGGACCTCATTTCACCAACTGCAATATCTCTCTTGAAAAAGTTTTTACAAAATACAAACCTTCAGGATGGGCACTTCAAGCAGTCTCAACTCCTACAGCAGGATTTACCATTTCCCCATATAGATGCCTTGCAATAACAGTGTTGACAGCTCTGAACCAAACTAACACGCGTATAAGGAACTTCCCTGTAGTGCTGAAATCTGCAATAAAGGATCTTAATCACCTATCCCCACACTTGATAACTTTAATAACAGTTTAAGAGATAAAGCTGAAAGCAATGCAGCCCTAAAGGTGAAACAAGCCTGCTGAGCCTCCAGCAGGTATTTCAGGTTTCAGACACTGAGGAATTCATATCAGTGAATGAGCAAGCCTGTAAGACAAAGGACTGCCAAAGAATGGTTTCTATTTTTATTTTTTTCCATGCTGAGGTTATTTATCAGCTCCCCTGGTTGAGGTACTCCAGCTGCTCCACGATGGAGGTGGCAGCAGCCAAGCAAGCATCACTAGGAGAGATCCAGAGAAGGGAGCACACCAACAACCCCACACCAGCACATCCACCAACCCTCCGCGCATCACCTCCCTCTTCCACCCACCATCCAACTCCAACCATCTCAGCGCTCATCTCGGTTTCCCAATTCCACCCTCCTCGGTCCCCAGCCCACTCACATACCATCCACCGGCCCGCTCCATCTCTGCGGCACTAAGCGTTGAGGCCACGGGGCCAGGTCCTGTGAAGAGCCAGCACTCGCCCCAAACTGCCCATAGGGTGAGCGCAGGAAGGTAAGCTGGGGGTAGCAAAAAGAAGCCGGCTCCATGAGGACAGAGAAGAGAGGAGAGCCAGGTACGAAACAAACCGCGTCTGCCTTCACCTCCTTCAGCTGGTACTGTTGGGACATGCAGTCTCAGAGCCTTCTTCCCAACAAATCCCTTTCTCAAAAGGAATTAATGCAAAAGGAATAATGAAAGCCTCTTGAGAAGCCCCGTTCCTGCTGACACGGCCTCACGGAGAGCACTGGAAGGCTGCGTCTCCAGCCTGTATTTAAACGCGCCTCTCAGAAAGCAGAGATGCAGCACAGGAAGAGACAAATTCCAGCCCTGCGTCGGGCTGATAAGCCAGGTTTATAATATTCAAGAAGTATTGGCATTACTACAGTTCCTCCCTCCACCCCTCCCCAACGAGGATCTCGGGCAGTAGCTTGTTGTGCACAATAAGCAAAAAAGCCCAATCCCTTAAAAAGAAAAAAAAAAGCCTGTTCCGGTGGGAACAGCCAACGCGTTGAATAAAACAAACACACGCGTGCTAAACCCTGGGGATGCAATTAGGCTCAGAGCAAGGAAGAGGCATTCAGCTCCAGGACATGGAGACGAGTGAGAGGAAAAGGAGAGTAAACCTTAATCCTGAGGCAGTGCCCCATCAGGTGGGGTTTTTCCCCTAAGGGGGTGATCCTGAGCAGCAGCCCCTGCTTCTGTGGGGTGCCAGCAACTGTACTGGCACTAGAAAGGAAGAAGAGCTCCTCATTTTCAGCCCTTCCTCCTAATTCTCTCTCCCACTCATCTGCACCTACTGGTAACTCACTCCATCACCTTTACTGGTCAAGGCTGGATATTAGGAAGACTTTCTTAAAGAGCGGTCAAGCATTGGCACAGATTCCCCCCGGCTTCCTGGGCAGTCACCATCCCTGGAGGTGTTGTGAGCTGTGGAGATGTGGCACTGAAGGTTGTTTATCTGTTATCATGGTCAACGGGCATGGTTGGGTTGGGGCTGGTGACCTTAGAGGTCTACCTCAACCATAATGATGCTAGGATTCTACCTATGCACAGTGTCTCAAAAAAGCTGCCCAGATGAGATTCAGATCAATGAATTTCCCGCATTACCAACTGTCCCCATCCACCCCACCATAGGGCAGCCATAAGGATGCACGCAGTTCCAGCCTTGCAAGCCAGACTGCTGCAGTTTGCATCAGCTTCAAAGTTGGGAAGCTCAAAAGCACCCATAGGAAGAAAGCTCAAGTGTGACATCAGCATTACCCACTCCAGTGGCTTTTCTCCCTTCTTCCTGCAGTTTCTCCAAATCAGAGATGCCCAAAATGCCCTCTATGCCCTGTGCCCTACCCAAACCACAGCTCTCACCAGGAACACAGACCCTTCCTCAATAATGGAGGGACATCCAACTTCTCACTGATTTAATCACAGGTTAGAGCCAGGGGTGAGTTCAGAAAGAAAGAATAGAAAAACCCAGTTAGAAGTGTCAGCTGAGCGCTTTGATATCAAAGCCAGCACTGACAGATGCAGGGCTCTGCTCCTGGGCCAGCACATCACCATGCTCAGCACAAGGGCTTCATGGAGAGCTTATGCTAGAACCATATTTAGGAAGTGACTTTGCATTGAGAAAAGTTCTCCCATTTCACCCAGTCCCAGCACAGATTCCTGAAGGAGATGCACTGCAAAGTCACAAAACCCTGCTCGCACTCAGATGAACTTGAAGGAACAGCTTCAGCAACTCTGTTCCCAACCTTTTTGCAGTGCATCATTGCAGAGGACCCCCTGCTCCCAAAGCAGCAACGGCACCGTGCCGTGCTCAGCCACCACAAAGGTAGCTGGGATGGAACACATGCTGGATATCTGCTGCACTTGGCAGCCATCTGCGTGTTTACAGGGTGGATGACAGTTTCACAATGACAAGTCATTAAAGCATCCCAGGCTTGCTTACTCCCAGTGAAATCCCACAGAAGGAAATGGGACTTCTCCAGAAGTGGTTTTGCACTTGGAGCATGCTCGGTAGCTCCGGTGACACCTAAGCTCAAGTCACTGAAAGCTTTTGGATAGCACAGCTGTCACTGGGGCTTCCTAGAGAAGCACAGTATGAGAATAACTCAGTAGGGAAAAAGAAATAAGTGAGATTTCTCCTTAGATACAGTTTTGGAGTTGTCTTTAGGCACATAGCCCACACGCAGAGCATCACTATGGCTCAGCAAGGGCAACATTTAAAGTTTCAACGTTCCATAGGGTCTAACAGGCACCAATCAAACCTCACAGCTCCCTTCAGCAAGAAACACCAAACTTACCAGCAAAACCTATTTTTGGAGGTTGCACAGACTGCTTCTGGCTTTGAAAGAATCCAAAACAAGTCACCCTCATTTTTGCTTTGAATCATTGAATGGCTTGGATTGGAAGGATCCCCAAGGATATCAACTCAAAGATGAAGCTTGCTTTAAGGACCATTTATAGCCTCAAGTGATTTATTATAGCTTTACTGTAAGTCCAGGCACTCTGGGTTTAAACACAGCTCTTCTTTGCCACTTGGGGAGTCAAGTGAGCACCACAGTGAAAAGCCACACTCACACTTCAGGCTCTGCTCGTTTAAATGAGCTGAAGTGCTCCAACTGCCAAGGAACAACAGGAGAGCCAGAGAGGAACTTCCACTGTGGTACAGAACTCTTGTGCAGAGGCAACCACACAAAAGCCACAGATGTTTCAGAACCAGAAGCTGTGGCCACGATGGATTGGCCAACGCATCCCAGTTATAGCAGGGAAACAACAGCATGCAGGGATGGCAGCAGTGACTGAGGTTGACAAGAGCGAAAGCATTGCATCACCATTTCCTTCTAACCTAAACCTACCCAAGAACTGAACAGCCCCAGAACCAACTCCAACAGCAGCCCAGGTGAGGTGGCTGAAATGCTGCTGGCCTTGCACAACCCATGGGTCAAGCAGTTTATTACTTCTTTCAGCCACACTCTGTGGGATGGGAACTATACACAGGAGAGACAAGGCTACACTTACAACTTGAGAAAAAACTTGAGAAAACCCAAAGGTTTATAGAGAAATCTTGCATAGGAAGACATCACAGCAGCTTGGAAAGAGTCTATATGCTCCCAAGTAGGCACTGCTTGTGTGCATCTTGCTGCTGGTCAGCCCTCACCATCAAGTCATCATAATGACAGCCCTGGACACAAAAAACAACAGTACAGGAAGTTTTGAGGAAATGCATCAGAACTGAAGCAACCTTTCTTTCCTTCCTTAAACAGAGGTACAGCCCTCCCTCCCCAGGCTGAGATCCCAGAGTGAAATCTATAGCCCATTCTCCCTGATCACAGCTTTGCAGGCAAAGCTGTTGTGCCACCTACAGTTGCTTTTCCACCAGAACAAACTTCTCTATGCAAACTCAATTCCCCGTCACTTAATTTAGTGACAAATCAGCACGAATGCAGCCACACTGAGTAAGGAAGCACTCCCTGTGAGAAGGCACTGGGGGGGGGGAAAACACAGCAGAACGTGACTTAAAAGTTGAGCAAAAGCCAAAGAGCGCAATTCAACATGCATTTAAAACCACCCGGTTGCAAGCACTGCAAATTGGAGATCACAAACACATTGCTGGGGTCCTGCCAACAAGCACCGCTGTCCGAGTACCTCTGATCGTTCAGCTCAAGCTGCTTAACTTCATTGTTTTTAATTATTACTATTAATTACACCGTTGCCAAAGTGAAGCCAAACGATCGCATCCGCAAACAGAGAGCCAGAGTGGAGCTAACAGCAAGCCATGCCCTCCTCCCATTTGAGGTATAAACAAAGCACACAAAGAGGGGAAAAAGACACCCAGAACAACAAAAGGTCCCGAATTTAAATCGCTCCTTCATCCTCTTCCACGCTGTATTTGTGCCCCCCTGAGTTCACCCACCCCAAACCCGTGCCCGCTCGGTGTAAGCGGCTCGGTGCTGTCCAACGAGCCCAGATGCAAAGTGTCATCACCTCCTCAAAACAACAGCCGGCTCCCATGAAAAAAAAATCCCCAAAACAATGACGCAAAGCCAAGTTTCTCCCACTTTCCTTCCCCAGAAAACCCCTTCCAAGAGCAGGGCACCAGCACGCATCCCATTGCATCCCATCACCACGCATCGCACTGCCGGCATCCCCCCCCACCTCCCCATCCCTAACGAGGGGACAAACCGGGGACACCCCCCACCCTCAGCCCCTTTTCCCCCCCCATCTGCCGTAACACTCATCGCACTGGTGTTGCCGCTCACCGCATGGCTGGAGGTGGAACACCCGCCTGGCTGCCATGGCTGCCTCTCTTTTTCCTCTCATCCCGTCTTCACCATCTTGACACTTTAGGACTTTTGTCGCGGTTTCGGGGTCGGCGGCGGTGTTTTTATTTTTATTATTTGTTTTTAACCTTTTTTCACCCCCCTCCACGGGAAAAAAAAAAAAAAAAAAAAAAATTAAATAAAAAGACGCAGCGCAGCCAAAACTGAAAGTCCCCCGAGCGGGAGTGCGGCTGAAGGGAAGGGCCGGGGCGGGGGCACAGCCGGGTCCTAGCGCCCTCCCAGCCCGACAGCAGGGCAGCTCCACGTGTATTCAAACGAGCAATGTTTC
>NW_024884475.1:1627628-1672748 GCF_019232065.1 Centrocercus urophasianus | reverse complement strand
AGAAATCATATAGTTCCAACCCACTGCTGCAGGCAGGGTTACCAATTGCTAAACCAGACATCACCTCAGGCTGCCCAGGGCCCATCCATGGCCTTGGGTACCCACAGCTCTGGGCAGCACTGCTGGGGTCTCACCATTCTCTCAATGAAAATTTTCCCTCAACGCCTAATACAAATCTCCCTTTAGTTTAAAGCCACCCCCCCCCCTTTCTCCTATCACTCTCAGACACATACAAAGTCACTCTTCCCTCCTGTTTATAAGCTCCCTTTAAATACTGGGAAGACACACAGATGTCTCCCCAGAGCCATCTCCAGGCTGAACACCCCCAGCCCTCAAGTGCATTCTTATGACCTCCTCCCAACAGCTTAACATCACAAAGTCCTTTCCACCAAGTCACTTCTCTGCCCCCTTCAGAACTACCCCAGACATATCCCAACGAAGGTACATCTGAGCCCAAAGCAGACAGCCAGGTTTCAAAACAAACCCTTGGAGCACATCAAGCCTCTCTACAAAACCACACAACAAACACACACTTCCACAAGACGTAGAGCACTGCTCCCAGCCTACAACCTTTAAGAACAAAAGCAGGCAAACATTACTAATTATTTCTTCTCCCCCTCATTTGCTGCTACATTGTTTCCTCACAACCACAGCAAACCTCAATGCCTTCTGCCCCAAATCCCTCTCCCAGCAGCATCTGAGTGCCACCACCAGGAGCAAGGAAAGAAATCAGAACAGGGACTCAGCCAGGAGCCCTGAGGTGTGAACACCTGCAGGGAAAAAGCAGAGATTGAAACGTAATGCTTGTGCTGGAATAAAAAGCAAGGTGGCAAATAGAGGACATTTGCACTGCCTCCAGAAGCATGTGAGGATAAATAGCAACACAATCACACAAGCTGGATGGTTTTATTGCTTCCCCACCTCTCCTTCCTTTAGGACAGTCAAAGTTCCCACCTTTTGATCGCAGTCAGGAGACAACTGGGAAAAACTATGAAGTGGGCTGCTTTTCTAGAAATTAAAGTCTACTGTATTCCATAGACTTACAGCTCTTCCCTCCAGCCCCATAGCAGTGAATCATAGGATGGCCTGGGTTGAAAAGGACCATAATGATCATCTAGTTTCAACCCCCTGCTATGTGCAGAGTCCACCATGAAGACATCAAGACTTGAGTCAGCCAGACCGGTGGGGAAAAGGAACAGGTTTGGAGAATTCCTTCAAGACATCCTACAGACACAAAGCCAACTGTGGGCAGCTGAGCCCAGCGTTCTTTGTCTTTTATACCTCAGACCTAACCATACCTCACCAGGATGAAGAATTATCTAACAGCATATATCCCTTCCTAGAAATATTACCCCACCACCAGCACAGCTTTCTGGACAATGAACACAGATATCAGCTTATCTGATTTGATGTGTGGCACCACAGAAGATATCAGATACCTCCTGTCTGGCGCTATCTGGTCCATCCCAATGGCTCCAACCCTACTCTATGCCAGTAGACTCCACCAGCCCAGCTAAGCAGAGTCACCCACAGGGAGCATGATCCGTGGAGCAGAAATTAAATCCAACCCTGAGCCTAAATGAGAAAATAACTTCATGCAAAGACAACTTCTCTTCAAAGTGAATGCTTGTTTTCCTCGTAGCAAGGTTATTTTTCCCCTCAAACATCCAATTGGCTTTGAGGAGCTCTTTGTTCCAAGGCAAAGAAAGCTCGTTGTTCCATTCAGTCCTGACAGATATTGGGCATCTTTCCTTTTTAGTGAGACACTTCCACCAACACCATGGCTTTTGTGGTGGGCTAGCACCAGAGACTGCGAGAGTTTGGAGCCTAGAAAAAAAGGCTAAGTGGGATCCAAGCATTGCAGAGTGATTCCTACCAAGTACCCATGCACGAAGTGGTGCTGGGATTTCCATGCCTGCAACACAGCCAAGACTTTTCATTAAAAGAAAAAGAAACATCAAAAATTGCTCATGGGATCAAAATAAGTAGTAAACTAAGTACAATCATAAACTGCAGTTCGTGTTGGTTTATCCTGTTTTAATCACGCCCTGAACCCCTTCAATCCCTCCTGCAAACTGAAGTGAAACCAAGCTGCTTTGCACCAAGCTCCAATGGCACAGCCTGGTCTGACCCCAGCTGCAGGAGAGCAGCTGTGCTTGCAGGACCATGCAATAAATGCTGCAGCACAGCAGAGGGAGCACAGGGTCCTGCTGGAAGACCCTCTAGGGGAGCAGCAGCAAGATAACATCTCCCTTTTTTAACACCTTGATGATGAGGATTTCAGCATCTATCCCAGTGAGTCCTCCAGAACCCTTCAGTCTCGCCCTTGGAGCTGAACACCACAAATTGCAATCACAACACTCAGGATCCCATTGAAGGACACGTGTTGGAAATCGCTCTTGCACAATGGTGTGCAGAGATCTATGTTGGGTTGGGGCCCCAGATTTGCTTTGGGAAATCAAGGGGATTCAATATCAGAGGCCAAGGTGAAAAGTGGTCTTGCAGGTTGAGACACCAGAGCAAGTTGTCTGGCTGTGATCGTCATTCCATGCCTGGACCAACTGGCAACAAAAGCAAGCAAGCAAATTTTAGGCAGGACTGAACTGGTCCCTCCAGATGCAAAGGTGCACAACCCAAGTCACCCTGTAAGAGCCAAATCTTTTGCTCTTAGGGTCGTTCTTCCCACCGCCACCCAAGGGTTACTCATCCAAACTGGATATAAGACTTCAGAAGTCACAAGTGGCCACAGAAAGGTAACTCAAGAAAAGGCATGAAAACAGGACATTACTTATTCCTTCATCTCCCTCCTGCAGATCTGTTTTTCTACAGCTTCCCAAGCCCCTCAGCTCTACAGGTTCTGGAGCTCCACAGGGCAGCAAGGAGCAGAGCTGGCACCCAGCCAGAGAGTTGCTGGGAAGGGCAGGCTCCTGGAGTGCAGATTGCACCCAGATGCCCATTTCCTCCTGGCTCTGGTAGGAGCTGGAGAAAGCAGCCAGCCTCTCCAGCATGCTCTGCCAGAGACAGAAACTCCTTGGCAGAAGTCAAGCCAGCATGCCCCTTTTACTAGGGCCAGCACCATGCATTCAACTTACATTGCCACCAATTGCAGAGAGATGCAAGCAGGACCAAGCCATTAAAGATCATAACTGTATTTACTGCAGTGCTAATCCTAAATACAACTCCCTCCCCAGGTCCCAAGATATGCATCCTTCAGATTGAGTAAAGTGCTCTCACCTTGGAGCACGCTGAAGATTTCTTGTTCTCTTTGGAGGAGTGCTCCAGCTAAGCCTCATCACTACAGGATGAGAAGGGATAAAGATTCCCTTAAGAAGCCTGGATGATCCTGTAAACATGAATGTCCATCTGCCAGCAGAGCTAGGGCCAATGATGCTGGGCACTGCAACGCTAAAGTGTGGTTCATGCAGTGGACATTAACATCACCAGGCTTCTGACTATGCTGGTAAGCAGAACAAATCCTCTTCTCCTTGCCTGGAGGCATAAGGGCCAAAACACTGACTAGGATCTACTTGGCCATACCTGAAAACTGGCTGAACACAGAGTGAGAAAAGCACCCCTTGTTCTCATGAATGAGGGATGCTCAGGTCTTTCCCACCACAGGGACATTAGAGATGGGAATCTCTTTCCAGGCTGCCCTAGGAAGACATCAAGAAAGAACCTAACTTATGATCTAAAGCTTAACCTAATCCTTAATCCACACCTTGGAGTCCTGCCTCACACCAAACACCATCTCAAGATGTGGTTTAGTGGCAGGTGCACAATTGGACAAGATGATCTTGGAGATCTTTTCCAACCTTGGTGATGCAATGATTTTAAGTCATTCTATCTCTTACAGGAAGGCAGAAGAGCAATAGGCAGGAAGATTCAATACGGCAAAGGAAAGCATAAGCAGAGCAGCTCAAAAAAAGGCTCAATAGCATGTGAACTTGCACAATTTCATGCCCCTACAGTTGTGGTTTGTTCTCCAGCACCTGAACACAATCTGCTTGAGAGAAGGGCTGAAGCCAGAGTTTGAAGCAATGTTGCTCGTGGCTAATCCAGAGAACAGTGCTTTTATGGGAGTGTGGCACCGAGGTTCAGCTCCTACCAGCAAGTGAAGCTGCAATCACCCACTTCAACAGAGTGTCAGTTTTAGCTCTCTGTAGCAATAAGAGGGACCTCTCCAAGAGCTTGTCAAAGCACACTGTAGCTTATTAACAACAACACACCACATCTCTACCTCTAACATTGCTCTTCAGGCTTCATAGCAGACCAGGGACTGGGAGCAATTACCAGCAGGGAACTTCACCAGGTAGCACCTCACCTTCCTGCATATGCCTGAGCACTGGCACATCTCATCACTATAGGGCACAGCATGCCCTGGCACAGCAGGATAGCTGACCTCCAGCCACTGCAGCTGCAGATTACAATATGGAAAAAGATGTTTTTCAGCTCTTTGCTTTCTATGCAGAGACGATCATGAGGAAAAAGGATAGCCTCACAAGATGCTACAGCTATGCAATGAGCTCTGTTAGCCTAAATAGGTCCCAGACAGAGATAAACACACAAATGCACAGAGCTGCATCTGAATAGCTGAGATCAGCCTCAGAGCATTAAAAGATCGTTGATTCCAGTAGAGAAGACACTTGCCAGCCTTTTTTTTTTTTGTGCAGTGCAAAGAAAAAACCTCTCAGTAACCAATCCAGACACAGAGAACCCACCCTCCCTTTTGCACTCAGCAGCAACTCAGTGTGAATCTTCTCACAGCTGCTGGAGGCAACAGGCTGGCAATAAGGATAGGTTAGTTATTTTCATGGCTAATGGATTTAGAAATAAGTGATGGTCCTTACCTAAGACTCAGCCAAACATGTCGTGAAGCTCAAAGGACAGACAAGAGCAGCAGATCCAGATGATGTCATATAATAGAGAAATAAAGAATGATACAACTGAAGGCAACAGATAAACAAGGACACTCAGCAACATCTAAAGGTTTAATTGAGGAATAACCTTCAATCTCAGCTATGCACACCAGCAAAGCCCCTTGCCTAATATCCACTTAGCTCACACTATATTCACAGATGTAAATATATACCTGAAATCTTCATGACCAAGAAGGGAAGGGCACCAAGGATCGGTTTCATACCAAGCAAGAGCACGCAGGAAGCAGAGGAGAAGAACATAAGACAAACGAAGACCAGCATTTCCTGGCCAATGCCATTTCTTGCAGACTCAGCAGCAGGTTCATGAGGGCTCGCATGGAGGAACTAAAGCCAGCTTTAAACAGTCTAAAAACCCCACTTCTGACAGAAGAAAGGATCATATGCTGCGATGCGGTTCTGAGGATTCTTCACACTTTGGGATGACAACTTTCATCTCCCTGAGCAGATACAATTGCTGGCAGCAAACACACAAGAACAGAAAAAACCTCAAGTTCCACAACAGGCTTCAAAGCCCAGTAGTGTTTTACTTGCTGCTAAAACAGATTCACAGTTTGCTATGCTTGTTTAATTTAATTTGAGTTGCATGAAAAGCCTCTTGCTTCTCCTTGAGGTGCCGCCCTCCCAGCAGCATACAAGTAGCATGCACTCATTTTCTGCCTTCTGTGATCATGATTCAGCACCCCCAGTTTTGGCACTGCACAGATTGGAGTCAGGATTGGGTACTTGTGCAGACAGTGCAATAGAAGAGCTGTTAAGCTTGCCAAATGCAAGTAGCCAGCAGAGGGTTTGAGCTGAGAACATGAAAGCCATAGAATCATAAAAGCTGGGAAAGATCTCTAAGGTCATCAAGTCCAACTGCCTACCTACCACAAGTATTGTCTACTAAACCCTCTCAGCCACACCTCCATGATTCTTGAGTACCTCCAGGGATGGCGACTCCACCACTCACTCCCTGGGCAGCCTGTGCCAGTGCATTACCACTCTCTGGGAGAAGGAATTTTTTCCATATATCCAAACTGACCCTCCCCAGCACAACTTGAGGCCATCACCTGTCATCCTATTACTGTTCCTTGGCCTTGACCTCTGCCTCTCACAGATAGAAGGTTTGGGTTGTGCTGTGTGGATCCAGAGTTTGGACTTGCAATATTCTATGACTGCGTACTCATGGATTTTTGCACCTGCTCACATTTGTGAGCTATCAATTCAACAGAACATCAATTCTCGACAAGACTCCTGTCCTTTAAATACAATAAAAGGGAGCTGGAAGCTAACAGCACCACAAGCCAGTAGGGGAATGACGCTATGGAAGACAACTCTTATTAGAAAGGGAACACGGATAAGTAGTTACACCTGGTCCCTATTGGAAAATTGGGGAGCCTCTCGGCCAACCAAATACGGTATTTCATGGTGATCATGGAGACCCCATCAGCTATAGCTTTGTGTTTTAACAATGTGTTTTCACAGAGATGATCAGATTAAGCCAAGCTAATTAGCAAGTTAATTCTCACCCCTGGACAGATCAATAGGCAGCTTTACATCCCTACCACCAGCACAAACACAGCTTCCAGGCTGCAATTAAGAAACAAGGGTATCCATTTTTTTCCCCCCACTGTTAAGAAAAAGCCCCCACCACAGGAGCTACTAAGGCACCTCAATTGCACTGTTAGCTGTTAAAAGAGTTTTGTCCTATTAAAATTTGTCTGGAACACAAATAATCAAACGTAGAGCTGTATGGCTTGCAGTTCCTTCTTTCTGCTAGGGAATGAAGGTGCTCTTTGGTCACCTACAGGACAGGCATAAGGAGGTGCCAGCTTTAGCCCTGAGCAGTCAGGTAGAATTGACATCCTTTAAACGTTGGTTGTGTTTTAACTAAAACCTAACTCTATTCCAGCCCTATAAATGTAGAATATAATTCTCCTATTTACAAGTGAGACTTTCAGAGCTAATTAGAGCATGAAAGCAGTAGTTGGATGTACACATACCAAAGTACAGATGGTTAAAATTGTGCTCTTGTTACTCAAAAGCTTAAATCCTTTGCTGATGACCTGGGCCATAACAGACGACAGAAGCCACTGCCTGAAGATACAGCCACAGCTTTGCCTTATTTCCACACACAGGTAGGAAAAGTGGATGCAGAGGGACCATCACTTACCGTGGTGATTTAGGATGCCTGTACAGTCCTTGCCACCACTCCAGCATAAGCACTAGTTGCGCCTCTCAACAGCAGATTCAAGATTTTGTAATCTAACTCCCATACAAAGTTACCCTCCCTACTGCCAGATTAAACAAAACCAAGCTCTTCTGATGTTAAAAAGCCCAGCTGACCCAAATATGCAAGCTATTAGATAGCATTTGTTCTTTAAAACTAGTTTAGACCAGTAGCATTCCCACTGCTTGGAGAACTGGATAAATAAAGCCCTTAATGCCATTAGGGAGGAGCTCAGCAACAGTAATTTTCTGCATTGAATGCTGTACATTAATGCCATCAAGGCCTTGTCTTTCTATGAACAGTGGCAAAGCCAAGCAGAAAAGAAAATAGTTACTTGCAATGACTGTAGAACTCTTCCATGTTCTTACATAGCTGTACAGTTCTGCACAGTTGCAGAAGAGAACTTCTGGTTGTTAATGCAAATGGTCACACTGCATCTTGGTGCTAGCTTCAGCCAGCTCAAAGCTCTGTTTTGGTAGGTTTTCATCTCCCCCTTCTGAGAGCTGACACATATTTCCATTTTCCATAGGAAAATGTCCTCATTCTCAAGAACACAGACACATACCATCCTTCACATGATTAAGGCTGCTTTACACAACCCTTCATAAGAGCTCTGAAATGTGGTGTTATCTGAAGCCTTCTACCTTTCTTTTCAGTCTTTGTAAGGCAGAAGGAAGAGATTTAAGCATCTAGTAACCAAACACTACACTTGAATCACCAGGCAGTCTACAAGGGGCTCAAGGAGAAGCTCTTCCATGAAAACTTCCAGGCAGACTGATAGACTTGCATGTTTTACATCATCTCTTTCGTGGGTTACATTTGTCCTGTTCATAATCAAGCAGCTTAATATTAACAGCCAGAATCTTAAGTAACAGAGCTCCGTTGCTTGGCATTAAATGTTGGGCAGGTAGACTCAAAGCCTGCAATTGGAAGCACTCACTCCACCACTGTTGGCAGAACCAAACAGGATCCTCAGAGCAAACAATAAAATGATTTCTCAGAAAACTGACCTGTGACGAAAGCAATTGTGGATAGGCTTCAAGACAGGGAAACTGGAAAAGAAGAGAATAAATCCAAGCAAGGTAATTTTGGCTGACTAGCAGGAAAGTTTTCAATGAGGAAGCCAGTTAGCCTGCACTCTACCTATCTTCTCCCAGGAGATTATTATTCCTGCACAAGCTGGAAAAACCTGAAGGCTGCCATATAGCAAAAAAGCTCCGTTTTTTTCCTTTGAACAGCAGAGTTGGAAGGAAAACAATTAGTTCTTATCTCTGAATTCAGTGTCTTACCTCAAGTTCTGTGCCAGAATATAAAATTACCTCCTCATGACAGGAAAGATCTTGGCAACTAATGGGATGCAAGATACTCACTGTAGGATTCCTCTCTGAACCTGGTGCCTGCACACTATATAGCCATGCTCAGATGCACAAACACTTCAAGACAAGTTTAAATTTTGCCAATAACAGCATTTCTTACCTAATCAAGAGTCTGTAACCCATCCAGATTGTTTCAACACTTCACCAATGTGAATGGGCACATTCAGCCTCAGCGCACAACACTCAACCCACAAAACGTCTGGCCAAGGTTGAAAGCCACAACCTGTTTCTGGGACCCTACCACTTACTTTTGATTTGTTTTAAGATAATTCAGCCATGCTCTACAATTTTCCCTGCTCTTGCCTCATTCTTCACGTGAGATTGCAGAATCAAGCTTTATGCACCCAACTGGCCCTTATTTTGTTTGAGAGCTGTATTCAGAAACATTCACTGTGATAGACACACATACATCAAGTTGCAGAGCCTGTTGTACAGACAGCTGCAATTACGACACTTATCCTCCATCCTTTGCTTCCAGATTTTTTGGGTATCCTAGCTGAAAGATAATTAATAGACTCTGAAAGCCACCTACAGAAGTGCTGGCACACCACCATCCATTCAGATGGCTTCCTCCTGCAGACAGACTGGCTCCTGGCTGGGGATCCTCAGGAAGTAGATAGAAAAGACTGAAATTAAGGCTGAGAGTAGCCTGAGAGTAATTTCCTCCTCTGGGGAGCTCCCACATGCCCTGCCCTTTTACCAGCAAGCAAGAAGGTCCTGAAGTCCAAGGATGTAGCAAGTGATTACACTGAGAGCTTGAATAAAACATCTGGAAAACAACTTCTTTGCAGCAAGACACCATATGGCCACCCAAAACCAAGAAAAGTCCACAAGATTTCAACCAGTTTGAAGTAGCCACAAAGATCAGCCCATAGGCTTTATGTCATTTCTGATCTATCAGCACCAGGACAGCCAGATCTAGAGCTCTGCTTACAGACAAAAAGTTTTCCCATCCACTGCCTTTCACATTAGATACAAAACTACATTTGCCCTCTGACTGAATTACCCAATATTGTTGGTAGACTGAAGGGTTTACTCAGTCAAATACTGGAGAGAAATCATGTGCGTTCAACCTTCTGAAGGCTTATAGAACCTGAGAACAATTCTACAGACAGATATAAAGGCACACAGCTAGATTCAACAGAATGTTTTTACAGCCTGGGAAACCAGAAACTGGATTGATTTCAGAAACTTTTGAGTTGAGAGCTAGAAACAGCTCCTCTATTCGCAGTATTTCTTTTCTCCTGAAAACCTGCTTGTCACTTCTTGGCTTTTCTCCAAGCAAGTGCCATTGTTTTGTCTCTGAATATTGAGATCTTGAACTAGAGGTCAGCTTGGAACCAAATGAGGATTAGGGTCATCGAGTTGACATAATTTAATCAACTAATGCACAATACCTGCTGTACAGAAGATGTCCTTACGTGAACAAATTTACTGTAATTTATTTGTATTCTAGTCTTCAGAGGAAGAAGAACAGTGATTCCTCTCCAAATGCAGCAAGTGACCTCCCATCCCCTTCTAGGTACTTAATATGTCAATGCACAAGAGACCTCAAACAAATAACCTCTCCCAAGCAGTAATATTACAGATGTATTTGCCTTCATATCAATGTGCCAAGCACATCCATTAAGAAACTAGCAGGGCTCTTCTCCAAAGCACTGTAAGCACCTTTATTTCAGAAGCAGTATACGCATTATCTCCTTGGCCATACAATTATTACAACAATCAACACAAGCTTTATTCCCTCAAATCTCTCATTTTTAGCCCAAGCTACAAAAAAGTTCTGTACTGCTGTCAGCTGGTGAAAACAGAAGGAAGCAAATCAAGGCAGCACTGAGTGAGGATGACTTGGGTACGATGCTACTCTTGCTAAGTTCTCTTTTCAGCTTAGAGACATAAAAGCAGATACCTACAGTGCATCTGAATAGAGGACCTCCCTGCCATTACAAGAATTTTGACTATATACTAGAAAAGGAAACAGCAGTTAACTCCATCCATCTTCTGCCAGTAAGTGCCCCAGGGCTCCCTTAGCTTGCTCAGGCTATTTTAATGATTGCTACCTGAATTATCATGGTCAACATACTTTACCGTACTCTGAGGAAATGCTATGAACATCACTAAGTACTTGGAGCCCAGTTGGGATCATAATTTGTTGAACAATATCTCCCCAGGCCTCTTGCCTCTTCCTGAGTATAGAGGAGTCAGAGTACAATAGTTTGGGACTAAGATGCCCATCCAGTTATAAATTAAGTGCTCTTGTTAGCACTATACAGAGATCCTCACTGAAGGGTTGACCCAAGCTTGCAATCCACCTCCAAACAGCCCACGTACACATTGTCTCTCTGGTTTCTGTAATCCAGCAGCAGATGGAGAAGCTATTGAAGTCCAGATTTGTGCCTTTGCACACCAGAGTCACACTGGCTCTGTCTCAGTACAAAAAAAATTGCTGTAGGTTTCAAACTCTACCAAAAAAAAGCAGGTAAATTACATCTGACAGTCCTTGAGAAATTCAAAGCCTGTTGTCTTGTCCTTTATTGCCCAAGCTGAGCTCCAGCTCACAACTGTTTAACAACTGGCAGCCGATGTTAGTGCACATCAGGCTTATCACTGCCTAGATCTAGTGTGGATTGAGTCAGACTGTTTTCAACTGCACTCATGAAAGACACCGAAGTCACTAAATAGCACTGTCCCAATTCTAAACAGCATATTCAAGTGCTGAGAATACCATCCTAGCCAGATTCAAGGCAATTATCTGTCTTTCTGAAAGATGAGGTAAGTCATCCTCTTCATTTCCACCAGAAATGCTGAGGTCATCAACAAGCAATAGAAACTGTGGGGAAGTAGTTCAGCAAGTCCTGTGAAAAACTTAAGGAAGATTAGTAATAATTGGAGAAGAGATCAGGATGCAGACAGAAAAGCCCATCTTACACCACCCATACACAGTGCTTCTGGCAGTACTTCCTCCAAAGACACTGTGTTCATGTTTTGGTCCTGCAGAGAAAAGTAGGCAAACCCTGGGCCACTCTTATTGCTGATACCTTTGAACATAAGGGGAATTGCTGGGGATGTTTACAGGGCAAAACAGTCTTTTCAGCTCTTTTCATGGACCAACAAAATCTGCATCCAGTAAAGCACCCTAGTTGCCAAACAAAACAAAAAAAAACAACACAACAACAACCACCACCAGCAAATACCTAGGAGAGAGCTTTAGCACCAGCAGAGCAGTCTGGGAAGAGCTCACAGGACATCCTGAGCCTCCTACAGGTCTGACAACCAAGGCCTTCCAGTGTTAGAGATGGGTCTCCACACTTCACAGCCTACAGTACCTTCCAAAGAAGGGGTCATCACTCTTTGATGCTACCTGCGCTTCAGCACCTCCAAAATCCTGCAACATGGAAACTCTTCTCGTGACAGTATGCTTTGTGAACCAATATTCACACTCCTTTAATTCCCACCTTTGTTCAGATTCTTTAGTGACTGCCTCCAACTTAGAAGTTAATTACTCACTATTCCTTGCACACAACCCATTTTTCAAGGCTCTTTTTTGCCTTTCTGGTCCCACCACCAATGCCTACGGCTGCTGGAGGGGCAAGCACAGGCACCACTGCATTTTGGAGCACTGTATGTTAAGGTAGACAAGCCAGGTTCACAGAACAAAGGGAGCAAAAAGATGAAGACACTTCCCCTGGACTCCAAGAGATAAGTGCTTTTCTTCCCCTATCATCTGGTAAGCCACAAATTTTTCACTCCATTTCCAAGAAGCCCAAAGTCACAGAAAGATCATATCATAGGAAGCCATTCAGATCTCCAGTAGCTTTGAAAAAGAATTAGCCATAGCCTGAAAGAATACAACCTTGATAAGCAGAGGTATGCTAAAGCAAGCTGGGCTCAGTAACACGTCCCCATTCCAGTTCCCTTTGTGATCTGTCCTCCAGTAATAATTCTGGACACAGGTTTGATGAAGCCTGACCTGGTTAACAGTTGTGAATGGCAGAAATATAGAACCAGAAGGTTGAGATGATAAGTAGTTGTCCACTGATTATCCTAACAGAATAGTTACTACTAACACGAGACTTCCAGAAATTGGGTTATTGTTAAGGCAGTAGCACCTGTGCCCCAGTGTGAGGTGATTTGCACAGCAACCACAGCAGTTTGGTAACATTTTTGGAAAGGTACAAAACATGGCAGCCCACATGAACAGAACTGAGAACTCTGGGGGAAGCAACTGAGGAGCTTTGGAGTGGCTTTCTTCAGATAAACATTTCCCAGTCACGTTGAGATGCATACAACCACGCAACCTTCCCTAGTAACAGGCTGTGCATACGAGTAGTTTCCCAACACAAGAATCAACAAGTTCTCCCACACTATACATTCCCCTAACTTTACAGCATGAGCTTGCATGTGTGCTGGAACAAGTGGTCTGTCTACTGCTAGACTGTTATGCTAATGGAAGATGAGTACTGTGTCCTACCAGTGGCTGGAGATGTGCACCCAAGAGACCTGAAGGCTGCCAGGGGTCTTCTTAAGACTAGAATAATAGAATCATAGAATATCCCAAGTTGGAAGGGACTCACAAGGAGCAATCAGGAGTTGTGCTTGATATCTCAAGAACACTGTTTGTTGGTGCAACCTCAAAAAGGCTAAAAGCAACCCTTTTCTGTACACATCCTTCAGAACCAGTTCTGAAAACTGGAAGTTCACAACACATCTGAGACCAGCAGGGTATGAGTGGGCTCTGAGTACTCCTCACCACCAATGCTCCTGAGAGATGTTGAGGGTTGTGAACGCCAGACACCGGCAACACTGGCTGCTTCCCTCTTTGCTGTGCTCTGGAGAATGAATGAAGCTCTGACTCCCATAGGGTTGCTACAGGACAAGCTCAGGAGCTCTCCAGGGTATCCTCAGAGCCCTCCTCCCTCTTGCTTCACATGCATAGAGAGCAAAGCATCCCTGACCACATCCCAGCACGTGACACCTTATCTAACCTATAGGGCATTCACCACACAGATACACTCAATTTCCTATATTCAAGTCAGCAGTATTGAGCGCTAATGATGAGTTATGAAGTAACAGCAGTCACCTTGCACTAGTAGAAGCTTTCACCATTTGCTTCACAGCGCACTCAAGACTTCTCCTTCCAAGGGGAAGGCAGAAAGACATCAACCAAGCAGACTGTGTCAGGCTGGCTTTGCCTGCAGCCTATCCACTTGAGGCCAATACCATTTACCAGTCCCACCATCCCCATCCTGCCACTGCAGAGGAGGTAGCCCACAACCACAACCCACCACCTTGCAGCCACTTCACCTCCAGCAGACTCATCTCTTCATCTCAGCTTAGAGGGATGAAGGAGTTGTTCCCCTTCCACACCAGTCAAAACACAGACACCCTTTCCAATCTTTGTTTTAAGACCATCAAATCCAACCACCAACCCATTCCCACTATCTCCCTCAGTTCTTGAACACCTCCAGGGAGGGTAACTCCATTGTTCCCCTGGGCAGCCTACTCCAATGTCTGATAGCTCTTTCTGGGAAGAAACTTTTCTTTATATCCAACTTGATCCTTCCCTGGCACAACTTAAGGCCATTACAAGAGTTACACAGGGCCAGGCTGCATCGCTCTTCCAAAGGCAGCTAAGAAAGAGGTGCAGGAAGGACACCTTCCCCCACCTCTAGAAGCAGCTCAAGGGGAAGTTCCTTGCTCAACAGCTTCCTGGCCATGCAGGGGGAAGTTGTTTGTGCTGTCAGCCCTGGCCAGGGGAATGCTACAGCATTTTGGTTCAGCTTGCATTAATTACCCATGGCAGGAATAGCTCCAGGGCTGTCATGCAGCAAAGCAAAGCCATGAGAGTGGTAAGAACACTCGAAAGAGTGACTAGGACTTTCAGCATCTCCTGGGGAGGAGTCCCAGCTTCTTTTCACTCCTTCTCTTCTAGCCTCAAAGAAAAAATGGTTGGAAACAGAGCCATAGAGATACAGTAGCTTGCCTGGGTTCAAGATGTGAATAGAAAAGCGAGAGCAAAGCTTCACACCACTCTATGCCACACATGCATCTGGGTGATCCTTCCCCAAATCCTCACACAGATAAAGCTCAACTCCCCTCATCTCTGCCCTTTACCACTCACAGAGCGACTGTTGCTGGGACGAGGCCCATCTCTGCCAGCAGCAGCAGGGAAGAAAGCCACAGCTGAGAACAGCACATTTCACTTAGAGCCTCCTGGCCTTTAGGGGGCAAAAAAAAAAAAATAAAAATAAAAATAAAAGATCAGGAATTGTGTGCAAGAAGTGCTGTGTTTTATTACTGAGTTGGTCCATAAGGCAGATCCCAATTAAGGATGTCACTTCTGAATGCCACAATATTCCCAGTGCAAACACAGCCTGCTCACATCATTCAGTTCTTAGAAATATTGAGGCATGTGGCATGGGAGGGTTTTTGAGGGTTACTCTCTAGGTTTTCAGCCATCCAGACAAAGGCAGAGGCACACAAAGCTCTTATATCTGCTGCTCTTTAAATGTGTAGATCTGTAATAGGCTTTCTTTAGCTGCCCAAAAAATAGTTTGGGCAAGATCCCTGAGAGATACTTGAGATAAAAGAAGCCTAAGCAGGTGTAGACAGAAGCAAGAGCTCTGCAGCTCTGCCATCAATTCCTCTTCATTCAAAACCACTCTATGTATATAGCTCAGGTTTTGGAACCTTCAACCCAACAGCAATGCATGATGCCTCTTGGGCTTCTCCTTTTCTCTTGCACAACCAGGGCCACCTACGGACTTAGTGATCTCAGTGGTCTTCCCAACCTTAATGAATCTGTGACTGTGTGTTACACCCAGCTCCCTCTAGCCACACCATCCTGACATGCATCCTTACTCCCAAGGTAGAAGGTGGCCAAAGCCAAGGCATCCACAGCAATTTCAATAGGCATCTGGACTTTAATGCACACTGTGGCAAGGCCACACATGATAAACATCTTGAATTTGTCAAAATGGACTTGAATACAACTGAAAAAAAAAAAAAACAACCAAAAACATAATGGTTAAATATAAGGAGAAACATAAGAGTTTCTCCTTATAAAGAGGCACCCTGCAGTACCCCAAGAAAGTCACCATTTAGCAAATGGATTTCCACTTTTCTCCCAATGTGGTCAACTCTTCTGTGCCAGACTGTTTTTGTGCTACAAAGTTAACTCTTCCAGACAAAAGAGGGAACAGTGAGTGGGTTATGACTTCCTTCTGTTAAGTCATTTAACAAGAAAGGAAACCCCAGCAGAATACACAGCACAGCATGTCCTGCTTTGTCCCACACCGTAGGATTCCTGTTCTACACATCTTGAATTTGACTGAATTCAATTGCAGAGCTCTGCTTCCCCCCCCCCCCCCTTCAGAGAGCTGACACGTCCCAGCATGAGTGCCTTTGAGTGTCAGGAGGCCTTTCTGGGGATGTCATATTTCTACAGCCAGAAAAGCCATGAACAGTTTGCTGAGAACACCGACCACCATGCAACAACCAAGCTTTTATAAGGCAACCAAATGAGGTCCAGAATAGGTATGCATGGTCTACTCTGCTCAGTTCTGGCTAGCACTCCTCTTGGCTTTGCTCTAACATTTGTTGCTTCTTAGCAAAGTCTCCTGTGACATTACACATGATTTCAACCTCTCAACCTTGCCAACCTCACACATCATTACCCCAGCCACTTCTCATGCCACCTCCACACCACTACCTTAGCCTACAGGCTCGCAGCAGGAGTTGGCCATCAAACCCATAACCAAGATGGCTTGACAAAAAGCTGTCTGAACTGGGCCTGAACTCTCAACATTTCAGATTGCAGATGAGTAAGTTCTGAATTTTTCACACACTCCAAGTTGAAAGTCCCTCAGATGCAAATCTGAACATTCAGCCAGAAAGAGTTGCCAGAGGCCAAGTTGAAAAGTCTCTCAGATCTACTTCAGATTGCCAAGCTGTGTGACCCAAGAGAGAGTCTTAAGAGATTAAACACTGCGCCTCTGAAAAAGGGACATCCTGATTCTCACAGGGGGATGTTTATCCCAGGGGTTAATTTCAGATTTTTTTTTTTTTTATTAGCAGAACTTACTCACATGGTAGACCTCAATTTTCTGCACGTTGCAAACCACCAGGACTTCTGCAATGCTTTAATGCTTTTCTCCCAGAGACATATTTCATCTGAAAGTTCACTTGGCTTGAGAGAAATGCCATTGCCAAGAGGACGGAAGGACTGCTACCACATCTGGGTGTATTGGTTTCCTGAGAGCATCCTGCAAGATGTACAACTCCTCCCTCTTCTACACCATGAAGGAGGAAGGCTCACAGGCAGAGCAAAGCATCTCAAAGCCACCTCAGCACTGCTAAAGGAGAGGTGCAAATAGGCAAGAGAATAAGGAACACCTTTGGTTTACAGCAGTTCTCAAGCCACAGCGCTGATGCCTTCTCTCTCAAAGACCAGGGATCAGAAGGAAATGCCTACTCAAGGCAAAAGTCCCCAAAGTCCAGATGGCTGAGAATACTGAGGGACAGTTATTAAGATGGATTGGGATGGTTCTGGTTGGCAGGTTTTTGCTGCCTTTACCTGTGGGATGAACCAGATGTCAGCTACTCACAGGGAATTTCAGATACCCTGAATACAAACACTCTGTTCACAGTGTATGCAGAAATCAAGATGATATTAGGGCTGTTGAAGCTGTTTATGCCTCCCATCCACTCTTTTCCACATTGAAAGCACACTTGCAGATATTTCAGTCTATCACCCAGCACCATTTGTTTTATGAAGTTCTTACAGACAAAACAGGGTGGGCGTTGGCTTTTTCCCTCCATCTCCCTTTCTGCTTTTGCTACTATTTGCATAGAGTAGACAGATTGTATTTTTTTTTCCCCACAAAAAGACAGCAAAAAAAAAATCCTATGACAAATTCATTTTTAAGCTGTTATTGCCAGATTGGCTCCTAGCTGGACTCCAGAGACAGCTAAACCTTTGTAATGCAGCATGTTTTTATCTGAGGCTGAGCTGCTTATCTGTTAGCCCAAAGTCAGATCAAGCAGACCTTCCTGCCCCATATCAGAAGTCACTGAGCTGTTGGATGGCTGTCACCTGGGGAAGATGTTGCTTCATCTCACCCCATGGAAGCAAAGCAGTGCTCTTTGCTTCTAGACATTCAAGCAGCAGCTAAGGCTTCAAAAGCCATCAAAAACGATCAGAATTGAAAAGCTTAACCAGAACTGCAATTAAGCAAGAATCCAACAGTCAAAGCATTGTAAGGGTTACTTGCATAGCCGCGTTTCTATGTCCAGTCTTTAGAACAGAGCTCGTTAAATACACATTGGAGACTGCATGCCCCACCCCACATCTGCTCCCAGCCACTGGAGCCATTCTATTAGCTGCTCTCCAAATTCATATTTCACGCTACAAGTGGTGGGTTGAACAGTCATCCAAGCAAGCAAATAAACACACATTCTTCTCCAACACGCACAACTACCCGCCTCCATGGATACATACTTAAATACCAAAGCAGCCTACTCTTTAAGACTCCTCCAAAAACATGTCATTCTCACATTCTCTCATCTGCAAAGCAGGAGAGACCAAGTGACCATGGCACACTCATGACATTTTAATGCTCTCCAGTAAATCTTAATCTGCATGTGAATTTTAAGCCTGGGTCAGAGTTACCCAGGCCTCTGTTCCACCATCTGTGCAATGCTGCCCACATCATGCTTCCCATTATTTCTGATGGAAGACAACAGTCCAGCATCAACACAAAGATCCACCTAGCCATTCATGGGGTGTAGGAAGACAATTTCTAAGTGAGCCTCAGCAGCCTGCTAATGGGCAGAATGCAGCTGGAATTTGTCTGAGTCACACATCTCCCACTGCAAGCCACAGGACCTTGCGTACTTTTGCAAACCTTGTTCCATTAAAACACCTCACTTCTGCCCCAAAGGAGGATGCTCACCTTGCACAGACCTCCAGATCTCCAGAAAGCTTCTGCTGAACTTGAATTGCACAGCCTCATCAGTGGCATGGACAAAATAGAGAGCACAGTTTAGAACCAGTCAAGACACTGCAGTGTTGAGGTCTTGGGTCGTGATGTTCTAAGCACACTCAGGTGACAGCATTGCTGCAGACTACTGACATTCAAAGGTGAAAACAAAGCTACCCCTACTTCTAAGCACTTGGACTTTAAGACAGACTTCAGTTCCCATCAGCTTTGTTTCAAGAGTCAAATGTCCATTGGTTCTCACTCCCAAAGAGCACTATACCAGTTCTTAAAGGAACTGGTCTACTTCAGGGTCATCATAATTAACATGTCTCCTAGCTTCTAGGTGAGCTGCATGGACAGCAAGGGAGAAACACCTTAAGAAGCCTGCAAATGGTGAAAAAAACGAATTCTATCTATGTAAGTAACCCATCTGTTTTCAAGGAGGAGAACACTGATACAGAAAAGCTACATTTCAAAAGATTGTGAACAATATACAGGAAACCCACAGCACACAGGGGATCCTGCAGAATCTGAACTGGAGGTTGCCTGGTGGAATAGGGGCATCTGGCAAGGACAGTTAAACTTCTCTGAGCTTGGGCTGATAGTTGGCCTCAGACATCAGAATTTAGTTTTGCAGGAAAGTTACAACTTACACGCATCAGCAGAATTCATGTTTTCTACTAACAACAGATTGAGAAAGAGGAGAGGGACTTACAGCATCACAGTGCTCTCTCAAGGAGATCAGCACTGCAAGTCAATCCCACTTGAGATGGGGAAATCAGCATCAACACCAACATACAGGAATTAGTGCTGAATCTATGTGTGTATATATATACATATGTGTGTGTATATATTTTAGCTTGCTAAAGGAATGAAAAAGCATTGCATTTTCAAAAAGGGAACAAAGGCAAGCTAACTAGATGTTAGTACCAGCTGTCAAAAAGAGGTTACAACCATGGGAATGAGGAAAAACAAACAAGATCTGTAACTGCTCCCACTCAGGGAGAAAGGAGCTGTCACCCACAGACACAACACTGATGAAACGAGGAGGATGCCAATTAGACTAGAACCTTGGTATTTAAAGAAATCCACCCTTCCTTCTGCCAAAAGGAGATCTGCCAAAGGAAAGGGGTTTGTGCTTGTTTAAAAGCAACTTGGGCATAACGAGTAGCATCCTCAGACAGCGAGTTTTTAAATCTGCATTTTGGCAGTTCTGGTTATAAGCCCTCATCTGCTAGAGGGGAGCACACAGATCAGTGTAGTTACAGCCCTCTCCTGCAGTGCATTTACCCAGCTCCAGTACACCATGTACTATTTAATATACCCACATAGAAGAGTCACAGACAAGAGCTACAGCTGAAAATTACTCAAGAAATACATCTACATCAATAGAAAACCTGCCTCAGGGAATTAGTGCTCATCATTTCTAGTTTCCTGTGCCTGTACTGGTCTTACTAGATAACTGTGTCACGCTTGGGTTGCCTAACTACCTACCAGACCCCCCTCTTTACTATTTTAGGTGCAATGACTCAAAAGCATCACCTTCACTTTCTGCTGACCACCAAAACTTCATTTCCTAGGAGTTACAATAGAATGTAGCATCCATTCAGTACTTATGAGACAAAATGTTATTTAAATGCCACCCTCAAGGATGAAGAGAGTCATTTTTAGAAAATTTCAGGTAATTCAGCAGGGAAAACCACTGAAGTTTCTCAAACAAAAGTTTTCTCTTCCAAGTGCCTTGCCAGAAGAAGTATCTAAGATTTTCATCCCCTTTGAAAAGTCATGAAAGTCATGGGTTGACAACTGGACTTGGTGACCTGAACAGTGTTTTCCAACCTTCACAATTCTATGACTTTATGATGGAAGTCATATATGCATTTAGACAGAGCTCAGTAGGGAGCAATGTCACTGCTCATCATACTTCCTTAGTCAACCTAAAAAGATCCTCATTATAGGAAGAAAACTTGTCAGAAACGAGTGTTTAATGCACTGTCAGAGCTAACATTACAGAGGTCAGCTTTTTCTAGTCCTCTTAAGCTAATCCTACCCTGCTAAACTTAAACCCAGGAGGAAGCCTCAACTTCAGCACCTAAGCTTGCTGTACTTTGTGTCCCTACTTGTTTTCCCAAAACATTCATTACCCCCAGTGCACAATACCTAAATGATGGCATAGCCCTTTAGAGGACAGAAAGGCTGAATCAACTCAACATTTCAAATGCACTGCTAGCAAGAAGTCTGACCTAAAGGCAGGTTTTTGCACCACAAACACCTCTTTGGCCACACCTACACTAATAAACACTGTCCATCTAAAATACAGATCAGCAAGTGTGCCAAAGGCGTCAGCAACATCTGGAGCAGACCTAACACAGATGCTCATCACTATGCTTAAAGCCTGCTTGCTGTTGGTCCCTTTCCCACCTTGGTGAGATTACTCCAGCCCTACAGCAGCCCTGCAGAGCAGACAGCATCCTCAGCCCAGCCTATTGTGAGGATATCTGAAAAATAAGACTCAGCTGCAGGTCCACGAAGAGCTGGTGGCATAACAGCTTGAGTTTGAACACCGACAATGCTAGATCCAGGCATGTGCTCATCCAGCTCCAGGGCTTTTTTTTTTTTTTTTTTTGAGAGCTAGCAATCAGGAGAACTGGCTATTTTACTTGTTAATCCCATTGCTTGTTACCATGGAGCTCTGTCGTGAGTTCAGTGCTGATCGCCCACGCCATGCACCAAGGAACATTATCACAAGCAAGACCCTTCAAGGGCTTATCAGGGAGACACTGCCCACCCAAGATGCTAAGAGCAACTTCGGTTTGTCAGCAAATGTAGCTTGATTTTTGGAGACATCAGGTAGAAAGGCACAAGGAGGGGAAGGCAAACTTCACTCATCTCTGTGCTTGGCTTCCATGTACATCCTAAGCTGCACAATAAAGACCAACAGCCCTAAAGGCCCAGTCCATCTATGAGTTGGACTGTATGAGATGTGTATGAGATGATGCACTTGCAAGAGGTAGGGCTCCACTTAACACAGTCAGTACACCCACACTCATGAACACCATCACCATGCAGGCTCCCCAAGAAGCGGTCATGGCACTGAACTTGCTGGAGCTCGAGAAGCATTTGGACAACATCCTCGGATACATGGTCACATTTTTGGGTGGTCCTGTATGGAGCCAGGAGCTGGACTCTATGATCCTTATGGATCCCTTTTAATTCAGGATATTACACAGAATCACAGAATCATCCGGGTTGGAAGGGACCTCAAGGATCATGTAGTTCCGACCCCCCTGCCTAGCAGGGCCACCAAACATACACATTTAGATCAGGTTGCTCAGGACCCCGTCCAACCTGGCCTAGAACACGTCCAAGGACGAGGCATCCACAACCTCCCTGGGCAGCCCATTCATGATTCTATATGCAAAGAACCAAAATTTCAGGAAGTGATGAGGGATACTTCTGATGGGGAGGAAAGCAGCCGAAGCGAGAGAACCCAAGACGATACAAGATCACTCACTGACAAAATCCCAAGCCTAGCCCTGTTTGCAGCTCCATGCCCTGCTTTCCAGCATAAACCATTGTGTTCTCCTGGGAAAAGCAGTCAGTAGTCACTGCTCAGAAAGGATTACACCTCAGCACCTCTGAGTAAGGAAACAGGGCAGCAAAAAGTGGTCTTTCATATCTGCAGGGTGGCTATAAGAAGGAAAGGAGCAGACTCATGAGCAGGTCTGTTGTAATAGGGCAAGGGGAAATTGTTTCAATCTAAAGGAGGAGAACTTCAGGCTGAATATAAAGAAAAAGTTGTTTTTTTTTTTTTTTTAATACAAGTAGGATGGTGAGGCAGTGGTGCAGGTTGCCCAGAGATGTGGTGGATGCCCCATCCCTGGAGACACTCGAGGTCAGGCTAGATGGAGCTGTAGGTGCCCCGTTCATTGCACAGCAGCTGGACAAGACAGCCAGGATGGCCTTTAAATGTGCCTTCTAATTCCAAGGTTTCTATGTTTTTATGAAAGCCTTATCATAGAAGAGAATCTGAGCAGGGATCCCTTGTGCTCCCATAGAGCACTGAAAAGCAGTAAGAGCAGAAGGGGCTCCTTAGAATCCAAACATCAGATGAGCATCATAACAGCAGGTCGGTTCTACATTCTTCCCTCTTTCCTTCCAGACAAGGGCATATAGCAAGGATCCTTTGAACTACTGAAGTTATTAACATGCCACAACCCTCATACAATTGCCAAACAGGAAAAATACTTGGAAAGCACACTGAGAAGGAACGTACCATACAACCCTACCCATGGTGGGCAGGCAACAAAAGCCCCAGAGCCTTATGCACCTCTCCTTCCCCTCAGCCCCCCCAAAATGAGGGCATGCAGCACTTCCAGCCAACACAAGTGCATGCATTTCAGCCATTGCAAAGCTCGTGCACGGATGCCAGATTGACAAAGGCCACTAACCTCTCACAGGAAACATCTCCATCGCAAGGCGCTCACTTTAAAGGGTCAGACGAACACACTGCAAAGCTGACAGTAACAGAGAGGCCAAGGAGCAAGTCTCAAGAACCAGATTCTGGTGTAACACTGATAAAAACACATTCAAAACAGTGAAGCCAGCCAAGTCTGGCCTTCCATTTAAAGAATCACTAGATCAACACCAGGCTTATTCCTTAAGATACAGACAGTAGGAGATGTAGTTTTTAAGAAGCTGCTGAATCACACCCATTCTTAAAAATAAATCAACTGTTAAAAGACGCGCAGCTCTAGAGATACGTATTCCTCATTGTCCTAATTACAAAGTTGGCTGAACGCAGCTCTTTGAAAAATGAAACATGGCTGTTGTCATGCTGTTTCAGCAGGGTGGTGTGTCACAGGAAGTTCTCCAGCAGACAATGTTCTTTCAGGGTCTGATTGTATATCTAAGGGAGGGCCACATGGCCCATGACCCCTGAAATGCATCCATTAAAGAAAATAGACTCGCAAGCACACAATCACTTCCATTTGTCTTTTGTGCTATTGTGGTAGATTCAAGAATACTGGGCTATTTAAACAGGAATTATGTGGGGTCTGTGGAGGTCTGTGCAAGAGTGTGGCAAGTCTGAATTCAATCCATCATGTTCTCAAGGGAATTCAGCAGGGCTCGATTTTTTTTATTTTTTAAGGGAGTCTTTTTAAAGAGATAATATTCCTTCCAAGACTGCATCTTTTGACAATATTATTAAGGCTGCCTAACCCTTCCCAGTACTGTTTTCAGTTGCTTATAAATTCACCAAGTCCCGGCTGTTCAAGATAGGGCTTTGCATGCTAGCTGGCTCTGCCTCAGGCAGAGTTGTTTTGGAACATGTGCATTCAACTGCTTCTCAGAAAGCAGCATGGGAATAAACACATTGTTTTGTTCAATTTCTGGTGATTTTTTTTTGAAAAGCCTTGGACCCATGATTTAGAACTGGGACTTTAATGAGCAGGGGCTAGCTTTTTGTGTCAAATTTAATTTTTGTCATCGCTGAAAGTCTAGGCAAATTATAAGCCTTTTGAGGGGAGCAGAAAAAGCAGCTAAATTGCATATGCTCAACAACCCTTAGACTTTAGGATTTAAGACTCAAGGATTTGGGCTCTGATGAGCAAAATTGGAAGCAGGTATGGGGCAGATGGGAGGTAATGAGGAGCTGGAGATGATTAAGAGCTGTAAGCAGTGGGAGATCTACTAAGAGGATGAGTGACCATAGAAGATTCGAAACCCAGGTTTGAGGCCAGTAGGCTTTGGAGATTGGGAAGACCAAAGGCTTGTAACAAGATGTTGGTCCTGACATAGCAAGAGATCGTCTACAGGCTCTACCACTGGATATGCCTCTGTCTTGAGGGAACCTCATTTCACTTCTTTTTTAACATAAAACCATTTGAGTTGCATCCCTTGAAGATTACCTTGCCCAACACCCATGCAGTGAACAGCAACACCCACAGCTCCATCAGGTGCTCGTATCCCATCCAGCCTGACCTTGAGTGTCACCAGGGATGGAGCATCCCCCACCTCCCTGGGCAACACATGCAGGTGCCTCACTGCCCTTATTGCGGAACCTCTTCTTACATTCAGCTTAAGACTCCCCTCTTCTTGTCTATTTCCTCTTGTTCTATCACAACAGAAGCTACTAAATAGCCTGCCTCCTCCTTTCTTAAAGCACCCTCTCCCTTTAGATACTGAAAGGCAATGCCAAACTATGCTTTCACCAGCAGATCTTTAGAGCAGCCCAACTGTAGAAGCCACGTGCAATTGCAGGTCTTCACATTAAGGTACCAAGTCTGCTCAGTATGTCTGGAAATGCAAACCTGCTGATGGAGGGCATGGAGAAACACTTTCACAGCAGCAAGAGGAATTGGCTTCTGCAAGTTTTCTTATTTTAAGTGAAAGAATATAAACCAGTCTTTAATTATTCAACAATAAACCAGACAGCATTAGATCCATTATTTTGTGTTTTAGAGTGCAGCATTCTGTGCCTGTGTTTTTGCTGTTGTTGTAAACAGTTTGGCATGAGGGGTTGTGTCTTGGTCATTACGCTCAAGGGAAGCTGATCTGAAACAGCAGCATCTGCTGAACCTTATTTAACATTTGTATAACCTTGTAGCTGATTATTCAGCTACTATTCCCTATGCTTCGCAACAGAAGTGGAAAGCAGGAGCTATGGGCAGATCCTCCTTATCAAGTGAACCACAGGTGGTGTTGTCATTACAGAGATCTCCTGCTGTAATGAGGGATCTGCGTAGTACCAAAAGCCTGAACTCTGTTGTACACAAGCCACATAGGGTGCAAAGGTTATTAATACAGCTACAGGCAAATGCCTGTCCAACAGGGGTCTCCAGCATTTGGAGGAAGGACACCTCCAACTGTGAGACTCCACGCTTAAAATGAGATGCACTGACAGGGGCCAGTGCAACTGCAGAGACGTAGTTACTGCATCCAAGAGCTCCACCATTTGTTGGTGAACAACATGCATGCCTACTTCTAATCCACGCCATATCAGCGTCTAAAGCAGAAAACCTTCCCCTGATCAGGAGTGGCACACCACCTCTTCCTGTAGGGTCTGGGTTTCCTCAGTGCATTCAGCCTCTCTTCTGAGCTGGAGATGAAGAATTTTAACAGATGCTTTAAAATTTGAAGTGTAAACAACTTGAAGTGCACACGATGCAAATGTAACCTCAGCTCTGATCCCGTGGATCTTTCTTCCCCCTCCATCAGCCCACGCTCTTAAGGCCAATTTTATATGCTTTTATCTTGTTTTCTAGCCCTTGCCAGCTTTCCATCCACACACTTCTATGGCTTCTCATACCTTATCCAGGGGACAATAAAAGCATATGACAGCATCTGAAAGCAAGGCAGAAATGGATCTTTTGCACTGCATTGTTGAATTAACAACCTGCAGAAAAGTAATGAAGCCTCAGTAGAATGGGAGTCTACCCCTGTTTTGCCCCATCCAGTTCAGATTCACTATTTGCAAGCTCACAGAATTTGGTATCATTTTACTGAGACTTTAAGAGCTGGTTTACAATGAGATTGCTTGCCTAAATAAGGATTTTGGATCTCCAAACCAGGCAGAGCCCTTGTTAGCAATTCTATAGCCCTGTGCTTTAAGTGCAGCAGAGGTTAGAATAAGCATTCTACAGATTTCTGCCATTTAGAGGCAGGTCTCAGCTAATACCCAGTGGTGAGAAAACTTTGATGGTCTCTTCAAGATCACCTTGGGCACAACAAGTCCCTTTTAAAACCTGCCTTGTAAATATGAAGTCTGTAAGCCCAGCAGAAAGGCAAAGAGGACACCCTTGACTCTGATGATGCTGATACAGGCACACTGCATCCAGCTAGAATGATAATCTCCAGCTTTCCAATCACTGAAAGTAGAAGGGAGGTACTGCTTTCACTCCACAGGCATTTTTCACTTAGGAAATACCAAAAATTTTATATCAGCTTCTGTTTCTAAAGCAACCCCAATCCTATCCTTGAGGGAAGTATCAATTAGAAGGCTGATGGTAGTGAGAGATGCATCTCACTACCAGCTTCTCCTTACTGTAAAGGGAATGAGCTAGAAGCTCCTTTCTCCCCAGTTGTGTTTTGTTCAACACCATCTTATTAACAGATTTATCTTATTAATAGAGATTTAGCTGCAGTGGTTTATGAATAGACTTGCTAAACCACACCATCACTTCCTCTGTGCTCATGCAGTAAGTTCCTAAGCATGCATTGTCTTGCTGGGCAGACAGATGCAAAGCTCTTCCTTTGCTTCCCTGTTTCTTAGAAGTGCACTGTCATCTGCCCTAATTATAGGAAGCTCTCAGTCTTGAGAACAGCCTCACTCACACCCATTTCCAGTTTTTTGTTACAAACTGATACTACCCTATCAAAACTGAGAACTGTTTGACATCAGCTTCAGTGGAAGGTTCAGCTCCCAGCCCAGCCTTGTGTCTCTTATGGTTTTACATGTACTTGTGTGCACAGAGAAAGGCTTTGCCATAGAATCAGTGAATAACTTGGAAAGGACCTTAAAGATGGTTCAGCTCCAGCTCCAGCCAGCCTTCTCAAACTTGGTGAGTCTCTTAGGCTTATCAGCCTACACTCAGGTCTCAAAAAGATTTGGATGTACTCCATTTTCATGAAACAAGGACACGGAGCCCACTAAAATACCCTTCTTTCCAGTAGGCTGCAGGGTGCTGTCTGCTTGGTACACATGCTTCAGTATCAGAAACTGGAGGATCCCCAGTTTAACTTCCTACCCATCTCCACTGTGTTATACTGCAAGCTTTGCTATGCAGTCGTATACCACCCTTAATCAGGAAACATCATGGCAAAGGGAAAAAGGTTCAACTGAACAGTATTCAGAACTTTACTCTGATTAATTGCTATCTAGCCAAGGTTTTCTCCAGCAAGCATCTAAGATCACACTACAGTGTGTTGAGGTGAGCTAGTTAAAATTGTCAGTGGAATCTAAGTCAGGAAGTGCTGCAGTATTTGAGTCTAATGACATGGAGAAAAGCGGCTCTGAGAAACAATAAAATCAAGTGACTGAATTAACCCTGGGATCAAAACCAAACAAAAACCCTATGTATGGGTTCCTTAGTATTCAGTACAGGGCCAGAAACCTTCTTCAGCACGGATGCTTCTTGAGCATCTCCCTCCCTGCACCTCATTTTAGGCCCTGAAAGAGGCTTAACATCTTTGAAAACCTGTCAAATTTGGCCGTAGCCAACTGGGAGAAGAACATGTGGCACCATTGCATAAAACCTAGCTAATCTAAGAGCAAAACCTACCCTGTGACCCTGCTGGCCCTCCTCTGAACCCACTCCAGCAGTTCTGTGTCTTCCTCGTGATGGTGGCCAAAGATTCACAAACCAGCAGCCCCTCACATTAATCCAAGGATCATTTAGCACTGGTAAGCACTTAAAGATATTGGTGTACATTTGAGAAGATGCATGGAGGTTGTCAAAACCTTACTGCAGGTCAATACTATCATCAACACCAGCAGACACCAACACACCAAGATGTGCTGGTAGTTGGGATTGGTGGGACTGGTACGTTCCATTGCTTCTGCTCTCTAGGTACTACCTCTGACCCCTTTCTTGGAACAGAAGAACTGTAGCAGAAACGCATCAACAGTGGACAGCAAATGGACTGTAGAATGTTACAGAAAAACTACCAGGAGAAATCAGGAACAGCTTTGTGCATGAGAGTCTGTGATCTGCAAGGACAAGACTACTCCAACTACACAGGCTAGAAGATAGGAAAACCTCCGTGCTCTCTTCGCTTTTGGCTGCCCAGGGTGATTTTACAAGGCAATACAGACCTAGTTTTTGCAAGCTTCAGCTGGCATATAACCTTCTCCAACTGTTTTGGTCTACAAAGCACATTCCTCAACATGCATTAAGCCAGGGAGCCTGGACAAACCCATCTTGAACCACTAGAGAACTGAATATAGGCATGTATGTTAATGCCTGAACTTCTCCTGTTGAAGATGAGCTACACCTGGAGAAAGAAGCCTGACTTCCTGACAAAAATAAGCACAGAAAACCTTAAGGTTCATGGATTCAGACATCCTGTTATTGTCCTAGCATCTCTTACACAACACCACTGCAATCCTAATGTGATCTCAGACACTTGTACTTGAAAGAAGCCTACATAATGCCAAAGTTACCACCAGATCAGGAAACAAAGTCGAGCCAAGGCAAAGCTGCCACGTAAATGAGCCTGGCCCCATGCTTTGGAATCCAGGAAATCACCAAGAGAACCCTCTGCCCTCAGTGCTCATCCGGGTAAAAGCCTTCAACTCAGAAGTCAACAGGCTAATTAATTGCCTGCAGAACTCAAGTGTTTTAGAGGTAAGGCAACAGCTGGTACATAAAAATTTATGCTTTTCAATTATGACTAATCAGAGCTGGTACCAAGGTACAGCTTGCTTGCTGTTAACTTAAACCTTTTGTTTATTATCTTTATGCAAGACAAGAGCAAGCTGCCTGATCATCAGTTCACCTCCCTCACAAGAGCGTCATCCCTCCTAAAGGAGCACAAGAGGAAGCAAATTATTTGAGGAAATGCCAATATTCAAAGCAATAGAAAGCAAAGAATATGCTGATGCCAAAGATGCAGGGATCTTATTGTTATTCTTGAAATCATAGAGGATGCCATTAGCTGCTTTCTTGATCCTGGAAAACCCAGAAAAACACCTAAAGCTGTAGGTTTGCTCATCATGCACGAGCTCTCTTAGTGTACACCTCCATTGGCATGAACAAAAAATGGTTGTGGTGGAAGTACACTGACTGCCCTCAAGCAACTAAGAGCCCAAGGCATTTACCTCTAGGAGAAGGCAAACCAGTATTATTATCTGTCCTTTGTGGATTCGTAGCAACTTTCATTCTAATTTCAGCACTTTTTCAGCACTGGTAAGACTGTGTCAAGAAAGTGTGTCCAGTCCTGAGCCCACCAGCACACACAAGCAGCCAACTGGAGTGAAACCTTGAAAAAATGACCAAGGAGGCATCTTGCAGCTGCCTAACAGAAAGCAATATACAAAGCACACAGCAAGACATAGGAAAACAAACACTGACTCTAGAAATGGACATTTCAGCTCAACATTATGCATTTTCCCCAGTGACAGTGGTTGAGCGCTGGATCAGGATCTCAAAGGTGGAATAGTCTCCCATCTTCCGGTGTACTCAAAGCTCATCAGGACAGAGCTGTTAAAAACCTGCACTAGCTCTAAAGATCACTCTGCTTAGAATGAGAGGTTGGACTGGAGGCTTCCAGCCCCATTCTAGAATTAATAGTAATGGAAGTCTTCTTATCTTTTGCTCAAGAAATTGAAAAGAGTTAAGTCCCTTCCCACTCAGTACAGCAGCCACATAGGTCAAGGACAATTCCACTCCAGACTTCTCAATCCTTCACAAATCAACAATAATTAAGCTGTAGGAAACTTCTCTTTTGCCGTTCTTGCTGCTGGTGAGTCATGCCACAGAAGGAGACCAAACAGCTTATCTTCCAGAGGGATAATTTAAAAAAAAAAAAACAAAACAAAACAAAACAAAACAGGCTTGAAAGTTTACCTGGACTGACCTCAAGGCAGGTACTTCTAGGCAGAACAAGGCCACAAAAAACACTGCCTAAGGGTTTTTGACTTTCAGTTGCAAGATGGCCAAAGAGAAGACCTCACAAACTTGCTCCCTTGGCATCAACACTGTCCTGGGGCTGGGTGGTGATAATGGAATGAGAGAACTGTGCGAGTTTTCTTCATCAAAGCCTCTGAATCTGTTTCTGGTGCAGAGGTCTGCTTGTGCAAAGCCTTCCACAGCCTTCAGCACAGCTCTCCTGCCCTTTCTCTTCAGAGAGCTGCAAACAAAGCAGCTTGCATGCACCTTCCCATAGCAGCTCCTCTGCTCTGAGGGCTCAGACTTGGAGCCAGTGGCCTTTCTGACAGCTGCAGATCACAAGCATTCTCCACAGAATTCAAGTTTCTAAACATAGCCAAAATCAAAGACCAGCCTGCCTTCCCTGCCAAGAGATTGCTATCAGAGAGAGACAAAGCACAGTCCTCCAAGATAGCAAGGGGGAGAAAACCCAGTTCACTTACAGAGAACATGTCGAGGCTGTGGCTTTTTTTTGTTAAATCTAATTCTGCACTCTGAATTGCAAATTTCCCATCTACATGTTGCACTACAAGATGCAAGTCTCCAGCAAGCAACAGTGACAGAGGAGAAATTCAGTCACTTTCCTGGGTCTTGTCACCATCAATAGGAATGTGGAACTTTCTGCTTCGGATAATAAATTTTAGGGAAAGGTAAGCACCGTTCAACGAGGAAGCAGATTTTAAGCAGTGGCATTTTCTCAACTGAGAACTTCAATTCGAGATGGGTCATGCAAACAGATCAGAGCACATTCCCTTGCTGTACTGCACTCACCAAAAGGAATCTCCCACTTTTTCACTTCTACTATGACCACATTTTTGCACCAAGAGCCCACAGCCTCACCTCAAGGCTTTTAACATGCAAGAAAATTAAAGTAGAGCCCCAAGCAAGATATCTTTCAAAGCGAGAGCTACACACAACCTCGTGCTTTCCACTGAACCACCTCTTTGTGTGACCTCCATGTCACCGAGTCCCTACTAGATGGGGAAGACACCGAGTTCAAGAGCAGTAGACAAGGTAACATCACCATCCAACCTCAGACAAAAAAAGTCAGTGGAGTTTCCTGCAGCCTTCTGAGGCAAGAAATGAACAAGAACTGACCTCTGGAGATGTGCATGGTCGCACTGGGAGTGTCACAACTGCAGATCAAAGATAACAAACAGCCACACAATTAGGGGCTGCTGTAAACACAGACATGAAACAGAAAAGTGTTAACCAAGGCTAGACTGTGGCTTGCTTGCTGTCCTGGAGCCACACTCAACTGGTCCCCTGAGCATTGGTTCAGAGCTTGCAGTTTGCAAGCGAGATGCCAGTGAGAGCAGCTAGCCGGGACATGCTGTAGGGTTTCTGGAGCCTACCTATCTGATCTTATCACCTACAGGCATCAGGGAACAGGCTGCACAGACAGATGAAGCATTAAGCACACCGGCTTGGTCCCTCCTCTAGGTGGGAATGGAACCAAGAGATATTTACCCACTGCCATGCAAGCCATTTCTACCAGATTGCATCTGCAGCAAGACTGGGAGCCACTCAGGAGCAAGCAAGGCTTCTTTCAGGCTCCAGTATCACATGTCCTGGTGTGATCACCCGTCCTTCAGATGAGATGGGGGTTGTGAAACAGTGGCTCTGTTGTCAACAGATTCCTGTTCTCATTTCAACGTGACCTCACCACATCCAAATAGGGATCAGATTCTATCTTCAGATTCACCACGACTGCACATCACTCTCCTGGCAAAGGCTGGGGTGCTGTCAGCACCACTCATCTCCAGCCTTCCTATGTGCTCTGCAGAGATAGGAGTCTGTCTCCAACTATTTGAGAGGCTGTTCAGCAGATATCCTCTGAACCAAGAGAGCCCAACCCAAGTCAAGTTCAGATCTGCACTAGGCAGCAAGCAGTCATGCAGACAAAGCTGTGCCCTGATTGCTCCATCCCTGAGTGCTGTTGCTGTCTATTCAAAGAGTAGTTCTCTATGCAAAATGCAGTATTTTCAGAAGGTTTTTTTTTTTTTTTAAATCTAGCCCTTAATTTTAACTACAGCAGTACAGAGGGTCCTCACAACAATAAAACTTCATCTGTTTTAGAAGCTACTTGTTGAGATTGACTTCACCTTTCCCACATGGGGCAAAGCTGAGGTCATCACCTGTAACATTCCATCAGAGCAATCACTGGGGATGAGAAGAGGTTCCCCTGCAAGTCACATTCAATGCAGTTCTCCAACAGAAGAGCAAATCAAAACCATAAGAAAACCAGGGTTTGCCCAGCAAGACTTCTCAAGCAACAATGCTTCAGCAGCCCAGCCTAGAACAAGAGCACGAGAGCAAGATGACAGCAGCTGCACTAACCAAAAACATCCCAGACACCTTGAAGGTCATCACCATTTTCTTAGGATACAGGCACATGCACAGTTTCACAGTCATTAAGAAATAAAATAAAACAATAGTGTTTCCCTTAATTAAGTTATCATCCTGCCTTTCCTGCTTCACAGCTGCCCCTTTTAGATGATGTTTCACATGACTGAGCAAAGCAAAGGTGTAATATCTCTCCCACAAGGTCCACTGCCCCCAACTGAAATGAAAGCATCGCTGACATCTGGAAACAAGAAAAAATGTAGAATATATAAAAGGTAATATAATACAGATTAATATAAATACTAAATCATCTCCCAGCTACCTAAGAAGCCAAGGGAAGCAAGTAGACCAAACAAATCCACTACCTGCTAGCCATACATGCTAACAGCTCACAGAAGGAATGAGAGAGTCAAGGTCAGGAGCTGCATCCATACATCACTTACGCAGCATTTGTGTTGGAAGAGACCCTTAAAGGCCACCTGGTCCAACTGCCCAGCAATTAACAGGGACACTCACAGTGCTCAAAGCTCCCATCCAGCCTGACCTTGGGTGTCTCCAGGGGGCACCCACCGCCTCGCTAAGAAACTTCTGCCAGTGCCTCACTGCCCTTTTTGTAAAAAAGCTCCCCTATACCCAATCTAAATCTGCCCTCTCTTAGTTTGAAAACATTTCCCCACGTCCTGTCAAACATTCTTTGCACCCATCCTCTGACCCATGGCCTTGGTCAAATGCAGACAGGATCTGGCAGTACTGATACCATATTTGCAAACCACAAGCCCCTACCCAATTTACTACACTAATTGCAATTCCATAAAACCTTGGAAAACGAATCAGCATACCTTTTAGTTTCAAAGTAGAAATGCTTGCTGTATTCCACAGTATTAAGACTTCAGCCACTGTTGACGTGAATCAACAGCAGCAACAGAGAAAACAAAGCTGAGAAGCACATGTTTTTCAGCCCTCTCAGATTCAACAACTGCTCTCAGTTTACATAGCAATTATTCAAATTTCATTTGTCACGCTGAAAAGCAGCAAGAAAAGAAACAAGCTGGGTGCCTGCTCTCCATGCTAGGTGCAGACCAGCTTTCCCCAGGAGTCTTTCCATCAGGATATGCAACTCAGCTGGCTCCAAAATCCAATTTCAGAATAATTTCAATATGCTGCATTGCTGTATAATCCATGCAGCATCATTAAGAGGAAGGCACGAGTTTATTTTCTCTTTAAGTTTGGAGTATATTTTCCTACTTGATGAGTTTTGATATGGTGCTTAGTGGGGAACCAGCAATAAGTCGTGTGCTGGGTGAGAGATCTGGTGGTTTTGTACAGCATCTCTCACAAGGCAGATGTTAAACAGGAAGCGTTTATTGACTTCATGCTCACTTCATAAAACATTTACATGGCTGAGAGGAAAAAAAAAAAAGGGCTCCCAACCAGTCAGCCTGCATTTCAGTTCTAACAATGATGAGTTTATGCATTGTTCCAGCACACAAGTGACAGCAAACAGTGGGCAATCTGAGCTATAAAGCTGCAATAGGCTCCTGGAAGAATCAAAACAGAGCTGTCCCATCAGGACTCCCTATTACTCAGGTGCTACAGTGGCTATCTGCAGTTCTCCCTTTGATAGCTTAAATCAATATAGGAGAAGTCACCAGACAAAGCCTTCCCTTTCTTCTATCTTGCAACACAACCTGGAAGGCAATCAGAGCTGGCTGTTAGCAACACGCTCAACTGGCAGAGGTTGGATCCTCAGCAATGTTCACCAGTGAGAAATCACTATCAGGATATTGAAGTTGGAATCTTAGAATGGTTGGGTTGGAAGGGACCTTGAAGTCCATCCAGACTCAACCACAGGCTGGTTTCACCCCCCATCAGATCAGGCTGCCCAGGGTTCCATCCACAGACATTTCTAAGGATGGCCCACCCATAACTGCTCTGGATGGCCCATGCCAAGGCTTTACCATCCTCTCAGTGAAGAGTTTTCCCCAACACCTAAGTTCCACAACTTTCAGCCTTCCTGTTTCATCCATTCTCATTACATCCAATACTCAGGATGGGAAAGAAGAAAAATTGTCCTTCATCCTCTTTGACTCAAAAACATGGACGCAGCAGCCCCATGCTGTGAGCCATAGCAATTAGTTTTCATTACAAATTATAAGTGTATTGTTGTGTTTTAAAGAAGATACCATGAAACCAATTGTGAACACAGAAGGCCTGGCTAGGTAATTTATTAATTTCACAAAAGAGATATTCCTTACTGGCATCAAGCTGAGCTACCCGCTCCCAGTCTGGCAAAGGAAGTGTGGAAATACCCAGATCTAATTGAAGGCATTTCCCATGAAATATATCATTCTAGGAAATACTTCAAATGCTCTTGCCTACCACATGAATCACATCCCTACCTCCTTCTGAGGTTGCTGACAGATGCCACATATCAGATCCCTTTTTGTTTCAATTAAATTAAGCAACAAGCCTGATTCGATTAGCATGAGGAAGTCAGCAATCAAGATGTTCTCACAGCAGGAGCAGTGGATCCTGACCAGTCCTTCAGCTTACTGCCTTAGACACACATGGCCTGGCCACTAGAAGAGCAAGGAAGCACAAGTACTGCCTGCAGGAGGATTGCTGCCATCCACAGACATGTGCTGCACATGCTGAGAAGGGATGTTGAAGGCTGGATACCTATAGGCTATTTTAGATTGGTCTTACAGGCACCACTCATAGCCACCATGTGTTATTAATATACCCCTTGCCTGGATGCATACAGCCACAAGCCCTAACACACCCATGTCAACATGGATTACGTTTTTAAAAACACATTCATTTCTTTAAAACCCAGTGCAGATTTCTTCATTTTGTTCTATTCATTAGCTGCGGATTGTTAAGGAAACACTCCTATAGTCAAAATGGAGATAAAAAAAAGAAAAGCATTGCATGACATCTGGAGGCTTTGGCCTCAATTCCATTTTTGGGAATGGCTGATGTCATTTCTTTTTCCTGGGAACATACATCCATTTGTTCCAACTGCACAGAACTTTTCAGAAGGAGCCACACAAAGATCAGTTGGCCCCAGACACGAGAATGACTCAGCCCCTCACCAAGGCTTAGGGTAGACATGCAAAGGACTCTCTCCAAGCCTCAGTAGACTCTTTGAGCTGCCCTACCCATAGCATTTACATGGGGGCAGATCCAATTCCCAACAGCATACATCATCTCGTCTGCAACACCAGGTGTGGCTGGAGGCTCCCACACCCACATTGCTCTTCTACATGCACTGGGTGCTGAGTCCATCTCTACTCAGTACATTGGCAGAGGTCAGCAGGTGCCAGTTGCAACAACCTATGACACAGCAACCTTCCTTCCAAGAAAACCGACCAAAAAAAAAAAAAAAAACAAAACTAACATGAGTGAGGGCAACTGGACTCATTTCTCTTAGTAACAACCTTAGTATGTGGCTTGTTTCTCCCTCAAGAACCATCTCTCTATGATCTCGTGATCATGTCATCCTCCATCTTGACCCAGATAAGCCCCTGAGATTTCAGCCCATATGAGATCTAGAGCCTCAGGGTCTCCTACATTCACATGTTTTGTGTGACTATGTCAGCATGACCCTTACCTCAAGTCCTGCCATAAGCTTACAGCGGGGGTAATTACATTACACACTGCCTCACCTGCTTTTCACCCTGTTCTCTTCTGGGAGAGCAAAACCTGAAGAGTCAGTTCTACATCAATACCAGCAAGTTACAGGACTGGAGAAGATCTTGACTTCAGCTCTCTCCGAGCAAGGCTTTAGCCAAGTCAGCTGCACAAGCATCTGCATGAAGTAGGAGCTTTTGGCAGTTGCTGCTCATCATCTAAGGCACCAACTAGGAGCAGTCTTTGGGATTCATCCCTGGGATGAAGGTCTGGTTGCATGGCAGTGCAGATTAGGGGTCTCACAGCACCCACTCACAGTTGTTCCAAAGGGAGGGTGCAAATGGGAAAGAAATCAAGGAGCCAGCTCTGATTTCCCCTCTTGGCTGAGAAGTTTCACAGAAAGCTTTAGCCTTGGAGATTAAGGATTTCTCTTACTGGATATAAAAACACAAATGCTTTTGAGACATCTACTTCTGACAAATACAGTTAAGACTGGTTGGCAGGTTAAGCATCAGAGCATTTGGAGTGTGTTTTTCATGGACAGAGCAACCAGGAAAACAGGACTGGCACTCAGACCAAGCAGACGATGCACAAACCTTATCCCATTGGGTAGGCAGGGATTATTTTAATTTTCAACATTCCTCTTGAAAAATAATCAAGAACAATCACCACCACCACCAAAAAACTGCCCCAAAAACATAACCACACTTTGAGCCCTTTGGGGGAAAAAAAGAAAAAAAAACACAAGTTTGAATACCCTTCCTGCCTTCTCAGGAAGAGGAGCCCAACTAGACACACTTAATTAGAAGATTCCCAACCACCACTTCCCCACAAGGGGTTTTCCTATGACAACCAATCAACTTATGAAAGAAATCTCTGCCCTGCTTCCCAGAGCCTCTCCTAGCTATTGCCATGTGACTCAGCCACCACTTGATCAGTGGGGACAGCACATGGCATCACAGGAGACATTCATCACAGGGAACATCCATTGCAAGAGATAACAGGGGCCAGTGGCTTTTGAACCGTAGCTCTCATTCACTGCAGGGCAGGAGACAAGTTAATATTCTAGGTCAGTGCCATATCTCACAGCTATTCAGTAAATTCAGTATTCAGTTGGGTTATTGCTTTGAAGATTAAACTGCAGGGAAGTTTAGTTTCGCATTTTCTCCCAGGGCTGGACAGAGAAGATTTACAGTTCCTGTGAGAAGGACAACTGGCTGCTCTGTAGCCTTTCCCCAGCGAGAATGTGGGACCCCGGAACAGCTTAAGGGTTGCTTTTCACAGCAGCTGTCCTCAAGTCAAGTCCTGAGCGGCAGAAAGAGAAAGATACGTTGCCACGAGAGCTAAGCACAGGGCAAAGCCCATTGCTAATCCAGCGCCATCACCAAGACAGCAGCACCTCACCCCTTGGTGGGAGGACAGTTAATGTACAATTACAACACGCAGAAAAACATCTCAGAAGAGGTATTTCCCACCCAAAAGGCTGCTTTTGCTTCCTCACAGCATCAGTAGCCTCAGCAGTTGGAGATTTTCCTACATATCTCATTTCGTGCCCAAGAATATTTTCTTCTTCAGCTCTTCACGTCTGACTCTAGCTCAGACTTAATGCCTTGGTTGAAAAATGGATCAGACATTCAATTTCCTCCATGTTGCTTAAACACTAATTTCTACATCCCTCCCTTTCGGGAGTCAATTTGACCCATTGAGGCACATCCAGATGGAACAACAGCAAACACAAGAAGACCATCGCCTCTGGGGCAACTGGAGAAGCATTCCTATTGCCCCAACAGCATTCGTTTAAAGCCAGATGTAAAATGCATGGCCTAAAGGTTGCGTGCAGAATGGATGAAGGAATGGTGCACAGGTGTTCCCCCCACACTTGTCCCGAAGAAAAAGTTGGGTTTGGTTGCCCAACACAACATTACACAGCCCACAGCTTTGCTCCTACTGACCAAGCACTCACAGCTCCCTGTAGTTTATTTATTCCCTTGCAGCTCAGAGATTGGTAGGAATAAAGAAAAAAATTCCTAGGTATTATAGTTGTCTCATTTCCAATCCACACACTTCTCCAGAGCAACAAAATCTCACAGCATTAACTCATTTAGGTTATATATTACCCTGCCCTTGAGCTTGCATTACCACAAGAGGCACAAGAAGCTTCTATGAACAGCAGCAAGGAAATTTCTTTCCCACATCTATCTGCAAAAGCTGCTGTTCCTCTTAAAGATGGCACCGCTTTAAGGACAAGAATTACAATCTTGGCTTTCCCACTATCCAAGCTGGGGTTTATACTTTCTACTATCTAGAACTCACAACATAAAAGATTTGCTATTTTCATTTCAAAAAAAATAAAGTAAATAAATATCAGTTCCACAACAGAAGACTTTTCAAACAGTCCCCTCTCTTAATCCAGATCTCAGACAGCTCTCTGCTTTACTTGCTTTTCTCCATACAAAACCATATTACTCTCTCCACAACATACACTGGCTCACTTCACTTCAATCATCCTCCCCGACACATAAAGAGAAAGTAGAAAGAAATTCATGACTTACCAGCCTGAACAGCAAGCGCATTCCCATTGTTTGGAGCCTTCTTTGACTCATCTTTCATCTTCCCAGGATGCAGGGGATGGAGGGCACCACTCTGCCCTTCTCCCTCCTTATCGTTGGCTCTTACAGGAGTTAGCTCCATTCATCACCCCTACCACAAGCCCTAAAGGAACAGCTCCTCTTCAGCCCAGGAACAAAAAGAGGGCACCCTAGGGGGAGACCAGATCCTCTAATGAGGGTGAGGAGGAAGCCAACCTCCCTACCCACCCCAGCCTTAACTCTCAGCTGTTTCCTATAAGCTCGTTTGCACTTTGGGGCTCTCCTCAGCTCACTGGGTTAAAGCCTTGGGGTCTATCAGCCAAGGTCTGGCCCATGTGGGGATTCTTATGCTGCTGTTCTGGTGTTTTAGATACTCTTTCTCCCCAGTGGGGACAACATGTCAATGAGAGGTAGTTATAGATGTGCAATTCGGTCATCTGCTTGCGGCAGGAATGGTAGTGAAGAATAAACTGTTGTTTTCTGGAATTCTCCAAAGTTTTGAAGACACACTTAGTGCTGGGGTTGCACAGGTGATGCTGGGCAGCCTGATGGGGAACCTGGTTCAGCTGGGGAAATGGGTTGCCCTTTCCTAGGTAGGAAAGGGCAGATCTAGATAATTGTGAAACTTGGAGAAACTGTTGTAACAGACAAGCATAGCACTAATCTTACTTTTGATTCTTATTTGTTCCCCTGCTTTCTTACTGCTATGCTCCAGGTGTGCTTTTATGGGCACTAATTAGGATTCCTGATACAATCCAGCATTTCTGATTGTTCTTCAAAGTAATTGCTTGTCCTGGTGGCAGAGCACTTCGCTTTATATTTTATGTTACATTACTAGGGTCCTGATAACAAAGGTAGGAAGTGACAAGGTGTCTTTGGGGAGGAAAAAAAAACAACAAATAAATTACCAGCTAGTTGGTATTATGAGATTTCATATCTCAGGTAGATTTGAGGCTTTAACCCAAACTTCTGAGGAAGGAAAAGTATATATATATATATATATATATATATATATATATATATATATATATACACATCTTTGAGCACATAAACAAATGACAGTAGGTGATACTTAATTTTGTTCTTTTGTGTTTGATCCCCAGAGGTGTTCAAGTCCAGGCTGGATGGGGCCCTGGGCAGCCTGATCTGGTGGGGGGCACCCAACCCATGGCATGGGGTTCGGAAGCTTTTAGGTCCCTTATAACCATAACCATTCCATGATCACTTCTTCCATACTCAGAGTCTGAAGAAAAAAAAAAAAAAAAGTTAAAAACATCTTTAAATTTGCAAAGCTCTGAGCTTTATCACAGCAGTAATTTTATTCCGTCCTTTCATTTTGATCTATTCAGTAACAGCTCTCAGTGCTTTTCCTCTTGCTGGAGCCTTTCTCTAGGCATGAAGTTATTTGCCATTTTGTTTTTCAATCCTCCACACTTGCTGTGGGGTTACTTTAAGCTCACCATTTGTATCTTGTTCTGAAGATGACATGTCTGTCCTTATAGAACAAACTCCAGTTTACATAGTGGTACCTATGATAAGCTCTGAAAACAACTCATACAGCTGCTGCAGTGGGAGATCAGAAGGATGCAGCCCTGGCTTTCTGCAGGTGGCTCCTTTTCATGGCAATTTGCAGCACAGTCTGACCCATCACTTGCTAGGCATCGTGCCCTGACTCTACACTTCCAGATATTAGGAAAAACTTATCCAAAAGAGCAATCAGGCACTGGCACAGCTGCCCAGGGTGGTGGTGGGGTCATCATCCCTGGAGGTGTTCCAGAACCATGGAGATGTGGCACGGAGGGATGTGGTTTAGTGGGGACAGGTTGGTGTTGGGCTTCATGATCTTGGAGGTCTTTTCCAATCTTAATGCTTCTGTGTTTCACCCTGGTGAGGGGATATCCACCAACCCAGAATGAATGAAATGCAAGCATTCCACTGTGAAAATAGTTTCCACCCAGCATGGAAATTACCTCAGCTGTCAGATATGTTGCCCTGAAATCCAGATTATGCTATACCTCACAGCAAGTGCCAGTGGCACGATTGGACTCAAATCAGAGATCAAGTCACCCATCAAAAGGGATTTCCTCTGGCTGACCTCATTAACGAGCACTGATTGGAGTCGGTCTTGCCATTTTTTATAGTAACATCAGTAACTTCCCTGAGGTGTTATCAGCACAATAGATGGAGCACCTTTCTTCCAAGAGAGAGTGAGGCCATGTGATGTCTCAAGAAGTCGGGACACTGCAGTTACATATCTCGCTAGCTGACACCTGAGCTGCTTTTTCATGAGTACCTACACTCAGAGCAGAGTCTGTCATCCTCAATCCCACCTTCTCATGTAAACCAGATTAAAAAATGAATACCTGAACAGAGATGTCTGCTTTTCTATAGGTTTTGCAGGAGACACCAGGCTGTAGGTGTCCCTGTTCATTGCAGGGGGTTGGACTAGCTGGCCTTTAAAGGTCCCTTCCAACTCAAACTCAAAGTGCATGATTTTATCCATGGGGATGTGAGAACTGGGAGGAAGGATGGGTGGGAGACTGCTAAAGTCTCTTTCTTCCTCTCAGCTGTTGGTTTTCATCAAAGTAGCACGGAATTCATAGTGTTGTGCCTCTGTCAGGTTGGAATTGGCCAAAGGTTTCAAAAGTTATGCCTGGGAGGAGGCAGAAGGAGTAACGTGCACGCTCACACAGGATGCTCCTCTACAGACCATTCCATTAGAAAAGAGGGCTGATAATGTTTCCTGTTTTTCACTTTTGACACCAGAAATACCAACATTTCCCACTGTCTGAGAAACTATTGTTATTTGTTCCTGTAGCACAGAGGAGAAATACCATTGTAGCATAGAAATGAGAAGGGTGGAGGTGTTCTTGGCACCTTCAGCCGTCACCTTACAGACACAACTCAGGTCCAGTCTTGCTCTTTGGATGGACTTTACCTTCAAGCAACAAATTCTGTTCATACTGTCCTCACAGTAATTTAATCCAAAGGGTAGACTATGATCTATGTTCTTTGTTAATTTTTAAAATCTATTTTTCAGTTCCAATGGATTTGGCTATTTCAGTTCAAACCCGTGATCAGGAAAAAAATACATTGTTTCTTCATTACCAAAGAAGGAGAGAGGCAGAGGATTGATTATTGTTTTCATAGTAGTGATTTTCCTAAGGAAATGAGGCCTATTACAGTAAGCTGTGTGTGGAGGGGGAGGTCGTGCCATCACACTGGTAGGGAATGACTTCTCAAAATGCCTTATGTTTGCAATGAAGTCAGGGAGCATATGGTCGAGATCTGAGGAGCACACGGGGGTTTATTTTCTCTTCCTTGCAAACGAAGACTTGGGATGCAGAGTTGAGGATATTGATCTAACGTCGGCTGGAGCTTACAGCTTCAGAAATGTATTTCTCATAGCCAGATGAGGGTGAACAAGATGCTGAGGAACTCAAACCTTCTAAGGACCCTAGTGAATCTGCACAGAGTGACATCACTGTGAATCGTAAGAAAAGGTTCTACAGGATATCTTGCACATCTGGACATGAGAATGCAGTCATCAGACACTAATCCATGCAACAAGGACAGGCGTTAATCTTCCTGCGGTTCCCTGAACTGCTCATTTTCATCTCAGTTTCATCACACAGTCCTGGAATGAGTAAATTCAGGCAGGTAACGGAAGGATAAGCACTCGAGCACTTAAGAGCAATGCACATTTACAATAACTGAATCACATAATAGCTACCCATGCATCCAAGGCCATAATCTCAAATGGCAGCAGCAAAAGACAAGTTAATAATAGTCATTGTTACATGATTAAATTAGGTGGACAGGAATAATTTTTGCAGGACTCATAATGGTTTTAATGATATTATTTGGTTACCAAGAACAATATATCTTCTCTATTCATGAGTTCCTGGAAGTCAAGGATGTTGAGCTGTAAAATATGTTTTTAAAGACAGAGTTGCAAGTGACAGACTCTCTGGAAGTTAGTTATACACGATACTGCAGTTCTACAGCTATTGAATTGTGCTTATGAAGTAGGCAGGATACGCTGAGGGCCTGGAGCAAGATTTATATGAGAACACTGGGCCTTTGCATGACATTCTGAGTGAATTTAGATTTTGAGCTTAGGTTCATGAATTGATTTCAGATAGAATGAAAGCTTGGAGATCACTGTCATTGTGTTGCAGGAAGCCATACTGTCATGGTGTGGTTTGATACTGACATTTGGCACATGGCTGTACTGTATCCCCTATACATTCACCAATTCAAGTTAAGAATCTTAACTTTGAGGGTGTCAGAACCCTGGAACAAGCTGCCCAGAGAGATGGAGGAGCCTTCTTCTCTGGAGATATTCAAGCCCAACTTTCCTGTGCAACCCATTGTAGGGAACCTGCTTCAGGAGGGTTGGAATAGGGGATCCTTCCAGTACTTGAAGAGAGCATATAAAAAGGAGGGGGAATGGCTGTTTAAAAGATGGATAGTGATAGATCAAGGGGGAATGGTTTAAAACTGAGACAGGAGAGGTTTGGGTTGGATATCAGGGGGAAGTTTTTCACTCAGAGGGTGGTGAGGCACTGGAACAGGTTGCCCAAGGAGGCTGTGAATGCCCCATCCCTGCAGGCATTCAAGGCTCTTACCATGGTCTTCTTATCTTTTTCTTTCTGAAGTCACATCTATCAATCTGATAAACAAATAAAAGAAAGCATTGTTCCAGTAGGGATGGAAGACAGCAATGAACATAATTAACATATGCTTCGATGATGTCCTAGAAAGGTAGAAGATCCAGATCTAAAAACCATGGGACCTCATAGAAGAATTTTGAAAGGATTTGGCATGCCTTAGTGAGAGCTTAGGAGAATGGAAAATAACACTCAGCGACACCTGATCACTCATCTATGGTGACTTAGAGAAGTGGAAATATTATTTTAGGCCAAAAGACCAGGTTTGTCTTTGCTTTACACAATCAAGCAACCTGGCAACACATTTTCTATCTGAATGCCCATCTGAACAAAGCTGGAGCAATCAGCCCTCATGACTACGATCTGGTCTTGTGTCTTAGATCTAAAAACTAAGACAGGGAAGGCTTAGGTTAGATACTAGGAGGAAGTTTTCCACACAGGGGGTGGTGAAGCACTGGAACAGGTTGCCCAAGCAGGCTGTGGATGCCCCATCCCTGCAGGCATTCAAGGCCAGGCTGGATGTGGCTCTGGGCAGCCTGGTCTGCTGGTTGGTGACCCTGCACATAGCAGGGGGTTGAAACCAGATGATCATTGTGGTCCTTTCAACCCAGGCCATTCTGTGATTCTATGATTCTTCCATTCTGTGATGGTCCTATACCTCTGTTGGTCACCCACTGAGCAGCTCACACACACTTTGTGTCTTTCATGACGTAGCCTGGCTGTGTACACTGCACCATCTAAAATACTTCTTGTCAACTGTTATCAGAGTCATTTTCGTACAGACTATTTTCCATTTTCTTGTGTGCATTCTCTTTGAACCACATAAAATGCACAGGAAAATCTCCAGCTGTAGTGATGCTAGAGTGACACAGTGCTGGCATATGCCAACGTCTTTGCACCGCTGGGAGTTGTTACACAAGACACTTTACTATGCAGAGTGGAAATGCAAACTGGAATCAGGGAGGCATATTACAACAACAAAAAACAGTCACTGAAACATACTGAAACAGGTCAGATAGCTTTGCTCTCACGCTGGTCCCAGCGAGAGCTTAAATTCTTGGTTGGCTTGAGCTGGGCTGCACCAGGAGATACATGGAGTGCTGGCTGCTCCACCAGTGTGAGTCTGGGAAAAACAGAATGGGAAGTGCAGAAGAGTAGCTCATTGTGCTCCCAGTGTAGGATCAACTGCATGTCTTGATAAGCCAACAGATCAGCACAAAACATGACTTCAGCAGTGCCATCAAGAGGCCAAGGCAACTCTTGTGCTGGAAGACTGGGATTGTGCAGGTGAATTTACAGTGGTAGATGCAGATGTTTAAGCAGCTGAGCACCCATAGTGAAGAAAATAATGGGAGGGAAAAAAAAAAAGCTGCTAAGCTAGCCACTGGCAAGGAGCACAGGAGATGTGTGCCCTGACTTTGGAGTACTGAAACAATCTCTCAATGTGGTTTGGAGAAACAGTGAATGACAGAAACATCTGTGATCCCCAAACTCTTCCTTTCATCACCTTTTAGTATGACTATATTTTGACAACATTTGTCCCATTTAGCAGCCCGGTCGAGACCATGAGTGAAGACTTGCTTTTCAGCTCTTTGTGTAAAGTCCTACCTTCTCCCAAGAGTAAAATGAACTTTCTTTTGTTACATAAACCAGAATAGATGTCCTCTCACAGAATAAGGCTGCTAAATGAGTGCGTCACTGTGAGCATCTCCTCATGCCAGCCTTCA
>NW_024884475.1:1597150-1627618 GCF_019232065.1 Centrocercus urophasianus | reverse complement strand
TGTGTCTTAGATCTAAAAACTAAGACAGGGAAGGCTTAGGTTAGATATTAGGAGGAAGTTTTCCACACAGAGGGTGGTGAAGCACTGGAACAGGTTGCCCAAGCAGGCTGTGGATGCCCCATCCCTGCAGGCATTCAAGGCCAGGCTGGATGTGGCTCTGGGCAGCCTGGTCTGCTGGTTGGTGACCCTGCACATAGCAGGGGGTTGAAACCAGATGATCGCTGTGGTCCTTTCAACCCAGGCCATTCTGTGATTCTGTGAAATCTGAAGATTACTTGCTGATTTTGACGGAGTTGAGCCATTTTCTGGAGTCTGATGCTCATCAGCCGCTTGAAGGCATGGGATCAACCACATCATTTAGTGGTGGCCTTCTGTAGTGCTCACTTTGTGCTTTGCCGAGATAGTCATTTTTTTGCTCCACTTTTGCTTGCTGTCTGTGAGAGAACGATTTCTCTTAGAAATCACATGTAGCTGAAGGTCACAGAGTCTGGTTCTGTTCCCCTCACACTGCCTCTGCAGCTTGACAGGAGCCACACTGTGTCTAGGAAATAATATCTCTGCCCCTCATTCAGAGGCCATCTCAGATGGAAAATCACGAATGCCATAATGAATAACCACAGGGTTGAGGAAACCTCCCAGTGGAGGCAGGCTCCACTGCTTGTTAATGAGTCCAATCATTAGGGTGAATTTAATGCCATTTCTGAAGTTCTGTTCCCCATTACTCCTGGCTTTGTTTAACTACGAGCTGAAGAAGACACGCTTCTCCAGATGAAGAAGCTGAGATCAGACTTCCTTGCAAAGGGCTGATGATGCTAATACCCTTTGCATGAGCTTGCTTGGAAGACAATTTTTCAGTTTTTCTCCAGTGAGGATGACGAGCAAGAACAGCAGGACAAGGCAACACAGTGCACTGTGACGTGTGCAGGGAGTTGAACACAGGACTGGGGATTTTCTGGGGCTACATGGGTCACTTTGCTATTCTCCAAACAGTAATTAAAGCCAAACACTGGAATTAGAAATGAAGTCTCAATTTTTCACAGTGGATGTGAAAATCTCTAAGGGCAGTAGAGTCCTCTCTTGCTTCACTTCTTGAGATCAAAGCTAAGTCTTTCTGCAAGAGATGCTAAAGGCAAATATAAGCTAGCAGCCTCTTTGCAGAGCTAGTAGGGTGATATGAAAAGGTCTGTTCAGGTCTTTTTAATTTAATAGTTTTTTTTTCCAGCCTTTACAGTTAAGATTGTATTGATTTAACAAAAAGTACTAAAGGACACTATCCCACAAATTAATTTAACATTAATTTTCACTCATTTGAAATGACAAAATCATGGAATATTCCAAGTTGGAAGCATCACTGAGTTCGACTCCTGGCTCCACACAGGGCCATCATGTCATCTTTAAGCAGAAATAAAATACAACAAAACATGCAGAAAAAGGAAGACTGACTACTCTTTTGCTTGAAGCCTACAGTGGGCTCTGGAGATTTGTTCATTGCTTTTCAGATCTTTTATACACTTACAGATTTGGGAAAAGTCTCATGGGGACCACATAGCTCACAAGCACACCTGTAGGCACGAGGCTTTGGAAGACAAGGTGAAGAACCAAAGTACTATCAAGATGGAACTGACCTTTTCTGACCCACCAAAGGCTGTGTCCATTAGGGTATTAGATTTACAGCTCCTCCCAAGTTAAATATCTGAAGTGAAAAGATGAAAGGATGACAAAGCACGTAACATAGTACAACTCAACGTGGAGAAATTCAACGTGGAGAAACTATCCTCCTGGGAAAAGAAGCAAAAGAGATGGAACAATTTACCTTTGGTGGAGCTTGGCTCTAGGGGAAGGATGAGAGTGTTGGGAAAGAATGAAACAATCTGGTCTTCTCAGGAGAGGCAATGTCTGGGCACAACTAGACAGAGCAGATAGCAGGTCCAGAGCAAGAAGGAGAATGAACACTCAGATCATCAGATATCAAAGGGGCCAATTTAGGAAACACATCACAACCACATCTGGAAGAAAAAAAGAGTTGACAGCTTTTTGTTGCTGTTGGAAATAGATGTATAATGGTCAACTCCCAGAGGATCCAGACAGCATTTCAGCAGTTTTAGAAATTCATGGAATCAGATGAATTTCACAGCAAAGCATTGCAACTTGAGCTTAGATCAGGGAGAGATTGTGTGAGAGCACAGTCTGCCAGAGAAAAAACACCACTTCCATTTCTAAAGCAAAACAACAGTCTTCGGGAAAGCTTGTGCAGCCTCACCAACAGTGAGCAGAGACCTGCTGAAGAGAGTTGTGAGCCCTCCCTTTTGATGGCCATGGAGCAGCTTTGATTTGGCATTAGCAGCGCTGCTCAGTGATGCTGAGCATCTGATGCTCACTCCTGCTGGTCCTCAGGCAGGGGACTGTGCACAGTCATAAGGTGGTGTGACCCCCGATGTAGTTTCTCCCAAAGTCTGAGTGAAGGAACTCAACTATGTTGAAGCATCACAACAGGGAATGAGCCTTGTTGCATCTCTGTAAGATCCTCTCCATGGAGAGCCGCTGACCTTGTGGTTCAGTTCTCATTGTCCTGATGGACAGCCTAAATGAGAAGAAATCTGGGCAAGTGATCTGTATCATCATTTCCCACTAAGGTCTCAGCTGCCAGCTCTGTGTCCCTGGCTTTTGGGATGCCTCTGTCTGCCCTCCAGCCACTGCGTTTTGCAATGCTGTGTTTGTTTATACTGAGGACACTTCTGTTGTCAGATCTTTCTTAGCTGCTCCATGGGGGCATTTACAGATGAAGATCTTGATGTGTATCTTGGGGTGAAGGAGGTGCCCCCATTTCCTGAATTTGGGAATGACTCAGAGATACCTTGTTCTGGAGTCTCAGACTCTTTGCAATCAGCAGAAAACACCGGGTTCACCAGAGAGTCCTCTTAGTGGCTCATATTTACTGAATGCATAAAGTCCCAGGAGCACAGAAATGCCCTGTTTGTTCACTTAGAGATGAAATCCTGCAGTCTCTGACCACCGGGCAAGCATTCCTTTTGTGACTCAGCCCACAGCTCTGTCAGTCCTTCCAGTTGCCAGTGTTGTCAGCAAACTGTGACTAACTGAACTGCTGACCATCCAGGTTGCCCAAGGAGGCTGTGGATGCCCCATCCCTGGAGGCATTCAAGGCCAGGCTGGATGTGTCTCTGGGCAGCCTGGTCTGCTGGTTGGAGAACTTGCACATAGCAGGGTTGAAACCAGATGATCATCATGGTCCTTTTCAACCCAGGCCATTCTATGATTCTGTGATTCTATGATCTCATCAGCCTTTGGTCACAAAATGGAGGTAGGAGCCCTGGTTCACAGTTCCCACCACATCCCCCCCAATCCCCAGGCCCTTCTCAGTGACCCTCTCCATGAAGCCAGCCTGTGCCCATGCTGTCAACCACATTCTTGGCCATGTTCAGGTGCATCCTCCTTGTGTGGCAATGAAAGAAGCAGTATTTTTCTCTATCACAAAATTCCTTCCTTCATCCCCTATGACTTCCCAGCTTTTTTTGTCATCTGAAGGGTTTTATCAGTGGTGAATGTATGTTTTCTTCAGGTCATTAATTCAAACATTAAATAGCATGGAAATGCTCTCTGCCCAACCCCAGTGGAAACATGGTCACTGTATTTATTACCACATTTGCAATGACCCTTTTAATCTTATTAATTAGCTTCTTTGTAAACCATTTAACATCTTCTACACGCCCTGTGTACTATTCTAGCTCTTATTCAAATTAAAAACAGGGCTGAGCTGAAGAACCATTTTCTGCAATTTTTTGACAAAACCTGTAACACCAACATTGTTACCATTCTTAAAAAAATTTGGTGATCTTATTTTTTAAACAAGGCACCAAATTCACTTGACAGTGTTACTACTTGGCTTTAGTTTTGCTACCCTCCTTTAATTTCCTTCCTCTATTAATTATCCTCCTTTAATTTATTGCATCCTGTGTGAGATTCTGTATTATTTTGCCTGGGACTGATGCCAGGCTAACAGACTTTCCTAGGATATCCCATTTACCTTGTGAAAAACACAGTTACGACGTTAGCCAGACTCTCGTCTTTCAGAACCACCCAAAACAACTGAAAAAAACCCACAACCATCATTAATATTCCAGAGACCTCCTCTGGTTTTTAAAACTCTTGGGTGCAGTTATCCAGATGCAGCCGTGTCAGGAATTAATAGTTGCCTGAGCCCCCATTAGGGGGTTACTGTTGGAATGGAAAGCATTTCACCATCTAGGTGTAATCCGTGATTGCATTATCTAGCTATCCCCAAGTACAGAGCAAATATATTTATGGAACTTTTCTGCCTTCGTTATTATCGACACTGTTTTCCATTTCAATTATCTGGTAATGGCTCAATATAATGGCTAACTTTTTTGTTTGGTTGGATTTTTGTTTTTTTTTCTTTTAACATCATTTTAAGACTCCACATTATACTCAGTTCTCCTGACCCTTGATCTCTCCTCACATCCTCTGTGACCACGGCTTAATCTTCCTTTTCCACCAGAAAGACACCCAAGATGAGAAGTAGCATTGGGTTCTCCACAAGTAAAGGGGTCAACAGCAGAGGGGATGCTGAGCTGCTCCCTCCAGGAGCACACTTTGCACCTTTCTTCTCTGTGCTTTGATGTGTCTGGCTTTGTCTCTCTGTCTCTGCACCAACGGTCCCACAAACACACTGTGTTGCACAAGGAACATGTCACGGGCACAAGAGCTGTTACAGGCAGTCCCAGAGCCATCTACGAGATGATAAGGAGAGAGTTATCTCTCCACGCTGGCCCTGTTCTGCTGGATAAACCTCCTTAAATGTCTGCTATGTATCCATGTTACAAATTGGAGCACTGGCCTTCTAGGTGATTGCTCCAGTGGCATGGAGCTGGTGTGCTCTTAGACCTACATTGTGTATTCAGAGCAAATGTGTTCTCTGGGATGTGGTTTATTTGGCATTATTGGTGGTAGGTAAACGGTTGGACTTTTGATCTTACAGGTCTTTTCCAACCTTAATGATTCTACGATTCTGTGATCCAAATATCTTCCAGTGTTTGGGGTTTGGTTTGGTAAAATATTGCATTTCATTTTGGAAAGGGATATATCAGAAATACAAAAGCTGCAATGGAAAAAAAGAAAATCAAACTGATTCACACTCAGTGTAATGCACTTGAGTAGGAGTGTTATGAGTAAACAAGGTAAGGCCTTGGATGTTAATAGGAAGGGTTTATTTCTGCTCAAGGAATATTTGATCAAGACAGCAACTAAGTTATCTTCAAAGCCCCTGGAAAATGATTGCAAGGGAGAAGGTACAACAGACTCTTATTTGAAACACTCTTTCATCTTTGTGTTTTATTCCAAGCCCTTCAGTGCCCAGATAAAGTGGGCAGAGCTGCCTCGCCTCCTTCACAGCCTTTCAGCCTCTTCTCTGCATGAAGGCAGCCCGGAGCCTCCCCTTGTAGCAGTCCTCAAACAATGCTTCTACCAACATAAAGGGAAGAGATGCTAAACAAAAAGAGACCAAAACAATGGCCAAGGAGAGTCCCATGTCCCACTTAGAAGCTCTTGAGCAGCTGCTTTGCTGAAACTGGCTGCAACCCTACAACCCTTGAGCTGACTAGCACATGGGAATTTGGATGTATGTAATGTGAAATGCTTTCACGTTTAATGTGAAAGCAGAACTAAGACAAGAGTGAAATTGCAATAAATATAATCCAAAATGTTAATTCTCAATAAAAAGAAGAGAAAATGTGGAGGGAGAAAGGCTTCAGCTTATGCCTCTTTGCAGACTACTTTTAACATACTTTGGGAGGTTCAGATCTATCCTGTGTTCTGTCCTCTGGAAAGAAAAAGCTCCAGGGCAGTATGTAATGGGGATGGGACACATTGCCAGGATCTCTTGTTGGCGGGAAGGAAATAACTGACAAACAGATGAGAAAGTTTCTCCCTGGAAGAGGAGATTCCCACCATCCACCATGTTTATCACTGCAAATCCAGGTAGACTAGACTAGACTAGACAGACCAGGTGACTTAAGCTCTCAGCATGCAGTGTCCACTTCTGAAACAGACCCATATCTTCCTTTGTTGAGGAAGTCCATCAAGGACAAAGGCAATGATTCAGAGGTTCAATGAGTTCATGCAAGAAGTCTCCATCTGGTTCCACATCCTGACCCCAGGCGCAAAAGGACTGCGGTGAAGGTGAGCAGTGTCCTCCTGGGCTGATTTCCTTCCATTCCTATGAAAATGGTCACTGGATTGAAGGTAGGAAGGATGTCTCAGACGTGTGGGTGAGGTCTAAGCTCTTGGTGGGCTCTATCTCCTTGTGCAAAAGCTTTTCTAATGGAAAAAATGTGAAATAAATTCCTGGCAAGGCTGGCGAGGATCCCAACACACATAGCAAACCCTTCCTCATTTTGATCATCCCACCAGGGAAGCTCAAAGAGTAAAATGAAACCATGGCCATGTAGGTGTTTGCTCCTTTTTTTTAGCATACACAGCTCTGCAATGAGCTTGTTGCTTAGAGAAATAAGCAAAACCAGGAGACCTAATGTATGTGGCTACCACCTCAGAGAGCAAAAAACAAAGCAGCCATGTGCAGCTAAAACCCAGCCTCTAGAAATGGAGAGCTGCAGAGCTGGGAGGTGTTCTATACTGCAGTCATTCCATGGTCAGCTCCTTACCCAGTGTAATGGGAGAGATGAAATGAATATTCAATGAAATGAATGCAAAGGAAATAAATATTCAAACCCCTTCGCAGCTAACATTCTTTCCCCAGTCTGGTCATGAATGTGATTCTGAAGGCCTTTGTCAAACCAAGCAACACTTAAACTGCACCAAATATGTGTTTAAAGGCTAGTCCAGGCCTGAAGAAGCTCAGTAAAATGACTTCTCTGCCTCTTTGGTAGGGCTGGGTCTCATTCTACCTCAGAACGGAGAGAGAGCTGGCTGGCAGGGCAATTTCTTTGCCTCCATTGGAACATTAAATCTTGGCTTTCCTGCGCTGTCCTCCCTGGATCCAAAACCCCCTGCATTTGTGGACATTCTGGGAAAGTGGCAAAAGACATCTATTCACAATAGGATTACTGGAGACAGCTGAGGGATGATTTCCTGGAATGATGGAAAAGACTTCTTTGCGGATATCTGGCTGGAGTGTCTCTATTTGAGCGATGATTTTATTGCTGCTGGGGTTTTGCTGAAATACTAGTTATATGTAAAGACATGCTCACCCTCATATGAGCATGTTTCAGTGTTTGAATAGAAAGAAGCTGGTGAATACTAGGGCTGAAAAAAAAAAGGCAACAATAAGTGGCTGAAGGCAAGTATATTTGGGTTGGGGAGGGTCTGTATGGGAAGCATCCATTCCTCCACGCTTGGGTTTTAAATTTATAGTGCAGTGTGTTGTTACATTGCTGCATGCATCTTGTTTCCGAGATGAAATAGAAAATTCAACCTGGGCTGCCCTGCAAGGCACAGAGGCAGAGCCATAGCCACTGGCAGTCACTCTACATGCTTAGATGCTGGCTAATGCAGTGGTTAGTGCACACGTTTCTCTTGTCCTACAGAGAGTTTCAAGCAGGCTATTTGAAGGAGTTGTCTAGAATTGTACTGTATCTGAAATGGACTCAAGTGCTCCGTTATAGGCATCGCCATGTCACCTGCACCCCTTCTTTTATTTTTCTTCCTTCTCTTGTCCTGCCTCTTTCCCCTCTCATCACCAGTCACCTCTGTCATGTCCTCCCTCCTTGCTGCAAGCAGTCTCACATTGTCCCACCATCTACTTTGTTCCTTGTAGAGCAATTCATCCGCCAGGTCAAGCACAGCAAGCCAAATGAGAGTTCAGCAGGTTCAGCCACTTCCCTGCAACTTGAGGCCATTCCTCCAGTGTCATCCTGCATCCTCTCCTCTTAGCCCCACACAGGCTTTGTCCAAATCTTACCGTTTCTACTTTGTGATCTTCTTTTATTTATTTTTTTTTTCACAGGGTGGTGGGCATGTAACAGGCCCCCTAGGGCAATGGTCATGGCCCTAAGCTGCTGGAGTTCCAGGAGAGTTTGGACAATGGATTCATCCATAGTGTTTGGAATTTGGGTGATCCTATGTGGAGTCAGGAGCTGGACTTAGTGGTCCTTGTGGATCTCTTCCAACTTGGGATATTCTATGAGTCTGTGAGTCTATGATTCTACTTCTTGCTACCTCAACAAAATCATCCTTCTCCTACTTGAGTCAAAGATCTTACTGCAGCCCTACTCATCCTGTGCCTCAGCAACTAGGAGCTGCATCTTGTCTGGCCTCAATGGCAACATCTTTCTCCAGTTGGTGTTTCCAGGAATATCCTTTTGGCTCAGTCCCACCACTCCCTATTCATGGCCCTCCATGGACTTCCTCAGCTCACTGTCCTTGCATGGGCTCACAAGAAGACTACTTTTCCTTTAGGGTTGGCCGAGCTTCAAGCTGTCCAACAATCCTTGGCCAACAATGGCAGATGTGGGCACCATCCCTTCACCCAGCCACCCTCATGCTTCCCTCACACACGTCCCTTTCTCCCTCCCCCACCACCTCATCCATCAGGATCCAGCACACAAACAACCGCTTTATGAAAGCAAAGAGGGAAAGCCAACAGCAGCTGCTTTGAATCTGTTGTAGTGCTGGCGGCAATTGCATAAGGCAGAGGTTTTGTTGACGTCCCCACCCCATTCCTGAGAAATATTTAATTTATTTGAGTGTCGCTGTGCCCGCTGCCCATGCCCGCAGCACATTTGCAGCGCGGGAACCACCCGTCCACATTTGCAGCATGCTGCCAACGAGTGCCAGCATCAAAGCCCATCTCTGGATTCACTTCTCCCCCGACACAATCCCACAAGAAAGAGGCAAGATTCAAACCAGCCCACTCGGCCCAGCTCGGCCAAGTTCCTTGTCATGCCCTGGACGTGCAGAGCTTGGTAAACAGATGGATCTCACTGTGCCCAGGGGATTGGTGGCTCTAGGCCCTGACAGAGCAGCAAGTTTCAAATTAAATGACCCTTCAGCAAGAAGGCCCAGCCCGCAACGGCTCTGTCTGCCAGCAAGACGCATCTCTCAGCCCCAGGCACGGATCTGTCCCAAAGCTCTGCTTTGCATTAAAGATTTTAGATGAAGCAGCTGCCCTGGCTCGAAGGCTTTGCCTCGAGTGCAAAATCAGGTCTTGTGTCTCCAACCCTGGATGCTGAGATCTACTGCATCAAAGAGCCACTTGCACCATGGGATGCAGATGGGAATGGGATAGAGATGCTCCCCTGAATGTGATGTCCAGCAATGTATGTGATGTTCCTCCATGGAGATCATGGAAGAGCTGACCATGCCACAGCTGAAGGACATTCAGGTTTTCCTCTGCTATCAGACTGTGCAGACCATCTTTTTTCCTGAGGACAAAATAATAAGATCATTAGGGTCAGAAAAGGCCACCGAAATATTTTCAAGTGTGAAAGAACATCAGCGTTAAAAAATAATAATAATAATAAAGCTATCTACAGCCCCATCTGTTATTTCTGAACACCTGCAGGAATGAATTTGAGCGTAACCTTCCCTTGGAAATCAGGCATACAGTCTAGGGAAATGTGGGACTCATACTTGTGAGATATCATTGCTGCTGTTGTACAGCTAACAATAGCTTGTAGGTTTTTTGAGGTGTCATGAAAGGAAGTCGAGAACGTCCCCTAAATCTACAGACACTAATAAACTAAAGCCATAAGACTCCCAGGATTCCCAAAACCTCTGAGAACTGATGAGCAAAAAAGATCTCTCCCAGCATTGTTGCATTGCCTACAACAAGCACCTCAAATCTCAGCGCTCAGAAAGTTATGTTTTTCTTACCATTTTACCCTGTGACTTACAAGGGGATTGGAAACGTTCATTTTTCAGGAAAAGGTTCCCAGCTTGGAACAGATGACAAGTATTGAATGAGAAAACGTGGCATGCTCCAAATCTGCTGTTCCCATATGGACATCTTCCCCAGCCTCTGTTCCCATCTCCTTAGGGACTGCAGTCCCATTCCAGGCATTAAACACCTCGAAAAGAGGGTAATGAAGCGCTCAGGATTGTGATGCTTAAGTCCTCAGTAAGATTTATTTCCAAATGACTCGTTCAGAGCTACAGAGGGGATTTGTAACCATGCCAGGAAATAAATCCACATTCCCCGAGCCCCAATAATTTCTCTTAACAACAATATAATTCATCCTGTCTCCCAATAGGGACATTTGGAGGCTTTAGTTTAGACTTCCTGGGCAAGAGAAATTTTTGTCCCTCCAAAAAATTTAAAATTTCTATCAAAAACTGAACTCCAAGCTGGCATTTTGAAATCTTTCATGGATATATTTTTATTCTTTTTAATCCCAGCATATTGGGATTAAACGAAAAGTTTATTTTAACTTCACAGCGTCTTGCTTCATCCTGTTTTGACTTGGGTTAGCACAGAAGTCAAAACAAAGTGGGATGACAGAGTCTGAAGGCAGCTTTCTCCTTGCACTTCTTTCTTCCAAATGGAAATGCTGAAATAAAAGCTTTCGTTTCCCATGGCAAACAATGTCAAACCCAATGGGCCCCTGGGAAATGGAGATGCTCCTGCAGAATTCCTGGAGCCATTGGCTGTTCTGCTGATGCACACATCTGATATTTGCTCTGTCTCTTCCCAGTGTTCACTAAGGAGAAAGGAGGATTTTTCTGCCTGTGTTTCAAAAGGGCATTGATAGAACAAGGGGGGATGGTTTTAAATTGAAACAGGGGAGGTTTAGGTTAGATATTAGGAGGAAGTTTTTCACTCAGAGGGTGGTGATGCACTGGAACAGGTTGCCCAAGGAGGCTGTGGATGCCCCATCCCTGCAGGCATTCAAGGCCAGGCTGGATGTGGCTCTGGGCAGCCTGGTCTGCTGGTTGGTGACCCTGCACATAGCAGGGAGTTGAAACCAGATGATCACTGTGGTCCTTTTCAACCCAGGCCATTCTGTGATTCTATGATTCTGTGAAAAGGATTTTGGAATAGAAGATAGAGAAAAGTTTCATCTGCCTTAGGGACTCACAGCTGGCTGAGAGGAGAGGAGACATGAAAGAAGTCTCATCCCTGGAGACACCTTTCAGGATGGGGCTCTGAGCACCTGATGGAGCTCTGGGTATCCCTGTGCACTGCAGGGGAGTTGGACCAGCCAGCCTCTAAAGGTCCCTTCCAACTCAAACCATTCTATGATTCCAAGTGCAGTAAAAGCGAAGGACGTTTCTGAGGGAACAGGCTGGGAATCCCTCCGTCATGTCTAAAAAATGAGAAGAAAAGCCAACAACAAAAAAAAGCAAAACCCACCCAACAAAGTCAAAAGGCAAATAGAGCACCTCATCAATTTAAAATGTGTTATTACAATGCCTAATTAAGCTGTGGAACTCATCACCAAGAGCCATTATGCAAGCTCAGGGGTGAGCAAGATTCAAAAAGAAAAAAAAAAAAAAACACAAAAGAAAGGAAAGGAAAGAAAATGACATTCATCTGTCTAATGGAGCATCTGCAGCTATGTTAGATGGCTTTGAAAAGGATATCAATTCTCATACTGCAGAGCACAAACAAGCTACCAACAGCCCATTAGGATGAAACTTCCCCTGTGGGAAAATTGCATAATTTATCAAGTGTAGCACTTCTTACATCTTTCTTTGAAACAGCTGGAAATGATTAATGTCAAAAGCGAGATCTGGAGGGAGATTGGCCACTGGTTCTGGCAGTTTTTGTGTCGCCGAGTAATTAAACCTCTGAGGATTTCAGCAGGCCAGGACAGAGTTAAATCATTCTCATATAATTTGGGGACCTCCCATGTGGGTGCAGGAAGGGAAATTACGTTCTCCAATGGCTGGTTGGCTGATCCCTGGAAATAGAGGCCATGTGGAACACGTAGGACCCTCTTATGACGTGAAGGCAGATGGAAGAAAACATTTCAGAGCACAAAGGCAAAGCTAGAGATACGTGTACTCGGATTCTCAAAGTGAAGGCAGTGGTTGCCTTGGTGACAAAACGATATGGAGATTACAACTCAAGAGGATGTTAACCCAAGGGAGCAGTGTGACAGCAGAAGAGAGGGGTTGCTCTTAGTCATAAATATGAGGAATGGTGACAATCTTTGTGTTTTCCAGGCTGTAATGGCTCTATAAATTGCATAAAAGAGGCGGTGACATCCACCAACAAAGATGCTAGCTCCATTATCAAGTGGTGGTGGTCAGGAATCTTCCTGGAAACCACTTTGGTGTCTCTCATTTTGCTCATCAATTGTAAGCAATTTGGGACAGGATCAGTCTTTCCATCCCATACACAGCTCTAGCCCAAAGTGGGGCCATAGTTGGTACTTTGTGTTTCTATAGTAATACGGATAATAAAACCAGACAAAAGAAATTACAAACTTTTTTTTTCCCCCAGTCTACTTCCTGGAAAAAATGCTTTACTTCACACTTAAAGGTCCTCAGCTAGACAAAAAATTCCCTGATGTACCCTGGCCACAGAAACTCATCATGCACCATGAGGGGAAACCTGAGATAGGATTGGAAATAACACAACCTCTTCCATTTCAATGGCGGAGATGGAATACAAAGTGACAGCTTTTGGTGATATTTCCCAAGATTGGGCTCATAGAATCCATCATAGAATCCAACACAGAATCCCATCTGGATAGATTAGACGGAATCATAGACTCATAGAATGCTTAGAGATGGAAGGGACCTTTAAAGGCCATCTAGTGCAACTCCCCTGCTATGAGCAGGGACATTCACAGCTCCACCAAGTTGCTCAGAGCCTTGACAAGGTCCAGCCTTGCCTTGAATGTCTCCAGGGATGAAGCATCAACCACATCTCTGGACAACCTGTTCCAGTGCCTCGCCACCCTCCCTGTAAATGACTCTTCCCTTTTTATCCGACTTAAATCTACCCTCTTTAAGTTCAAAACCATTTCACCTTGTCACCACGCACCCTGCTAAAGAGTCAATCCCCTTTTTCCCTGTAGCTCCCCTTTAGATAACCAAGTTTTGATGTCCCTTTTTTCCTGTCCCTTTGTTTGGTGCTAGTCAAGATTTTCTCAGACATAGGTAGTGCTTTTTCCACATCATGTAAGGGCCTGTTTTCCTTCCCTCGTTGTTGCAACCTCCTCTGCACACTGACTCATTCTTTCCACTTCTCCCCAAAATGCTGATGTAAGGCCAAATGTCACGAGCTGGCTGGAAAGCCTTTCCTCTTTTACAGCCTTTCATTTTCCCAGGGCTCACCCTGCTCCTTAAATAAGAAGGCAACGTTATGTGAGAGCCTGGTGCCTGCATGGAAGTCCATTTCAACGTGAAATCTGGGGCTCCTCAGTGAGGAGAGTATCACTCCAGCATGATTTTCTCTGCCTAAGAACTTGTGCACAAAAATATCAAATACAGCTATCTGCACTAATGACATTAGCATGGGCATCTACTCCAGCTAAATAGGACATTCAATTCCCATTAATGATGAGCTAATTAGAGCATGGTAAACAACAATCAAAGAAGAAAACAAAATCTTCTCCTCTGTGTAGAACTAGTTATCATTTCCTATAAATACATAGATAACCCTTTCCTTCCTTGAGCTCAAAGGAGGATGTATACTCATTGATTTGAACAACCAGCAGAAATCTTCAAGATTTCATCTTTCATCTTTTGCTCATGGATAAATTTAACTACAAAGAAAAACTGTTAAGTTTTCATGAATGCAGGCAAAGACACCCACATTAGTCAGAAAGCCTGCTTTGCTAAATAGAGTATGTGCACTCAGAGTGACCTAAATATCTGTAAAATTACCCTGCCTAATTTCAAGCAAGAAGAAGCTACCCAGAATTACTTTAATTAGTTTAAAAGGATGCTGTCAGCCACTTTCTCACAGTGGATTTAATGCTTCATGTTATTCACTGCACACATGGTATCCCATGGTAGGAGAAAAAAACGCTTGTCTATTCATTAATATTACCACTATTTATTCTTATCCAGATCTCCTTAGGAATTGTAGAATGTAGTTTGTTCTCCATGGAGTGCTTCATCCATTCACACATTTATCTTCCAGCTTGTTTCCAAAGCACCTGTAAATTCTAAGAAACTAGAGGAGAGCTAGCACTGATTAAATTCAGCGTTATCTCCCAGAAAAGCCCAGATGTTGTTAACTGCTCAGTTTTGTGCTGGATTAGATCTCAGCATCTCATGCCACATTCACTGAAAGCAAGAATTTGTGGCTCTGTTCGTAAAGTTTGGGTTGACCTACCCAGCATCACCAAGGAAGTCTGTAGCAGAATTTGAGTCTGCATGGAAAGATTCCTACATCTTGATTAAAGAGATCGTGGATGCCCCATCCCTGGATGCATTCAAGGCCAGGCTGGATGTGACTCTGGGCAGCCTGGTCTGCTGGTTGACGACCCTGCTCATAGCAGGGGGGTTGAAACCAGATGATCATTGTGTTCCTTTTCAACCCAGGCCATTCTGTGCTTCTATGCTTCTGTGTTTCTATGCTTCTACGCTTAAGTGAGCCAGTCCCTTCCAGAGCTGGGTTTATGGGCTACCTTAAGTCTCAGTTTTGAGCATTCAGTTGTTGAACCAAATGGTGGTGACAGAATCATAGAGTCATTAAGGTTGGAAAAGAGCACTGAGCCCAATCCCAACCCAACACGACCATGCCCAGTGATCGTTCCCCAGGTGCCACATGTCCACTGTTCTTGAACAGCTCCAGGGATGGTGAACCCATCACTCCCTGGGCAGCTGTGCCAGTGCCTGGCCGCTCTTTCTGAGAAGAAATTTATCCTAATATCCAACCTGAAAAAGAGGAGAAAAACTGCAGAAGCCGGAGGGGCTTAGAGAAGGGGAAATAGGAATAACGGTACAAGACTGAGGGAGTATCCTTTGAAACTACCTCATGACAGGAACAAACATGCAGCTGAGATGTGAAGCTTCCTAAAGCCGGATGCAACCAATGCTTCATATGTGTTCAGAAATAGTTTAGGGAAGAAGAGTACACAACAGGAGGTGGCAGAGGTTTCAGCAGACCTCAGCCTGTGGTCTGCAGCCATGAAGGTCATGAAGCTCCATCTGGATAGCTGTGGGCAAACAAGTGGAACCTCAACACCCAGATGTAAGGCATCATTTCTGCCTCAAGTGTTCATGAGCTTGGGTAGAAATCTTTTCATTTTTGAGTTCTGGAAGAAGAAGTGATGACATGTCCTTCTTCCCCCTTTGGCTAAGGAAAGGATCAGAGAAATTCCTATCATGCTGACCAATTTGCAAATTGAAAAAGGCTGGAAAAACAAATCAGCTTCAAAGACAAAGGTAGCTTTCAGCGTTCCAGGCATTTGGCGCATCCTTCCTGTCTTTGGTCTCTTCTGAAGTGTAACATGGTGCTGAAGGCAGGGAAACAAGACTTGGAGCCCATGAGGCAGTGGAGAAGCTGAGGAGGTGAAGACACTGCTGAGAACAGCAGAAGTAATCTAGCAAGAGCCTCTCTCTTCATCACCGGAGCTGCATTTCATCCCAGTGAACAAGAGAAACCCAAACCACAGTCTCCGCCAACCCGGACAACCCAGCGGGTTGTGGTGGGGAAAGGAGGAGAACTTCATCTCGTTAATCACTCCCAACTGTGCGAGACGGGCTGGGAGCAGGCATCCTGCCAAGGCGTCACTGGGTTTCCCAACCTGATGCCATTCTCCCTATTCTTTGCTCCCTGCCACCTCCCTTCTGCATCAGATCCAAAAGGAATAGTGTCCAAATCTAGAACGTGCAAACGGAGGCAAATTTTACCCCTCACAAAAATCCAAACCAGAGACTTCCCCTGGCAGGACTAACATATCCTCTAGGCTTTCTGAAGATGCTCACTGGCAATTAACCTGTCCAAAGATGATTTTTTGGGTACACAACCCAATGAGAAGTAGGAGTCGCTGGTCACAGTAAAGGTGTGAGAGGATCATGCCCATCATGAAACATGCAGATGGAGGAGAGAAATACCTGTATCTCCTTCCTGACATAAATAAATGCAGTACCACTTACTACCTAGGAGAGTGAGGGACTCATGACTCATGTCTTTGAGGGCATACCAGACAGCTTCTTTCCTATTATGCTTTATGCACTGAAATGCAAGTAAATGGGAAAGAATGAATTTGAGTTGCTAAAGGCAACTAAGTTACACAGGGCAACTTAAAACATTGCATATCCCCATCATTTTTGAACTCTTGGAGCTGGGTCTGTTTCTCTCCCATTCCCTAGCTTTGGCTCTCCACACCAAAACTAAAACTGAATAAATCTGTTAAAAAACTAATCAACAAAATCTTGCAAATTATAGTTCCTCATTAATCATGGACAAGGCCTATCTTACCTCTCACACCTGGGCCCCCAAACTTCCCTTTGGCTTCACAGCAGCATTCAGCAGTGCTGGGATGCATGAGTCTACAGTGTTTTGCCTTCCTGGTGACACTGGATTTGCCATAACTCACACACAATGCCTTTCACAGGAGGGCTTTGGGGAACAGATCTACCCACTGTCAGTCCCACTGGCCCTTCGCTTTCCCACTGGCCTCCTGCTTTCTCCAGAGTTAGGAAACCTTCCAAATGGAAATGTAAGGAATGCAAATTGATGTCTTCTCTCTGACATGAATTATCTGACTCCTGTGGCTGTCTCTGCAAGATCATTTGAGCTGAACTTGACTGTTGCAATAATTAAGTTCCAATCAAGCAAATTTGCGTAAATCTTGCCTTTAGAAATCTGCCTTAAATCAAGAGTTTAGGCACCACATTCCAGCTTGGTTTCATTAAAAATAGATTGCTATTGAAAGCTGCCAGCACTGTAAATACAGGCACCACGCCACCCTGCAGGATGGCTTGGATACACACTTTCCACATAATGAAAACCTGCCTTAAATGCCATCCCCACAGCAAACATGCCCTGCATCTGGGGACTGCCATGTTGCTAACTGCAGCTGTGATGACATTCTCTTCTTGATGCATCTAACATCGCAGGGCTGGTTTTGAAGTAAGAGGAATGAAGGCTCCAGGAAGAAAGGAGGTCTTGACAATTTGAGAAATATTCTCAGATTTCGTATGCAATCCAGAGCAGTCTGCTGCTCTGAGAGGAGAAGAGAAACCTCTTTTCATAGGACATGACAGATGCATCCATGAAAAATCTTTGATTCCACGATCACAGAAGATGACCCTGGGAACATGGAGCCATCTCCAGAGAGTGAGGCTTGACTCATTAAAAGCCCCATCTGATGACATGCCATGCAAGGCCAACTCCTTCAAAGGCTTTATCTACGCTGTATTCTGCAAGATGCCCTAGAAGAAAGAAAATGATTCTCTTATTGTTGCTGAAGTCTACAACCATTATGTACTGATGAGGTCTTCTCCTTTGCACAAGCACTGAGCAACACCAAAGTTCTTGTTCCTGATCTGTCTGTGGCCAGCTCTGAGGTCCTCAGAAGGGTTCATATCTCTGGTTGTTGATGATGTTTGTTCAAGGGAAGGAATTGATGTAGAAAAAGAGGAAGAAAATTTGGAGCCAGGCAGAATAATATCTGGCAACCCCAATTTCCGGCTTCTTCAGCAACCAAAACCACAGGGAGGATTGACAGTACAAGCCTGCCTGCTGCTTGAAGCACACCATGTATTCTGGGCCTGGGAATGAATGAGAAATCTCCCAAATAAACCAGTGTCTTGACATGTTATTCTGAGACTTACATTGTTATTAATTCAGGGGGAAAAGAAATCTATCATCTTTTATGGGCAGCAAGATACAGGAGAGTAGCTACTTGTTTCAGGAGTACCTTTTTTTTTGGTTTTTTTTTTTTGTTTGTTTGTTTGTTTTAAGATTTTGTGTATAGCTTTTCCTTTTATTATTACTTTATTATTATTTTATCTTATTTTTACTGGATCATGCTGTTTAAACAAAGGAAAAAAATAAGTAAATCAGGTACGCCTGCATGGTACTCCTTGCTCATCCGTCTCCCACCCTTCACAGCCCACCCAGCTCATAAGAGCATAATGAAAATGGATGGGTGAAGGACTGCCTGCGAAAAGATGGGAGACAAAAAGCCTGGATAGAGGAGAGCAGCTGCTTCTCCTTTATCCTACTGTGAGATGCTGATTCAGCAACAAGATAAAGGTGCTAAATAGATTCCAAATGCATTGGACTTTGGGACCAGGATCTTCAGAGTCTCAAAGATTCAGAGCAGTCTGATCTACTGGGGAGCTGGAAGATACAATCAAGATTTCCTGTATTTCCCTTTATTAATGCTCTTCAGTGCATATGAGTATAACCCAGAAACCACCACTCCAGGTGCTGGTTGGCTGATCAATGTCTTTGGTAAAGACTAGGAACATTCCTTCCAGTGCATTTATGATCACTTCTTGGTCCAGAATATAACCTCCTTTAGTGTAGAACGTGCTAAGACCAAACTTTAGCTCAGCTCTGCTGTGACTCCAGGGATGTGTGCTGATTCCTCTTTAGGGATGTGATTTAGTGGGCATGGATGATGGGCTGGTGGTTGGACTTGATGATCTTAGTGGTCTTTTCCACCCTTAATGATTCTATGAATCTTGGTTCTGGGAGGAGAGATGCTCTTTTTCTCCCTGCCTTTCTACAGCTCTCTCATCCTTTTATACTTTCAGATTGGAGGTAATGCCTGTAAACCAAGATGGATCCCACTATCTTATAGCCTTGGGGAGGTGGTTCCCTCTTCGTGTCTTTCAGCTCTGATGGTATCAACTGATTCTATCCGAAGGAAAGCACACTAAGTAAGGGCTAATTTATGGAGTTTTGAAGTTGCCATGGAGAGGCATTTTATGCTCTCCTGTCAACACAGTTTCTGTTCAGAGTACTAGGAGAGAGAGATGGAGAAGTCAGAGAGATGGCATCAGAGAAAGGAAGATGAGTTAGTTTTCCAAAGCTATTCACCACATTCAACACCTCCCCTGGAGCAGCATTGCTCCTAAGAGCTACTGAAATCCCTGTACTGAGAGCTGAAACTTCTCTGCCATGTGCTGCTCTTGTCCCACTGTCAATACTTAATAAAGAACAGAGATTTATACTGAAGTCATTCCTGACATTAATCACTAGCAAACCCACACCCCCAGTGAATGCATTGATAGCATATCCTGAATCAAGCTATAACATTTCTTACTTTTCTGGTTTGTACCTCACTGGCTGAGATGCTTAAGAGCCCTGCAAAATGACTTTCATCAGCTACCATTCAGTTGGTCTCAGAATCTATTTTCCAGTCTCCAAAGCAAAATTACAGTCATTCAATATTAAAGTATTTGCAGAGCAGCATTACGCAGGGGTGCTGCTATATTACTTACCATGGCAACTCAGGATGCTAATTTATCTTTTCCCTAAATATGAAAGAGCCAAGATACCCAGAAATACTCTGTTCTTAATGTGATAACATGAAGTTCTCTTGCATAAAGCTTTTTATGTGCACAGGGAAGTCTCTCTGCCATGCTCAGACAGAGCTGGGGACGGTGTTTGCCCACTGATTAGATGAAGTAGAATGTCCTGGAGCAGTCAACTCATTCTGTTCATTATCCAGGATGAGGAGGAGAGGCCTCCAAGAGGATCTGAACATCTTCAGCAGAATAACATGGGACTCTTCTACAAAAACCTTCTCCTGGTTTTTGCTTCAAGTTGGGTCATTCTGAGTGTTTTGCAGTGGGTGTTTCCTCCTCAGCTCAGGTATATCCTGAAACACCACTCTCCAATGTCCACATTTCTTTTCATTTGATTTAGTTCTACCATCTTTCAATTACATCAAGTGATCCACTGCTTTCCATGATTGCTGTTAGGACTTTGTTGCTGAAGGAAGCAGTCCCTATTTCACTGGTCTGACACACACTGAAACGATTTCTCCACAAATGCATGAGGGAACTTTGGCAGGGTCTCTGATTCCCATCCTGGTGAGAGAACCAGCCTCTTGTTGTCTAAACATAAATTACCACTGACCATGTGCTTTCTTGGTCCCCAAGATCTGCCTCTTGCTTCTTCATCCTAAGCAGTCTTCCTATCTCCAACATCTTCCCATAAAAAAAACTTTTTCCTACTCCTATTGCTCTTGGCTATGTCTATGTTACAAGACAAGCAAGTCCAAGCCATGTCCAAAGTGGTTTTAAGGTACACTCTAGGTTTTCCCCTTACTACACCCCACTGGGGAATGACTTACAGTGTACTTTATCTCCTGCCATACCTGCATACCCACACCTTCCTTAGAAACTCAGCTGGACAAGACGCTGCCTCCTAACACAAAGTCAAAACATGGCCAAGATGCAATGAGGAGCCTGGGGACTTTCATAAATTAATGCTGCTCCACAGACTTGATTCAGCTTCTGTTCATCCCTCCTAAGGCAGGAGGCTGGGACAGTCTGTGATGTGGGAAAGAAACATATTTTGCAGAAATGGAACACTAATATGCGATTATTAGCAGAGATCTTGCTCACCCTAATTATTTGGTGTGGTTTGTGTGGTGTTCTTTTCCCTTCACCATTGGTATCTGAGGATTAGGCTGGAATGCTATTCTTAGCTTAGGTCTGCATTTACTTTGGAATTCCAGTATTTATTCAATGCATAGAGACAGACACGTGTCCGCAACCCAACAGTTCATGACACTGAACCTCACATATTCCTCTAACCAAGACTGTTCCAGTTTCTCAGCCCTCCTTCATTAGTTCAGCCCAACATCTTCTGCTGTTATGCAATCCACTCACCACCACCTTTCAACCTTCTGACCAGAAACAAGACACACAGAAGCTGTCAAATCACATCAAATTCATCACACTTTGGACTTTCCATCCAGCCAGGGCAAGCACGGACCCTTCACTGAAAGGTGGTCCTTTGTTGATGGAGTTCCTCGTGGTTACGAATACCCTGGGCTCTTGACATACCCTTGTGAAAATCATCACCACTTTGTCAATATAAATATCAGTGTACTAGGGCTGTTGAACTGATTTCCACAAAAAGAACCTGGAGTTTGCTTGCTTTGAAGTTTTGAAACATGCACGGGGTTTGGTGTGTGAGTGAGGGATGGGTTTGGACAGGTAAGTGCCAAAAAATTCAGAAGTCCATTGACATCCTCTTGGCAGTAGAGGAAATATTCAGAAGAGGGAAGAAGTAGGCTTGGCATAATAGGAAGCTCTGCTATATTGGGAAAAAATATTCTTCTCAGAAAGATTGATCAAGCACTGGCACAGTTGCCCAGGGAGGTGATGGAGTCACTGTCTCTGGAGGTGCTGAAGAACCATGGAGATGTGGGTGGGATGGGCTGATACTTAGATGTGATTATCTTGGTGGTCTTTTCTAACCTTGATGATTCTATGCTTCCGTGGCTCTACGTGCCAGAGGAACTACTCTGGAGTAAAGCAGAAAGGGCAACTTCTGTCCCAAAGTCAGGACTGCTGTTTTTAGTTTTGAAGGAAGCAGTGGACTTTTTGTTCTCCTACCACCCTCCTTCTACTCTGCCTTTCACATTTCACTCCAGACTCCTTTCCCTTTCCAGCCATCTCCATCAAAGTCCCTCTTGTTCACACCTGCCATCAGCTTTTCCTCCTCCACATCCTGTTCAACCACAAACCAGAGCCCTGGGCTCTCCTGATGTCCTCAGTGATCCCAATTAGTCAGCTGGCCCTGGCTTACACCCCATATTCTGGACAAATGGATCACCCCATCCCTGGAGCTGTTCAAGACCAGGTTGGATGCGGACCTGAGCAGCCTGGTCTAGTATTAAATGTGGAGGCTGGCAGCCCTGCCTGCAGGGGGGGGGGTTGGAGATTCACGATCCTTGAGGTCCTTTCCAACCCAAGCCATTCTATGATTCTGTGATTCTATATCTACCTCCATTGCTGCTGTTATCACACCACTCACATCTTAATCCTTCCACCAGGTTTTCTTGTCGTGAAATCCACCTCCCTTCCTCCAGCTCTTCCACCTAGACCATCCTGCTTCTAAAACTTCTTCACAAGTCACACCCCAGCCCTATGCTTCCTCACCAACTCCAGCAGTCACCTTTGCACTGCTCCCTCTGTGCTGCCCAGTCTTTGTGACCAGGCACCCACCTCACCCATGCCCTTTTCAGTCTTAGCTGGAGCGTTCTTGCTGACAAGCAACACAAAGCCCTTTTACATCATGCCATGTGGTGGTCAGGAGGGACTTGCCTGGGAGAAAGGCAACAAAAATCTTCTTTATGGGATCTGCATACACATGGCCCTCACAGCACTGTGGTGAGCACTGCCAAGCGAGTGATCTGAATGGAGATGTCCCTTGCTGAATTACAACGGCACTACCAACCCCAACCCACAATGTGTAATGTAGTATAAATGTAATCGTCTCTGCAGAATGAAAGGCATGTTGCCAGGCCGCACACAGCTTGGCCCTGGACAATAAAGACATAATTAAGGCTTCAGTGGGTTTGCTTTGCTTTGAGGTTGCCATCAGTGGTGAAATGTTGTTCCATCCTAACCTTCGGGAAACAGATGATCTCATGAGCTGAAACTGCACAGACCGAGCTTACCAGAGAGCCTATCGAAATGGGAGAGTTGACAGCCTTTCCAGTAGGCTGGAGGGAGCAAGACCATGAGATGCTTTGCCCTCCAGAGACCTTCCTTCCTTGGCCCGTTATCTGCTGCAGTGCACAATTCTACTCATTGTTTCTGATCTTCCCCTAACCTGGTAAGTCAGGAAAGCCACCATCTCTGCAGGAATGGCTTTGATCCTGTGTGCATTCCCATAGCTGTGATCCCTCAGAGCACAACAGCACTGTGCTCCCATCAGACCAATCTCCACTGAGCAGCATGTCCATGCTCACACTGGGCTAGGCACCCAGTTCTTGTCTGCTATAGATTCCCTTCTACAAAATCCAGCACAAAAGGGAAGAAATACCGTCAGGACGCAGCTTTATATGATCTTAAAAATCCACCACCTCCCAGACCACATCCAAAACATATCCCTCTACAGCTCATACCACCAGTACTTACAGCTAATCTGTCTTCTGCAACACTTTCCCTTCCCTCTCAAGCAAAACCTCAGTTCAACCAAGCTCTATAGAAATACCACAACAGGCAGAATCAAAAAATTGCTTAGTAAATTAAATGGGGCTGAGACATGTTGTCTGGACCTGAAGATAAGTGGGACAGCATGAGCTGTGTTCATACTCCTACCTTTTTCCCATATTTCCTCCAGATGATGTTCCCTGGCTCCTGTAGCATTCCCAGCCCTGGTTAAGGAGAACATGAGTTAGCACAGACCAGACCAAAACTTGCTGGAGACAGCTATTCCAATAGTCATCTAACAGTGTTTGAACCTATTCTCCATCCCTTTCATTTACTAGTGTAGAAGTTGCCACTGACTCTATTAGTGGCATGGTACATCATGTCAGTCTGCTTCTTCAGGAGACTCTCTACAGGTTCCTGCTGGCCAAGACAGACCCTCTCAGGCCTCTACTCATTTTATTTCACTATTCCTTAAACATGGAGGGAAGAAGAAAAAGGAGGAAGCCAAACCTGATGAATCTCTCTAGCTGAAATCTCCAGGGCTATCCAATAACCTTGCTTGGCACAGTCAGCCATTATCGCCATGTATTTGCTGGCAATTATTTATGATGAATTGCTACACTCTGCAGTCTTCCAGTGAGCCTTTACCTTTCTTCCCTGTTTCCCCCATTTTCCCTGTTGCTTTCCTTTATGTTGGCAAAGGAAGAAGGACTGCCTGAACATGCCATAGGATTCAGCTGAGCTTCACTGTATTACTGATATATTCTGCAGCTGCTGCAACAGCTTGCAATGGCCTCTTGTTGCCTGGGAGAATCACTGGAGAAATCAGTTGCATGACATTGCCTGATCCCTATGGTTTTGCATGGAGCAGGTTTTTGGGTCTAATTTCTTATTGTGATGAAGAGATCTCGCAAGGCAGGATGACAGGACATGCTGCATGACCAGAGTCACACAGCAGAGCACGGTTTTGTAACCCAGTTCAGGCAACTTTGGTTTGTTTCTAAGCTCCACATTCATTTTCAACTCCATCCTAAAGGACATGCTTTATTGCAAAGCTCTTTTCTTTATATGACTTTCAGGGATTTCAAGAGGCTACAATTAAACCCAGCTTTTACTAACAACGAGTTATTTCCAACAGCACGTTCATATACTCCAGCAAACATTCCCCAGCTCCAGTTCCCCTCTCTGGTTGGACTTACTCTGAAAACAATGTATTTGTCATGGCAAACCGTTCCCAAGCTCTTCTCTTTCCATGTATTTGAGTACTTAAGAAACAAAACAAACCGAAACAACAATCAAACAAAAATAAAACCCCAACATATGAAAGAATACCATTAAAACACCCAAACACCAAATGGGCTGAACAGAACATTTTAAGGCCATCAACCGAATGTGTACATTGCTTAACCAGAAAATACTTCTTTTTTTCCTTTCATTTATTTATTTATTTATTTTTTCCACAAAACCAAACTTCACATTTGTGCTACCTAGGTTTGTGAGAGAGAGAAACCATGGTAACTGCACATTTTAATTGGATGTTTGTTGGCTAGAGAGAATGGGAAAGATTGCATAACTGGTGCTTGGGAGTCTACATAAACATGACATGGTTTGGAGAGCCGAAGGATTCTGCTAAAGAGGAATGTGATGGAGCACATGTGGCACTGGGGTGTATTGCTTTATGCAATGTGAAATCAGAGGGTGTCAGGAGCTTTGCATGGCTTCAGCGAAACAGCACAAAGGCTGATGAGTCAGACATCCCTCACCACTCCGTCAGCCGCCTGACCCTGGGACCAAGCTGGAAAACAAAAAGGAGTGGCTTCTCCCAGGTCCTCTCCTCTGAGCCCTGCTCACTTCCTAGCAGGGAGAAACTCACCACCAGGCAGCTCCAGAACTCAAAGTGCAGTTTCTTGGAAGTTGGATCAAAGTGATGCCATCAGACCTCGAAGCTCTCACCCGAATAAGGGGAACCAACAAGCTTTGTGGCTGCTTAAATTTCTTCTTTCACTCTCCAGTTACAAACTTTGGCCTTTGTTTCTCAGTGCTCTCCCTTGAATCATGTCTCTTCACCTATTTGGCTAAAATTTAGCATTTACCTATCACTGTGACACCTCTACTGCAGTTCAGCTGGAATGGGCTGCCCAGGGAGGTGGTGGAATCACCATTCCTGGACGTGTTCAAGAAATGTTAAGATGTTGTACTAAGCGACATGGTTTAGTGGGAAAATATTGGTGACAGGTAGATGGTTGGACTGCATGATCTTGGAGGTCTTTTCCAACCTTGGTGATTCTATGATTCTAGGTTCTGTACTCTCCCGTCTCATTTACTGCTCACACCGACAACTAGGGCATTGCCTTCGGCTTGGTCTTCATCTGTAAGATGTATCTAAGCCTTGGAGTTAAACTGTGTGAGAGACTTCAGAGATAATGTCTGCAGTTCTGGTTAGACCACAAGATCCAATGCACATACTGAGATGCCGCTGGAGTTCTGCAAAGAAAATCTCCCAGCCTAAAAAGGCATTTGGGACTTAGCAAGGTAGTGAAGGACTTCAGTATGTGAAGTCCAGCAATGACAGCTACTGGTTGCTTTGTGTTTTTTCCCTTCTTCCCATATCTGAGGACAGATCCATAAGGAAGACTGAGCTTTCACCTTCTAGGCTAGAACAAGCAGCACAGCAGGAGAGGCTTTAGTGTGCATTCAGGCTTTACTTTCTTTGTAGGCTCCCCAGGGCAGTGGTCATGACACCAGGCCTCATGGAGTTCAGTAAGAATTTAGACAACACTCTCAGACATATGGTTTGGTCCTTGGGTGATCCTGTGGGGAGCCAGGAGTTGGACTCAAGGATCACTGGGGTTGCTGCCAACTTAGGACATTCTATGATGATCCTATGATTGAGTGCAGCTCAGACTGGATGAATGTGATCCCTCCAAGCTCACTGCAGTCATCTCAGTACATCTTCTCATGGCCTTTAATCTCTACCTTCATACCTTGAGGTCCCATTTGAGTTCTCAGGATCTTTCCTGCAACATAGCATCTTTGAGCTAGATGGATGTTGGTGTTGCTGACAGACCCCCCCCCCCCCCCCAATGAAGCAGAATGAACAAAATTTACAAGAATCAACACATGTCAACAGAATCAGAAACGGAACAGCGAAAAAGAAGATGATCGCACTGAGAAGATAAATGGCACACTTGACCTCAATGCAAGAATCAAGCCCATTCTTGTTTTGGGCTACTCAGCAGGTGTTCAGCCACCCCTTAACCCAATTGTGACTCTCCCACTGTGCTCTCTGCTTGAGGAGCTGTCAGAAACAAGCTGGCGTGCTTGTAGCCAAGCCTCGCGTGTTTGTAGGGTTAGCAAACCATGCTAAGTGGATTCTGGCTGTGCTGTTTGTGTTGCTAAAGAGCAGCACATGGGCACATATTCCGCCACTTGGTGAGGAAAGGCTGGAACCCAGCTGCATTTCGAAACATGAGATGTAAACAATGATTTGCCAATGAGAGTAAAAGTAACTGCCTCTCAGCAGATGCTATAAACAGTCTCCTGCACATCGAATCCAGAATCGTGGGGCCATTAGACTTGCTATCGATTACTTTGGTAATGAGAACTGGGAGAAACAACTGCCAAATTGCTCTGCTCTATGGCAGCTCTTGTACATCCTCTCCTTACAAAGGCCATACCTCTCCTTCTTGACATAGGCAGAAATTGCCTATGGCTTTCTGCAGTGACTAGCGTTGGCTTCTCTATTGCATTTAAAAACTTGGCAAGAGGCCTTATTGAATATAAGCTGAAACTGAACCCAGTGGAGGCACCCAATCCCTCTCAGTGGAAGATCTCTCGTGGGCTTAAGTCATGGGGGCTGAACTTTTCCACAGTGCAGGAGGTTTTACAAAACGACAGAATTTTTGAGGTTGGAAGGGACCTCTGGAGGTCATCTTAACCAGAGTATTCTATATCCAATAGCCCAGGACCACATTCAGGTGGGTTTTAAAGATCTTCCTGCAAGCAAGGCCTGATGCCTTCTGGCTTTCCTGTAGCACTCAGGGTTGACTGCCCACAGTGCAACCTCATTTATCCTTGTGTTTGGCTGTGAAAGGCAGATTGCTTTCCCAAAAGTCATTGGTCTGTCAGTGGAGGTGACAGCACAGGAGAGGATTTCACAATCAGATGTTCTTCTCTACACTGAGTCCACACACTAGAGCTACAGGGCTAAGGGAAGTGGCTGATTAGCTCTGATCCCTGACAGCTCTCCTTTTGTTGGCTTCTCCTGTTCAACTCTAGATCACAGAATTGTGGAATCATGGTATCATAAAGCTTGGAAAAGACCTCTTGGACCACCATGCTCAATCCCAAACCATTCCCACCATGACTACTAACCTTGTCCCTCAGTGCCATGGTTATGGAACACCTCCAGGGACAGTGACCCCACTACCTCTCTGGGCATCCTGTTCCAACACCTGACCACTGCTTCAGAGAAGAAATGTTTCCTAATACCAAGCCGAACCTCCACCGGCAGAACTTGAGCCCATCACCTCTCATCCTGTCCCTATTACCTGGGAGACCAACACTCACTGCCAGAACTTGCTTTCAGGAAGTGATGAGGTCTCCCGTGAGCCTCCTCTTCTCCATACTGAAACAATCCTTGTTCTCTCAACCACTCCTCATAAGACTTCACAGCTTCATTGCCCTTCTTTAGACAGGCAATGCTCAGATGAGGAGAGTCCACCAACATGATGAACTTCAAGGTAGCCTTCTGTCCACCTCCTGCTCTCTTCTGCAGGATCTCCATCAGAGCTGGGGCAAGAGAGCTGCCCATCAAGCCTGGCAGAGAGCTCACAGAAGCAAGGGCTGCAAATGCACTTAGGAAACAAAAGAACACGGAGCAAATTGCTAATGAAACAATTCAATACAGAAAGAGACAGCATTGAATCTCAGAGCAATGAGCAGCTCTGAAATTGTTGGATAAGGCTTATTATGACAAAAAATATCCTTTAAAAAAAAAAAAGAAAAGAAAAACACTGGCTTGGAGCAACCACACCATTCCCAGGAAGCTCCTGGGATTTCTGGAGAAGATGCAGGGAAGGCTGACAGTGAGGACCAACACGTGAGAGTGGCCTACAGAGACGGCTCTTCACTTCTGCATTATGCATCTCCTTGCCACTGGATCATGAGGATGCTGACAGTTTATGCCAGCTCATATGGAGAATGGACAAATTAATGGGGGAGAAATTAACTGAGAATTGCTAAATGTGTAGAGGCAACACCTCAGCTTGGGAAGTGTCTAAGACGACAAGTCTGGGGGCTGGGAGGATCTTGCTAGGCTCGTATGAAGGTTCTGTTCTTCTGATTTTCCCTAGGATCCTCTGGCCATGGTTAGACATAAAGCACAGGGTAAGATGAATGTTACTGTCTCTGTCCAGATATGTCAATCAGGATAAATGGAAGGATTGATCTGCTCAGCCTTTGCTCCTACAGAGGACTTCATTTAAACATATACGATGACAAGCAAGCCAGAGACCTTGAGACTGTGCTTAGCCAGTAGCACAAACACAGCCCCTGGGATTATGGTACTGAGAGGCCTCAGAGAAAAAAGACAATTACAAGCAATCAGTCTTAGGTTGCTGGTTAGGAAGCAACACATTTTGTCAGTGCAGAGAAGGCAGGAGCAGGCTTGGTGCAGAGCGCTTTGCCCAGCAGATATCTATCTGAGAACCATGAGGGACGTGGCTCAGTGGGCATGATGGTGAAGGGTTGGCAGTTGGACATGGTGTTCTTAGTGGTCTTTTCCAACCTTCATGATTCTATGAACTCCCTTTCCAGTCCCACCTTCCTACCTGCGCTGTTCTACCTCAAACACACAATGCCCCATCAGCCTCGTTGTCCATAGCATCACAGTGGGTGTTGGGGCTTAACAGATAGACCTCAGATCCTTTTTGGTCATTGCTTCTCAGGCAGCATTGCTCACTGTATGGTCATGGTTTGCCTGATAAAGGCCAACATCACAGCTTTTTGGAAATTCACATATTTCAGCCATGAGCTTCTGTTTCAGTGGCTTTCCTGAGGTATCTGAAGCCAGCCCTCTGAGCAGCAGTATGTTCTGTGTTGTATGACTCCAAACCTTTTGCTTAAGTATGCATTTCATTCCCCTTGTTGCACACACAAATTGCTGCAAGCATCCGTTCAGGAGAGAAGGATCACTACACAGATGTTATAGAAGTCCAAAAGGGCTCATGGCTATTATACGTTTCCTCTGATTCTTTCTTTCTGAGATGGAAAGAAAACAGAAAGATAGAAAGTATAGAACCTTAGAATCGTTAAAGTTGAAAAAGACCACTGCAATCATCTAGTCAAACCATCAGCCATCACCAACACTCCCACTTAACCACGTCCCTCAAGAGACACATTCTTTGAGTGAATTGAATCATAGAATCATAGAATCATAGAATCATAGAATCACCAAGGTTGGAAAAGACTTAAAAGCTCATCCAGTCCAACCATTCACCTATTCCCAATAGCTGCCACTAAACCATGTCCCTCAACACAACATCCAGCCTTTCCTTGAACACCCCCAGGCTCGGTGACTCCACCACCTCCCTGGGCATCCATTCCAGTGCCTGACCACCCTTTCTGAAAAGTAATACTTCCTCATGTCCAGCCTGAATCTCCCCTGCCGTAGCTTGAAACCATTCCCCCTGGTCCTATCACTAATGACACGAGAGAAGAGGTCGACCCCCAGCTCACTACAACCTCCCTTCAGGAAGGATTGGACGCATTAAGGGTTGTTTTTAACAAAAAAAAAACTATTGCTACCTTTATACCTGAGCCCAGATTAACCTCTGCCCACACAGTGCATGTGCTCACACTGCCTTCCCCTTCCATGTGTTTTCTCTTTGCTCATCTGTTAGCAGATCTACCTCCTGCTCAGCAGGACTAAACAAAAGGATTTTCCACCCCCAAAACATGCAGCCAGAAGGAGATTTCCCCAAAGCCACATCTGTTCACAGTGAGGTCCTGTGTCTCCCACAGCCAACAGGCTTTGATTGCCAAACCCCAGGAGATGCTGCCCATTTTCAATGAAACTCACCCTTGGGCTGAGCTCATTTTGGTACCCCAGAAGAGTGAAAGGATTGTGCAAGGAATGAGGTTTGGAGAAATCCATTCATTTATTTCCCCATCTGAAATCTTCAAACGCCAGTGGCAGCTGGGGATGCAGGAAAGGGAGCACTACAAATTCCACTTGCAAGATTTTATTATCATTTGTTTATGGGGAAAAAGAAAAGAAAAAATGTTATTTTCTTGCAAGTGTTCAATACGAATAATTACAGCTCCAGTGTACATGCTGATTTGTCCTGGGTGGAGGCCATGAAGACGTTTTCGTTTTCCTTTCCTTTCCTTTCCTTTCCTTTCCTTTCCTTTCCTTTCCTTTCCTTTCCTTTCCTTTCC